>NC_060140.1:615285804-615643304 GCF_021461385.2 Schistocerca piceifrons | reverse complement strand
CAAATTGTTCGTCTCAGCTACCATTATATAACTGTGGTATTTTAAAAACGTTTATCGTTCACAACCCGTTCAAATGATTCAAATGGCTCTGAGCACTATGAGACTTAACGTCTGAGGTCATCAATCCCCTAGAACTTAGAACTACTTAAACCTAACTAACTTAAGGACATCACACACATCCATACCCGAGGCAGGATTCGAACCTGCGACCGTAGCAGTCGCGCGGTTCCGGACTCAGCGCCTAGAACCGCTCGGCCACTCCGGCCGGCTTCACAACCCGTATACTGAGTACATTACGCTGCTGTAATTTTGAGACCAGATGATGGCTGAAGAGCCGAAACCAATAGTCAGTTTTAAAAATGTAGCATTTGCCCAAGGCACTGACGTTTATTATCTAATCCGATACTCCGGTCCTCTTTCCGGGTCCAAACGGCCTCATTTCTTGAGTAGCAGTCATTCCATATCACTTGCTGACATTTAAACACCATTTCACTGCCATTACTTACGTCAGTGACGGAAGTCAAATGTTTACTTGGTACGAGTTCAACGGCGCTCAAGCGTTACCAGTGTGCTCTTTTGATGGGATGTGTTATAAAGGGTGGAACCGGTAAAAGTTGCACGTTTAAGTATAAAGGAAATGCTATGAGCTGAAATGGGCTTGCCATTTATTCACAATGAAAAATACAGTGAAAAATATGTTTATAGAAGATGTTGCAAGTGATCTCCAGCAACATCAATGCACCGCCGTGTATGTCTAAGCATATTTATACACACCCGGCGTAGAGATCGGACATCTATGGTGGCAACTTCACGACTGATGTTGTCTTTCAGTGCCTGTATTGTGTGTGGAATTGTTTCATAAACTTTGCTCTTCAAGTGCCCCGCAGGAAAAAAATCACATGTTGTTAGATCTGGCAAACATGGTAGCCCTAAATGCTTGCTGACAGTTCGTTCCTCAGCGAGGACATCATGGGCTCGTTCCATGGATACCTTAGATGTGTGGCATATTGCACAAAGTTCCTGGAAGAAGCGGTATTGTGTTTCATTCTCAGTGAGCTGAGCCCAAAATCTATCAAAAATTTCCATATATGCAACAGTGTTGAGTATAGTGTCAAAAAATGTCGGTATAATGATGCCCGTTCCTGTTACACTGCATGGAACCCCGATTTTTTCATCATGGAGTGGTTGCTGACACACAATGTTAGGATTCTCCGTTGCGCAGTACCTCGTTTTCTGTGAATTCACAGGGCTGGGAAGATGAATCTATGCTTCATCACTCAGGATGTAATGGTACGGCCCTAACAAACCATCGTTGATGTTGCCAGCAACGAGCAATGTGTCAGAAATAGTGATGTAACTTTCAGAAAACCATCTGAATATGAACGTGAAAAGTTTCGAAAACCGGTTCGTGGAACCGAAAATAACTATCCAAGAAAGTGATTAGTTGTAGTTTTATGTGTTTACATCTTTGATGTTACTCAAAGCCACGTGCAGTAATCTACCTGTATACGATTGTCATCCTTCCGTAATTGCTACACGACACTCATACGATATGGCTTCAAATTAAGACTTCTCAGTATCCGCTGGCAACTCCTCTGCTTACGTGAGCCTCTTGGGCCAATCACGTATAGACTTCTTTGGGTTCTCAAAGCCACGTGCAGTAATCTACCCGTATACGATTGTCATCCTTCCGTAATTGCTACACGACACTCATACGATATGGCTTCAAATTAAGACTTCTCAGTATCCGCTGGCAACTCCTCTGTTTACGTGAGCCTCTTGGGCCAATCACGTATAGACTTCTTTGGGTTCTGAATAATTCTTCGGCGAATGTCCGCAATAACTTTTGGTGTGCAAACTGAAGGAATTCTTTGTCGTTTTGCATTTTGGACAGATCTGTAGGTGTGCCATTTTTGTACAGACTGTGTATTACTCTCTTCACTGGTAGTCCTCTATCCGCATACTTGCCCTGAAAATTTCGCTTGTTTCCTTAATCGAAGCTGTTATCACATTGCTTCCACAATTTCAGTTCGTTTTTCTAAGGGGAAACGTTTTGCAGATCGCAAGGAAAACTGTCTAGCTTAACCCACGAAATAATCTGCAATGCTAACAGAAGAATGTTAACAATCGATTATTGCATAAAGTTGTCCATTGTTGCAGCTATTCACACTATTTCAGAAGTCGAAAAATTGCATTCGCTTTCAAATGAGAGGTGGGCTGTTTGCAACTGTGCCACCCTTTATTTTTCCCCGTGAGTTTATTTGTTCATTCCCCGATTAGTCTCAGCGTTTCTATGTACCATGGTACTTCAGTTCTTCGCAAATTCCAGTCGCAGGTGAGGCTCTAGGTACCCGTCTTTCCCCTTTCAGCAACTATATTTTTACTGCATTGTTACGTTATGGAATTACTCGTAGAAGCCTGGATGCGTATATTCGCGGAAGTGTCGCCTTCGGAGGTTTATCGGCTGCTTTGCAACGCGGCCCACCTCGCAATCCCGTCGCCCGAGTGTGTGTTTACGGCACAGGCGACACCCGTAATTTCCTCAAATTACTCCTCCCCCTCGCTGCAGACGGCGTCGAAAGGTGAGGCAGGAAAAACGAGCGGCAACGCCGAGCGAACATCGCCTTGCGCAACGCGGCTGCCCGCCTTCCCACCTTCTGGGCGCCGCACATCACGTCACGCTGCAGCAGAGATCATCACGTATCATGAGCTCTTTCCGAAATAATATAAATACTGACTGTATCAGTTACTAACTTGTAACGGCACAACGCCATTCTTTTATGACCATCGTCCAATCACACTGGCCACGAAAGATGACAAGCTCTCTCCAGACTTGTCATACATGGATATTATCATATTAAGAAAGATTTTAACGATATGTGGCATCAACACTGATCAAGATTGTTTAATGATCTGAAGATTGCTAGATTGTTAGCCGAAACTAGTAATACATCGCAAAAAGTAGATATCATGTACGATTCCGAGTTCATGGATTTTCAATTCTTGACGCAAACAAAGAATTTACAACAGATCGCGTAACTCCTGGTTGACACTGTCAACACACAGGCAGATGCCTTTTGTCGTCGCAGTCGGGACTTACCTAAGGGACTGAAACAGTGTACATTACCGGTCAGTGAATAGTACAATAGCCTGTCTGGTGCACGAGCGGTGGTCGTTAAACCGCTGGGCGGATTCGGTTCGTGTATGGATCGCAACGTATCTTCGAATGTGAATTAATGGTACATACACTATCTGATCAAAGCTATCTTGACACGTTTTAGTGGGCATTAATATGCGGGGTCTTCGTTTATACGACGGTGTGAACACTGCTGGGTATACGTTTAATGAGGCGTCTGAAAGTCTGTGAAGGATAGCAGCCCTTTCTTCCTGAACAGCCGAAACCAGAGATGGTGGTGATATCGAATGCTAGTGTCTAGAGAGAAGCCGACGTTCAAACTCAGAGGTGGTCCATTGGATTCAAGAGGGCCAGGCCACTCCATTTCACCAATTTTGTTGGTATTGTTGCTATGATCTTCGGTCCGAAGACTGGTTTGATGCAGCTCGAATAACTACTGGAATTCACATCGCCGGCCGATGTGGCCGAGCGGTTCTAGGCGCTTCAGTTGGGAAACGCGCGACCGCTACGGTCGCAGGTTCGAATCTTGCCTCGGGCATGGATGTGTGTGATGTCCTTAGGTTAGTTAGGTTTAAGTAGTTCTAAGTTCTAGGGGACTGATGACCTCAGATGTTAAGTCCCATAGTGCTCAGAGCCTTTTTTTGTAATTCACATCCATTTGAACCTGCCGATTGTACTCGTGTCTTGGTCTTCCTCTGCAGTTTTTACCTCCCCACACTTCCTTCCAATACTAATGTTTAGTTGATCTTTCAAAATATATACTGTTAAACAATCCCTCCTTTTAGGCAAGTTACGCCACAAATTTCTTTTCTCGTCAATTCCGTTCAGTACCTATTTATTAATTACATGATCTACCCACCTAATCCTCAGCATTGTTGTGTAGCACCAAACTTCAAATGCTTCTATTCTTCTCTTTTCTGAACTGCTCATCGTCCATGTTATTTTAGTAACCAAATAGCAAAACGCATCTGCCTCCTTTAGTGTCTCTTTCCCAACGTAATCCCATCAGAATCATTTGATTCAGTTCTTCTACATTCCATTATCTTTGTTTCACTCTTGTTGTTGATCACCTTACATCTTCCTTTCAAGACACTCTCCATTTTGTTCATCTGCACTTTCAAGTCCTTTCCTGTCTCTGACAGAATTACAATGTCGTCGACAAATCACAAAGTGCTATTTCTTCTCCATGTTCCCGTTCCAAATTTATCTTTGCTGTCTTCCACACTTTCCTCACAGTACAGACTGAATAACTTTGGGAATGGGCTACAACGCTGTCTCCTTCTAAACCATTGCTTCTTTTATGCCTCTTGACTCTTGTAACCGCCGTCTTGTTTCTGTACAAGTTGTAAATAGCCTTCAGCTCTCTTTATTTTACCCCAGCTACTTTCAGAATGTCAAAGAAAGTATTCCAGTCAACATTTTCAAGAGATTTTTCTCAGTCTACGGATGTTATAGACTAATTTCGACTTTCCTTAACCTATCTTCTAAGACAAGTAGTAGGGGCAGTGTTGCCTCGTGTGTTCCTGCCTTTTCCGAAATCCAAACCGATCTTCCTCGAGGTCGGCTACTACCACATTTTTTGTTCTTCTGCAAAGAATTTGTGTTAATTCTGATGTTACCGCAGCTGGACATGTGGTGCAGCCCTTAGTGGCCTGCCTCTATGTTTTCTATTTTAATAATATGTGACTGAATCGTTATCGTTTCATATTCATTTGATACGCGACGTACCAGTTTTAAATGTTTAATTTCTGATGAAGGCACTCTTAGAAGTGACCGAAACCTAGTTCAAAAAGACTTCATTTTCGCGACCGAGGGCTGCAATTGTTTTACTTTTAATTTTATTTGTGTTAATATTTTGCAAACCATGACTTATTAAACTGATAGTACAGTAATATTCACACCTTCAGGCAGCTGCTTCCTTTGGAATTGGAGTTATTATATTCTTCTTGAATGTTGATGCCGTTTCACCTGTCTTGTACATCTTGCACACTAGGTGGAAGATTTTTGTCGTAGATGGCTCTCCCAAGGATATCAGCAGATCTGAGGAAATATCGACCACTCCAGGGAACTTGTTTTGGCTTAGGTCTTTCAGTGCTCCGTCAAATTCTTTTCGCACTATGATATCTCCCATCTCATTTTAATCTACCTCGTCTTCCCTTTCTATAATAGAGCCTTCAAGTCCATTTCCCTTGTATAGTCCATGTAGTCCTTCCACCTTTCAGCTTACCCTTCTTTGCTTGTTAATGGTTTTCCACCAAAGCTTTTGATACTCACACAGCTGCTTCTCTTTCCTCCAAATGCCTCTTTAATTTTCCTTTAGGTGATATCTATCTTTCCCCCAGTTATACATACTTCTATAGATTTACATTCGTCTAGCCATTCCTGCTTAGCCTTTTTGCACTTCCTGTCAATCTTATTTTTAGATGTTTGTATTCCGTTTTGTCTGCTTAATTTGCTACATTTTTATATATTCTTCTTTCATCAATTAAATTCAATATCTGCTGTGTTACCCAAGGATTTATACTAGGCTTTGTCTTATTTATCTATTTGAGCTTCTGCTACCTTCACCTCTCAAAGCTACCCTTTCGTCTTCTACAGTATTCTTTTCCCCTTTTTCCAGGTAACAGTTTCCTAGTGCTCCCTCTCAAACTGTCATCTTCTTCTGGTTCTTTCAACTTATTCAAATCTTACAAATCTTGCGATGTTGAAAATTCTTCAGTTTTAATCGACAGTTCATAAATAATATATTATGGCCAGAGTCTCAGTTTACAACCTGGTTCCGAAATCTCTGTCTATCCATTATATAATCAATCTGAGACGTTCCAGAGTCTCCAGGTCTCTTCCACGTACACAATCTTCTTCCAGCGATGGTTAAATTATGCTGTTTACAAAATTCTACCAGGTCCCTTCCACTCTGATTTCTTTACCACAGTTTACATTCACTTAGTGTTTTTCTTTTTCTTCCTCTTTCTACTATCGAATTCCAGTCACCCATCACAATTAAGTTTCTCGCTTCACTAACTACCTGAATAATTTCTTTTATCTCCTCATAGATTCTTCGAATCTCTTCGTCATCTGCAGAGCTAGTTCGAATATAAACTTGTACTAGTGTGGAGGTTACATTAATACACGGTACATTAATAGAGTTGCTGAAAAGGATATATCACCAACGCGAGACAGTTGTGAAACTTACGATAAGGTGGAAGTTAGACTGGATGGTGCATTAATAAGTTTCTGAAAAGGATGTACCACCAATGCGAGGCTACAAGAAATCGGAAAGTTTTGAAACAAGTAAAGGATTAAGACAATTATGTTCTGTGTCACCAACCTTATTTAAGTTGTAATTAGAAGTTGTTCTTGGTTACTGGAATAAAGAGTGCAGAAGTTTGGGTGTGACAGTACAGCATCAAAGTTTACATTCACTACTGTTTGTCGACGATCAAGGATGATGCCATGTATCACATGAGCAAGTTAATAAATACTTATAAACAATGGGGAATAACAGTCAACTCTGAGCAGATAACTATGATAGACTGTGGTGCACATTAAGAGCAACAACTAGACCAAAGATTTCCCACTACCTTTTGTGGCATTCCATGAGCTATGAAACTGATTACGTCACTATATCTCAACGACGAAGTCCAGACTTGTTAACTTATAGGTCTTTTTTCAACCGTAGAACACAAAATTTCCCATCAGACTGGTGCCAGACCGCAGCTCTTGAAAAGATGACCTTTGAAACCACCGATGAACAGCTTCTCGTTCTCATGCAGATGCTCATTCAGTCGCTCATTCAGTTACTCAATTACCTACAGCTGTCGATTAAGACCAAACAGCAACGAAATGTAAACTTCGGCCCCGTGCGAAGATAAGGCCGACTTGAAATTACATTCGACGTTGACGTGCACTAAACTTAGGCCCCGTTGAGAGAATTTAGTGGGCGCCTTGCTGTTCCGAAACGTCGATTCCTCTGTAAAACTGATTATGTTTATATGTTTATTTTATATTAGTACAGTACACCCGTTTCCTTATAGATACATGGCAACCTGTTGCCTATTGTGCATTATACTGGTATGCTATTTTATCCCTCAAAGTGCTCCCTATTAATTTTCTCAGGAAATTTTCATATAAATGAAGTCAGTGTGTTTGTTGGAAGGAGGGAGATCGCTTGTACCCATGGTTCCAATTATAAGTATCATAATCTTGCCTACAGAAGATGTAAGCATTGCCTGAATGTGGAAGGATTTAGTAGCTGGCACAAGTAGAAGCTGAAAAGTCTTGTGAGTGTAAATCAGAGTAGCGACTTGTAATTTCAACAGATGCGACAGAATATTATTTATTAATTTATACAAGATTCCCAATCAGCGAAGTTAGAAGCACACGAGCTCAAGAATATCTTTCACAGCTGACTGCTTCTGTGTAGTTACCTCTACATTCCATCAACGTCTTTCGCCAGGTCCAAGTGACGAGAGCGTTGTAATATTGCTACACGAATTTGCTATGCTGATATCGGTGCTAATTGACAATGAAAGCGGGTTAAAAGCCGTGATCTGTCTGGGGACGTTAACCGTGGATTACTGGGCAACTGTTTCATCAGATATTTAGTCTAGGTTTACCAAGCAGACTAACATTAATGATAATCTTTTAATAGTCATACAAAACCGGTAATATATATATATATATAAAGAGAATTTAAATAAAAAGAAAGAAATCAGTTTATATTTGGAAATTTATTTTATGATTGTTCATTGAAATTTCAGCATATTATACGTGAGTTATAACTGAGCTGGTGCCTTATTTACGATTGAAAAATGTGAGATTGTAATCTTACGGAACACACAAAATATGGAGCCAAGATTGGGACACTGCATACGACACTGCATTCATAAAATAACTCACGAAGAACATTGAAACATAAGCAAGAAGAAATTAACCACAACCAACAGATTCAGTTTTTACCCAAAGAAATTACGTTCATACCACAATCCTGTCCGTCATGTAATTACCACACACTGGTATACTAAATTCATATTAACTCTTTGTGAAATCTTCCCAAAAAGAATAGCTGAGGGCTACTTTGATGATTACACCACATGCTCCACGTGGTCAACTTGGTTTACACAAAGCGTACAACTCCACAATAATTTTGATAATTAAAATACATTAGATCGAAAAGCAATTGACAAAAGCAAAACCTTGAACTGGTTACTAACGTCTTACTATTAACCTGATGGGTCAAACAGTTATATAAGCACGTGGTACTGGTCTCGCAAAGTACACTCCACGTGGGTTGAACATAAAGAAAAGCATAAAGAAAAGTTGTTATATTGTAAAATATTGTCAATACGAGACGTTATAATCACACAAGCATTCACATTTAAGATTGATGAACTTAGTTAGAGTTACTGATCAACACGTGGTTCCACTTTACTCGCAAAGTAATGACAAAGCAACTACCCCAAAATAATCTGAACTTCACACGAGAATTACACTACGCTGCAATTTAAGATAACCTTAGATATTTTTGGAGCTAAACCCGAGATAAAGATGATTAAATTTTCAGTTAGGCTGAACTTAACAAATCCATTGTCCTATGGACTTAGCAGACACGCGCTTAGCCGGAGATCTTACCACTTCAGACGCTCGCCACCGCCAGACAGCAACTGCCCACTGCCGAGCGTGTTTCCTGAGGGTGGCTCACAAAGACAAAACGGAAGGGGCCAGAGGGGCAGCTTCCTATACCAACATGACAACGGACGGACAGAACCATACTAAGGATAGAAACCTCTCTGCTTTAAGAAAGCGTAGCTACCTGTTCCGACGTTGGTCCTACTGTTCTCTAGCAGACAGCCTTGTCTGCTACCCTCAAGCATGCAACTAGAAATACATATGCTCATTCATCCTCTCACACAAAAGGGAAGGGGGATGACAGTATCTTATCATATACAGTATATAAAAGAAAGCGGATGTAGGTTCCGTATGAGACTGTGTGACATGAATTACATATAAGAATTACATATAAACTGTGCTTTAAAGTGTAGTAGTGTGACAGATCGTTCTTGTTTATGTGTAAAAGTAACACGTTCCACTGCTCAGTCTCCTCCCAGATAGTCAGAAACGCCACAGTATATTTAGAAGAGGAATTTATTCCATAAATGGCAACAGATTTAAGAAATTAAACATGAAAGGAATCCAACAGAGACCTTTCATAACCCCAACGCTCCGGGAAAAGACTGTGCAGGGAATTTTCTGGCCATGCTAGGACATTCCCAAGCAGGCTTCTCACACCCTACTTAAACCCAAAGTGTAAAAGAAAAGGCAAAAGGACACCAGCTACTTGCTAAATCACAATAATTTCAATACATCTTTAGAATCTACCAATTTCAAACAGAAAAAAAAGAACACAATCTGTGACACCTATTTAAAAGGTAGTGTAGACCTAATTCGGTCAGCAAGTAAAAACAATGGTTCCTGTGTCATTAATATGAAAACAATTTCTGGTTGTTACCCTTATGGAGTTCACCAGTATTTGCTCATTGCAAGAGCCAACTGATCACAGGAAAATTTATGACTGTTTATTAACAAGCAAAATTTATGAAAATAGCAAAGGTGCCACAGCAATTAAAAAAGAACATGAAATAACATCAGTATTATAAAGCAGAACATTACAATGCACAATCCGCAAAAGCAAAAATTGATAAGAAAAAAAAAACATGTTTTACAAAGTGGTTATCGCAAAAAAAAATTCTATATCTTATAAAACTAATAATTTGTAGAATTAACATAACTATGTGGCATTAATTTAATCACTCTACTATATTTCAGTTAGTTAGCAAACAATGAGCACTGTGTCATTATACTGAAAATACAATTAATTATGTGATTGTTACCCTTAAGGGGTTCCTCACTATAAATATGCCCCATGCAAAGGCTAATCGATCACAGTCCAATGAGAATGAATAGCAATCTGACTGATAAACGAAGTAATGCCACATGAATGAATTTACGAAACAAAATAACACAAATCTAATACATCACACAAGAACAAACATTGATCAGTAAAACAGTACAATAGTCAATATCTAATAAAAAACACCAATAAATAAAACACCTGCAAAATACGAGAGTCAAAGTCTAAAATAAACAATAAATAGAACACCTGCAAAATACGAGAGTCAAAGTCTAAAAAAAAATTAATAAATAGAACACCTGCAAAATACAAGAGTCAGTCTAGTAAACACCAATAAATCGAATCCCTGCAAAACACACGAGTCAAAGTTTCTGTGACAGAAACACACGTATATGCATTGAACTAAGAACCGTATAATCACTGTTCACTGATACACTCACTAGTTCCACTGTTCCGTGGCACAATATAAGGGGAGGGGAAGGGGGTGCGTCGCCGCAGCTGTCAGTAGGGATTTTTGTCCATCTGTTGCGTGCAATCCCGCCGTCTCTGCCCTCTCATGAAGTTTCTCTTGGTGGTCTGCGTCACGTACATCTCGATTTGGTTCCATGTTTGTGTTGTCAAATTCGTGCGGTATCCTCGATTGGCACGCCAGGTTGATATCCCTGGGCAAGGATGACACTTAATGGCTCTTCTTTTGTGCCACCCTTAGCGACCAGAGAACATCGAACCATTATTTACTGTCGCTTGACAGTGGGCATCCGTCAGGAGATGTTGATAGGCGTCATCGAAGTCTGCCAGTTACTCTGGACAGTATGTGTCAAGAGGCTCCACGCCCTTTGTGTTGTTACATTCTTGAGTTATCCTCAATTGATTCGCCGGTTTGATGTTCCTGGGCAAGGATGACACTTAATGGCTCTTCTTTTGTGCCACCCTTAGCGACCAGAGAACATCGAACCATGATTTACTGTCGCTTGACAGTAGGCATCCGTCAGGAAATGTCGATAGGCGTCGTTGACGTCTGCGAGTTTCTCTGGACAGTACCTGTCAAAAGGCTCCACGCCCCTTGTGTTGTTTCTCCGCGGCCGTCTCGTCACGGTCGCGTGCGTGTGGTGCGTTGCCAGCAGATGGATTTCCGCGCGGTGGACCGCTCGCCCATCTCAGGTCATCGCCTCGAGGAAGGGTCGCCCGGGGCGGCCGCCCATTAGCTCCAGGTACAAGGGAAAGTGTTTGCCGCGTACCTTCTTTTGTTGTCGGCCGCGCTCCCGAAGTGGCCTGGCTGACAACGTGTCCTGCTGGGAAACCCGCCAGTTTACAACTAGTCCGGCTGCTCCCGCTGTCTCTTAAGAGTTTTGCCGGTTCGCTTTCACGTTCTCAACTGCACTCACAGAAATTTTTCATCATCCTTATGTGATTACACAATGTCATACATAATACCACTTAGTATTGTCTTTCACAATTTTTAAGAACAAAGTGAGACTTAATACTCTTTTTTTTTTTTTTTAATTAGATGAATCGACAATATAAAATAAAATTTAAATGACTTGACAATGTAAAAGAATAAAAATGAAATGACTTTACAATGTAAAAAAAATAAGAATTAAATGAACTGACAATATAATATTTAAATCCACATCACTAATGTGGTTCACTTACGTTTTAATAAATCCAATGCTACTTATTAATTCACTAAAATGAGTAGGATTATGCCTTGTGCAAGTATAGGTCAGGACAGCATAGGGTTCACATGTTATTTACACACACATACATGCACACCTGTTGTCTATTCTACAAACTAACTACCCATAAACATGCATTACTCAATATTCTACTTCTATCCACTACTAGTTAAGCCAATAAGCTACTTCAATGCTATTTCAACACCGTGTATATACCACTACAACATTGTTCTAATTCGTCCTCTTCTTGACGCTCGCGGCATACGTCTTGTCACATGATAAATATGGAGAAACTTTCCTTAATCATACACAGTAAAAAGAACAATGGTTATTTACACACCAAAACATTTATACCAGTTCGCACACCTGAAAAGAGACTCGCAATTATACATTTATCATACTCATACATTCACACATAAAACAGTAAGAAAATTTCATCTAAAATTATGTTATCACACGAATTAATCACACAGATGGCTCTGAGAACGGTAAAAATGTCTGCACTATACAGGTTATACTACATTTTCTTACCCATTTTGCTGCGATTTCGTTCCTTCTTTAAGTTACCTCTCGTTTCCAAATCAGTCATTTCGCCTGTGGTGGTTATTCTGGATTCATTTCTCATGAATGGCAAAATTGTGGTCACCTCTATTCTGTAAAACAGTATCATCTTAACATATTGAACTTACAACAGACACAAAAGATCCGAATCCTCCTGCAGTTTAAATGACAAATGTTTTGCTTCATCCTTGTTACCTTAAACCAAGCTTTCCTTCGTTCCCATAATCAAAATTATTTAATCATCCTCTACATTCAAGTGGGAAATTTCCTCAGTACAAATCATATAGGCTGCAGTGCATCCCGCACCAGCAAAAACAGTAAGCTGTAATGCTCACAGCATCAGCAAAACACATAAACGTCGCTTTTCTGGGACAAGTATTAACGCAGAATAAGTTTTCCAGGCTTTGGCTCAACATCAATCATGACTACAGAAAGGATCCATATTTCTGTACCATTCTCCATTTGCTGAAAAACTGCTCGTATTGACTGCCATTATAATATTTCAGAGCCACGTAAATTACACAAACCACAATTCTTCTTGCACCTTGAAGGGAATCAATATACTTACGAAATCCACAGGCAGCACTTTACGTACTCAGCTATAAAGAACAAAAAATACATATATCATCAATATTAACATATCATCGCATATTGGGAAGCCAATGGTTAAACAATCGTATTATCGCGTCCTGTTTTCAAGATTCCAGATTTACTCATTCCTTTCTCAGAGTTCTCCTGTCTTAAAATATTCATACAGCACGCATACTATAGTAAGAGATCCTCATTTATACTGACAGATATAGAATAGTAATAGATAGATAGTAGCACTGAAAGCAGAAAATCGGAAACAAGGCTACTAACAGCTGGGGACCTGGGTTTGCCAGACCCATAATACCCACAGATCGGATATTCCCCTGAGTTTTGCATTAATTCAACATAGATCTTGGTTCTCTCAGGAGCGACTCTTTTCAATTTACACAAAAAAAAACATAAACAGCATTTCACTCGTTCACAAAGAAACCTTTTATCTTCACGTTTGAATCAAACTAAATCCTAATTGCACAAGGAAAGAAAACAAATTAACAACATCACTTCAATCAATCACATAAAAACATCTTTATCATTAATTTTTTACCAACATATTATTCAAAATGCATGTCACAAATTTAAACTAATCAATTCATTCTCTTCACCGTCCTCTCTACTCCCCACTGTCCTTTCTACTCATTTGCCATGTCGCTCATTTGTTCCGATTGGGCGCCTTCTGCGCTGATCATTTGTCATTGCCGGTTTTGTTCATTTCCATTTGCTGGATTATGTCTAGGGTTGGCCGGCCGAATTTCCACATCATGAGGTGCTCCGCCTACAGTCCTATTCCCACCGTGTTCACCGTGATATCGATTCTGGTTGCCGTACCTGTAGCGTTCACGATCTTGTCCACGTCCTCGATCATTTCCGTTGTTCCACCTGTGTTCGCGACTGTTACCCCAGTTTCTATACGGCCGGTCCCGATTATTGTTCCGTTCGCGTCGCGACGACCAGTCACGCCGTTGATTAGTACTACGGCCACGACTGCGGTCGCGCTGCTGTGCCCCGTAATAACTTTGTGCCTGATTAGGCGGGCATTCTGCTGTATTATATTCCAACTCTTGGAGAAGTGTTTTAAACGTTTCCACGTCCTCTTTGCATCGTCCCGCAAGAATGACGTGCCGCAAGTGCATCGGCAATTTGGTGATGCTTATCCTAATTATTTCCGCAGGACCGTATGGGTCGTATAGGAATTGATTTGCCTGCAACATGTGGTCGAATAGGCGTGCAGGGCTGCCGAAACCAGACTGGTTCAAATTTGGCAGCATAATTATGCCATGTTTGACCCTATCTTGTGCCGCTTCCGACCAATAGGCGGACAGAAAGGCTTGTCGAAACTCCCGAGTGGAGTTGCAGTGACGCGCTGCCGACCTCATGCGAATCGCCGGTTCGCCTTCCAAATAGCCACACATATATTCTATCTTATGTGAACTTGCCCAGTCGGGAGGAAGACAGAACTCAAATTGCTCGAGCCATGCTCGTGGATGTATTCCTTTTTGCGAATTTCGGAATATCTCAAACTTTCTCACCGTAAGGAAATGTTTGAAATCAAATCCCCGCATTTCCTCCTGGCGAGGCCCTTGAATGTTTCTATTATTCTCATGTCTGCCCCTCAAATTACATTCTTCCCTGTCGTCAAAATCTCCCTCGTGGCCGGAGTCCCTCTCTGCACTGTTCGTACGGCTATTTTTAATGCTATTGACGAGTTCGGAATCACACGCCATGCGGTTTTCCAGATGCGCCACGCGTTCTTGTAATTCGCCTGTTACAGCTCTGTTTTGCCTGTTCACTTCGAACTGTCCCTTCTGAAATCTCAGAAGCGAACGCACTTCTTCGGTCTCTGCGGCCGCTACCGGTGTAGTATTGTTCTCGCTTTCCGTCAGCTTCATCGTGCCTACAATGTCCGCTAATGCCGCAATCTTATCATCAATTTGTCTCTTGTCCTCCGCCCCAGTCTGCTTCAATTGTTCTACTTGCTGTTCCAACGCGTGGATCGCTAAACTGTTGTCCGCTATTGTGTTGCTAACGGACGTGGGACAATGCGTTTCTGCCTCTTGGACCCTCGAGAGTACCTGCTGATGTTCCCTTTGGCATTCTTCCCTCAGCTCTTGGAAATTCCTAAGTAGCCGTTTTTCGCTTTCTTTAGATTCGGCATCGCGACTCCTCTTGCTCTGTTCTAAGGCTTGCAGACGATCATCGATTTGTTCAAATGTACGGCCTAATTCTTTCATAATATCACTTTTTATTTCACTTGCCAGATTGTTTATTCTTTGTGAGATATCATCGGACACTCTCTGCATCGACTTGTCGACTTTATTTGTCTGCTGGATTAGTTTTTCGTCTATTTGTTCGCCTAGCTCGCGGATCGATTTTTCGGATGATTCTTTTTGTTCTCGGAACGATTTTTCTGATTTCTGCGTCATTTGATCGCCTAGCTCGCGGATCGATTTTTCGGATGATTCTTTTTGTTCTCGGAACGATTTTTCCGATTTCTGCGTCATTTGTTCGCCTAGCTCGCGGATCGATTTTTCGGATGATTCTTTATTTTGTTGCAATAAGGCTTTCATGAGTTCTGCCAAATCAATTTGGTTAGTAGGAGGCAAATTTATTTCTGGCTCTGCTGTGAGCCCGTTCGTGCTGTTTTGCATTTCGTCTGAAGTATTCCCCATTGCATTTTCGGAACCGCCCGACGCGTTAATATTGGAAATCAAATTATCCCCTTGGTCCATGTTGCTTAAGTTGTTGGACCGCTTACTTTTAGCTTGGTTACGTGTTTGCATTAGTGCAATTTATACTCAGTACGCAACACACTAATCACAATAAATGTGTCCCCCAAAAATTACGACAGTCACACGAAAGATACCCAACCTAGTACACACTTTTTCACATGCAAAACAAATTTTTATCTTTGATCGAAACAGCGGAATATACAAGCGAGAATAAAAAACACACAGACATATAAAACACACAAATATAAAAAAACAAAACAAGACAAACAACGCAACGCCGATCAACAACGCCGTGAATCTTTTGAAAGTCTGCTCGGAAACAACACAGAAGTTGTTTGAGCGCTGTAGAAAAAAAATTAAGATTATAACACGCTCGCAATCTAACGTTTCAGAGATTCCAGAGTCTAGCGGAATCGCAGAACAGGGTCGCCATGTGTAATATTGCTACACGAATTTGCTATGCTGATATCGGTGCTAATTGACAATGAAAGCGGGTTAAAAGCCGTGATCTGTCTGGGGACGTTAACCGTGGATTACTGGGCAACTGTTTCATCAGATATTTAGTCTAGGTTTACCAAGCAGACTAACATTAATGATAATCTTTTAATAGTCATACAAAACCGGTAATATATATATATATAAAGAGAATTTAAATAAAAAGAAAGAAATCAGTTTATATTTGGAAATTTATTTTATGATTGTTCATTGAAATTTCAGCATATTATACGTGAGTTATAACTGAGCTGGTGCCTTATTTACGATTGAAAAATGTGAGATTGTAATCTTACGGAACACACAAAATATGGAGCCAAGATTGGGAGACTGCATACGACACTGCATTCATAAAATAACTCACGAAGAACATTGAAACATAAGCAAGAAGAAATTAACCACAACCAACAGATTCAGTTTTTACCCAAAGAAATTACGTTCATACCACAATCCTGTCCGTCATGTAATTACCACACACTGGTATACTAAATTCATATTAACTCTTTGTGAAATCTTCCCAAAAAGAATAGCTGAGGGCTACTTTGATGATTACACCACATGCTCCACGTGGTCAACTTGGTTTACACAAAGCGTACAACTCCACAATAATTTTGATAATTAAAATACATTAGATCGAAAAGCAATTGACAAAAGCAAAACCTTGAACTGGTTACTAACGTCTTACTATTAACCTGATGGGTCAAACAGTTATATAAGCACGTGGTACTGGTCTCGCAAAGTACACTCCACGTGGGTTGAACATAAAGAAAAGCATAAAGAAAAGTTGTTATATTGTAAAATATTGTCAATACGAGACGTTATAATCACACAAGCATTCACATTTAAGATTGATGAACTTAGTTAGAGTTACTGATCAACACGTGGTTCCACTTTACTCGCAAAGTAATGACAAAGCAACTACCCCAAAATAATCTGAACTTCACACGAGAATTACACTACGCTGCAATTTAAGATAACCTTAGATATTTTTGGAGCTAAACCCGAGATAAAGATGATTAAATTTTCAGTTAGGCTGAACTTAACAAATCCATTGTCCTATGGACTTAGCAGACACGCGCTTAGCCGGAGATCTTACCACTTCAGACGCTCGCCACCGCCAGACAGCAACTGCCCACTGCCGAGCGTGTTTCCTGAGGGTGGCTCACAAAGACAAAACGGAAGGGGCCAGAGGGGCAGCTTCCTATACCAACATGACAACGGACGGACAGAACCATACTAAGGATAGAAACCTCTCTGCTTTAAGAAAGCGTAGCTACCTGTTCCGACGTTGGTCCTACTGTTCTCTAGCAGACAGCCTTGTCTGCTACCCTCAAGCATGCAACTAGAAATACATATGCTCATTCATCCTCTCACACAAAAGGGAAGGGGGATGACAGTATCTTATCATATACAGTATATAAAAGAAAGCGGATGTAGGTTCCGTATGAGACTGTGTGACATGAATTACATATAAGAATTACATATAAACTGTGCTTTAAAGTGTAGTAGTGTGACAGATCGTTCTTGTTTATGTGTAAAAGTAACACGTTCCACTGCTCAGTCTCCTCCCAGATAGTCAGAAACGCCACAGTATATTTAGAAGAGGAATTTATTCCATAAATGGCAACAGATTTAAGAAATTAAACATGAAAGGAATCCAACAGAGACCTTTCAGCGTCAACGATTGGAACGTATTCTATATTTGGTCACGCCAGAGCCTTGAACAGATGCAGCACAGTACCCACTTATACAAGCAACAAATGTTTGTCTTCCATTTATCTTCTATTAATTTTACGTGTTCGTTCCACTTCATAACGCTCTTTTGTAATTATCGTATGTATTTAAACGCTGCGACAGGCTGAAGGTATATTCCACTCATATAAGGGGCAGTCTAATGAAAACCGAACACCCGCCACGGCGGGATATGGAATAGTTCCATTCAGAAACCTTAGGAAATTTATCGCACTGGGAGACGAGGAGATCAATTCCCGTTTCGGGGAAGGCGGTCTACCACTGACGGATCGACAACCGCACTCACACTTACACTTCCTCGTTTGTCCACCTATGCAACTGGTATCTCTGGATTCAGTTTTCAGGAGGGCCACAGACAAAACGTTGCAGATTCTCAGCGGACCCCCGCGACTATCAGCTGAGTGGGCAGACTCTTGATCGTGTAGAGCGGTACAGGTACTCACGTAGCTTGAGTCAGGAAATGGACTTGTTTGCAGTAACACGAGTATTCACTGGGACAGCAAGACATGTAGAACACAACGGACTATCGGCACGGCAACCACTGTTGCCGTTCCCCTTGACGAGACAACAGACAATGAACTTCGCCGACAGTGAGGATTCTAGCGGCAACACGGAACACAGGAGTGGCACCGCGACGTCTCTTCAGATGACTCCCGGTTCTACGTGCAGTTTCGTGATGGACGTATCAGTGAGTGGAGGCTCCGTGGAGAACGAACGTTGCATTCTGCATCGTGTTATGGGTACGCAGCCACTCGCGTGACAGAATGGGTTGCCACTGCATACACAACTTGATCACATCTTGTTCGCATAACCGGAAATTTGGTCAACTGCCACTACATTTCTGGCTTCTGAGTATCGATGCCTGTGCCCTGTCTGCGAACTGTACCTTTCAACGAGGTAACACAAGACTGCATTTTAGTCGCGCGGAGTGGCCGCGCGGATAGAGGCGCCGTATCACTGACTACGCGGCCCTCCCGCCGGAGGTTCGAATCCTCCCTCGGGCATGGTTGTGTATGTTGTTCTTAGCATAAGTTAGTTTAAGTAGTGTGTAAGTCTAGGGATCGATGACCTCAGAAGTTTTGTCCTTTAGAAATTCACACACATTTGAACATTTGAACTGCAGTTTATCCGTGTTCCCACACTCCTCGAAATATGGAATGTTCAAATGGTTCAAATGGCTCTGAGCACTATGGGACTTAACTGCTGTGGTCATAAGTCCCCTAGAACTTAGAACTACTTAAACCTAACTAACCTAAGGACATCACACACATCCATGCCCGAGGCAGCATTCGAACCTGCGACCGTAGCGATAGCGCGGTTACAGACTGTGGCGCCTAGAACCGCTCGGCCACTCCGGCCGGCATGGAATGTTCAGCTGTTGCTCAAGCCAGATGTGGAAACATAGTCTCATGGGTTACCGATAGACGTGCACGCTAGCGCTAGCCAGCCACTGCCATTTTTCTTGAGGTACAGCACATTCTAAATTTGTTTGATGCCTGTACCTCAGCCCCTCTTCCTCGTGGGCTGCAGTACTCTCTGCTATTGCCACATCCATCGTTTTATCACTCTGAGAGACAATTATATATTTATTGCTTCTCAGTGGGTAAGAATATGGTAGGAAACTGGGCATTGCTTAGGGAATAACTAAAGTCTGTCGTTTTTTTTAAAAAAAATTTGAATAGTGCTTTGCTTTTGTCTACAGGGTGAAAAAGAAGTCCACATACAGATTGTCAGAAGCTTTTCAGGGACACCTTTTGAGTATTTTGGGAAAAGGGTCCCACGATTTCCGGCGGCTCGTTACAAAACAATAGTGTAATTATGGTTTATTCGGTTTATTAGCACAGTCACCCGTGTTTCTGTGAAAATAACTTCACAAAAGCGAAGAACTCTGTGTGTATTGAGTTTATGCATAATTTCGTAGCGTTTTTCCATAAGTTTACTAATAAATACAAGGGATACACATAACAGAGACTTTATTCGTCAGTAATATATTCTCCTTCACTATTTACAACAATCTGTCAACGCTGGGATATTTTCTCGACTCCACGACTGTAGAAATCACGTGGCTTTGAGGCGAAAAACTCGTCGAGCCATGTTCGGAGCGCATATGGTAAGGAAGTTCCTCGAACGTTGTTCGATAGAGAGCGGAGAAGATGAAAACCTGAGAGCGCAAGATCAGTCGAATAAAATGGGTGTGGAATGATTTCCCAACCCAACTCCCGTATTGTGTTTTTGGCCATTACGGACTGGCGTCATCGTGGGATAGCATTACTTCACGCAGTTTTACTGGTAGATGTTGCTGAAGTGCGTCTCCAGAACGCTATATAAGTCAGTGCTATGTTAATGTGTTCTCTTATTTTTGGTCTTCAAATTGTGTTTTTATGTGTTGTCGTATGAAATATTGTGACAATAATGGCGTGTGAAAACGTAATACTAGGCTCCAAAGTAAACTGAGAAATGACAGTGAAGACGAAAGCAGTGTGTTAGTGCCACCGAGTAATGAATTAACTAACGTTCAAAGTAGTAATTTGGTAATTGTGCATAGGGAAATGGAGCGGGCTGCAAATAATGGTGTAGGCAGTGAAACAATTAGTGAACAGGGAAGCATTATCGATCGATCGGTCGGCAACAGCTTGCCTCAGGAATCCGAAATGACAGGACACAATCTTGCAAATACTGTAGATTCAGGTTTTGGGTCCTCACCGTTTCCTCAAATAAGTCAAGACACATTTTCTGCTTCTCACAATGTGAATGCTGCCGGTGCAAATTCACTGCCGAAAAGCACTGAGGAACCTGTTTCAGACACCAGTGCATTGTTATTACAATTAATACAACAAATGGGACAAACACAGCAAAAGCTTCAAAAGTTAGACACAATGGAACAAAATCTTCAAAAGTTAGACACAATGGAACAAAAGCTTCGAAAGCTAGACACAATGGAACAAAATCTTCAAAAGTTAGACACAATGGAACAAAATCTTCAAAGGTTAGCCACCACACTTGAACAAACACGTGAAGATTAAACTACTGAGTTACATAAAATAGAATTGAAATGTCAAAAAGTCTGTAATGACGTAAAAACACAAATTTGTGAGCATTTCCAAACTATTTCATCGCGTCATGAAAATGCATTACAGAATCACGAAGCAGCCATAAAAGAACTGCAAACAATTGTTCATGAAAATCATGAGACCTTGCAAGCTAAAATTGACTTAGTTGCATCTACCGATTCGGTTACGCAACTTGCAAAAACTCAGGAAAACTTAAAGGACACAGTAGAAAGACACATGGAGGAAATTAGTTCATTATCAGAGAAGGTAGTTGAACTTTCGGATGAGCTAAATAATTTATCTACGAAGGTAGATGATAATCTGAATGACACAAAACCGGTAGTCTTTAATGACACAGAAGAGTGCGAACAAATTAGGAAATTCAAACAAAATCAGAATCAAATTAATACGCAACACCAAAGAAAAATCCGGGAAGTACAAGATCAGCTGACACAGGTAATGCAAGAATTACGTATTTCAGAGGCCACTCGCGCTCAAATACAGAAGAGGGACATAGAAATACGGAATAGCCACAAAATAATAACTCAGGGCACTTCGGAAATTATGAAAGAAATTTGCAAGGTACACCGAATTTTGAGATGGAACCGCCGAAACGACGTAACAATGACCGACATGCGACTCGCCGACATGATGATTTTGACTATAAGCTGTTCATTACTACACGTAAATTCAAAACATTTAAGAATTCTGGCAACGACGTTCATCCACAAGCATGGCTCCATCAATTCTCTCATTGTTTTTCTCCCAACTGGTAATTAGAGCACAGATTAGAATTTATGTGTGGCTACTTAGAGAATGAACCAGCTGTAAGAATGCGATCGGTCATTCACGATTGTCACAGTGAAGGAGAATTTTACCATGCCTTCCTCTCAGCATATTGGTCTCAAGCTACACAAGACCGAGTAAAACATAGCATCATAATGATGAAACATTTCGAACAATCTGAATTTTCCAGTCTTGTGAAATATTTTGAAGACATGTTGCACAAGAATCAGTATCTGTCAAACCCATACAGCCCCTCAGAACTCATCCGCATTTGCTTAATGAAATTACCTGAACATTTACGACATATTATTTTGGCAGGACGTTGCAAAGACGACATTGAAGCTTTTCAGGGACATTTACAAGAATTAGAAATTGACACTGACAATCGCGGAACGCGAAAACAGGAACACAACAATTACAGGTCACATCCGTCGCAATTCCGCGATGAAAGAAATAATAACTGGACACGACAAGGCTATTCTAACAACGTAAATCGTGACCAAAACAGACACCACCCATATGCCAACCGTTGGCAGAATAGTAGTTACAGAGAAAGATCGCATTTCCGTAGTAATGAATATGACAGAGCTGAACATAAAAACAGACAATATGGGAACCAAAACTATTATTATCAAGGGAGACAGAATAACTTCAGACGCAACAGTTCATCGCGCAGTTACGATTCAGGGAGAAATTGTCCACCACGTGACCGACAAGAAAGAAATTATGGAATCTACCTACATGCCGACAGACGATATAATCGTAACGACAGACCTGAATTGCATCAGAACTGGCGGGATTCATACAGAGCAGGGCACTCTCGACAAGGTGAATTTGTAGAAGTTAGGTCTCCTAATCCTAACGATGTGCGCCAACAAAGAGACAGACAATGACCCACACCGCAAGCAGCCACGTGCGCCGGCTGGCTCGGTGAAAATAACATGAATGCTAACCTTGAGAAAAAGTTTAGTATTCTTTACCAACGTATACTGTATGATAATTGCGTTCAAGTTGAAACTCTGTACTAGGAAGTATAAAGGTTTACACCACACTTCAAATGTAAAACTGTTTATTGGAAGTTAATCTGCTTTTTAACTTTGTCTTTGCCATATAACTTTTCACTTTACATTACCAGTATGCTTTGTCAGACTTAGACTCTGTTAACATGCAACAATGTTAAAAGTTAAATATCCAGTCAAGAACCAAGAGAACTTATTTAAACAGAAATTACGAATGCATTGTTATAGTGAACAGACAACGCAGTGTTGTTATTTGTACATTCTTGCTAGTTAGTTGCACGATCACGTAACGACTATAAGGCTCACATACTTAGAACATATACCGGCACTGCTAATGAGATTTTCATGCAACATTTTGGTTTACTTGAAAAGACATTCTTTACTTGAAGTACTTTCTGTGGGATTAAAGATGACTTAGCACTTGGTTTCTTTGACAGCTACACAATTATATCACGATGCTACTGATGTGTGACACAATTTACATTGTTGCTTTTGAGCTGTATCTGCTTTATATCTGCACAGTTTTTCTGTATTATTCTGGAAAGTAAAACATGTTTTAGTAGTAACTTTTGTGGTATAGCTACAATGAGACTGCCTTTTCCGTAGCACAACAATACGTTACAGCACAGTACTTTCTTCATCACGGCAAAAAGCGTAATAACTAAGATATCTATACCCAAAGCATTTCACTTTTGTTTATCGTGAGGTAAGTATATTGGCTTCTGCAGAACTTAGCTTTTGGAGGACAATAACTATGACACTTCCACAGAGATTATCTTACAGCAAGACACACATTTAGCGCTACAGGACACGTATTTGAATGATTAATTTTGCACTTAAATCATTTATTTTTAAAGATATTTGAAGTACAATGATACAAAGGTTTTCCGTAATACATTTCATTCCATTGCTGTAATCTGTAACACCTGAGGGTATAATTACATTAATCCTATGGGGGATACACGCCTACTTTGTGTACCATGTGTCTGGCAAGCACAAGGAGCCCTAGCTAATATGGTATTTGCTTATACAACTTTACACATCGGTAGCATATTTCTCTAACAAATAAATTACACAGCTATCTGATCATTTAACTGGGAGAGACAAACATTTATTTTACTACATCAGTGACAGATGTTTACGTAATTACACAGATGGATAACTTCACACTTATGAAATTGTATTTTGTCTGTCCTTTGTGAACTGTTCATATATTTTTCGGAACCATTGTGATACTATGAGAGCTTTGAATGATGGATTTGGTAAGGGAGCATGATTTTAAAGTATGTTGGAGGTAGATGACACTGTTGAAATGAGCAGAGGTTTTTTATTTAGGTTTTGACATTATTGGAGGAAGCTACGATGATTTTGAGAGTTGACTGAGGTGTTATGATGTTATTATTACGATGACTATGTGTATTATGCTGTTGTGGTATGTTTATGATCAATAAGCTGATGCTATATGAGTATTTTGGTTATGCTATGTATCTGTTATGATGAAATATTGAGGAAGTGTCGACGAATATGTATAAGTCTAATAAGGTAAGGAATAATGAGTAGTGGTTAGGGACTCTGACTTGTGAAAAAGGATGTTGGAAACCAAGAATCATACTTTACGAGTTGTGAAATGTGTGTAAATGCGTGAATGTACCACAATGCCGCCGAAAATTTTTTGGACACTGTTATATTTACAGGATTTTGTTTCTACAGATTTGTAACGCAAATTCTAGACCTGTGAAATTTTTTATATGAGATTGTCACTGTATTGCAAACTGGTGTCGTAAATATTTCTGTAAGAAAGCCAAGTGACCTTGACGTAATGCGTCTTGAGTGGCCAGCTGTGTCAGATGCCTGGAGAAAAAGCCATTAGTGTGTGCCTTTTCAGAGGCACAGGTAAAAAAAAAAAAAAACCAAAGGGAGGCCATTATCCTCACTATTGACATTTCTTTGTAGAAAGCATCGCAAATACGACACACTCAAACTTGAAAACATATGATTACACTGTGGAGCTCTTAATTTATGATATTTACTGAAATGCCTAATGAAATGATGAGAAACATTTTACATTTATTGTCTTTCTGGTTGAGAAATTCTTTTGCCTTTGGAGACGCCATTTGCCTAGTGAATGATGTTTCATGCATTTCTCTATATAGGCTATATATATTTGCTCATTTCGTTTAATATCTGGTTTCTAGTTGCACTGCAGCATTGGATATAATAAAATTTAATAGATGTACTAATATCACTATTTTCTGTCTACAGACCCAGGAAAGAATAAATTTATGATGTACTTTCTTAGAAAAGAGAGCACAAATAGACATTTTCCTTCACAGGAAGTGCATAAATAATTTTTTAAACGATTTGGTAACTTGTCTGCTATAGTAGCTTATTGTGATGCATCACTCTAGTATTAAGATGTGACATAGGTATTAGACATGGCCATCTTTAGTGTAATATTTTTTCTGATTGAGCTTTGTCATGTTTAGATATAAGTTATTGCATTTGCTGCTGCTGTTTACCAGGCATAGTGCTACTAAATTTCACTTTGTATTACTCTGTTAAGCTAGTTTTACTACTGATTTATTTTTCTTGTTGCTGCACATTGGCTCATATTAGTTGTAATGTTGCATTGCTTGGTAATTTAGATTTACTGCAGCTTGCTTTGACAATTTCCATTTTTTTCATTGCTGTTTGTATTAATTGTTTTATGCTGCTGCATTGCCTTGTCCCTTAGTTTAGCATCTGAGCTCAGTAGATTTAAGTTAGCTTAAGAGGGGGGAGACTATATAAGAGAATGAGTTGCGATGAATTGGAAGAAATGCATTGAGAAGTTTTACGAAAAAAGTACAGAAAGCAGGTATAGATAGGACTTTTTGAAATAATGAAGAACGAAGGGAGATCTCCAAGAAGTAAAGAAAGTTTTGTTTGCAAGATACTGCAGTAAAACAAACCCTGTCTTTCCTTTTGTGTTATTCCGCTATGTGTTTATGTACCCTTGCGTATTTGTCTTTTTCCTGTCTTTATGTGTTTAGCTGATGAGAGTTATGTTGTAGAAATTTTCTAATACTATGTTATTTACTTTGTAAAGATGTTTAGACATTATTTATTCTGTTTTGTTTTAATGCTCATGTGTGAAGTTGATGTTTCAAAAGTTATTCTGATCTTTATGCATGTACTTATGTCATAATTCCTGTAACACTGATGTATCTGTTTATTTCTATTCTTTTGTAAAGCCTGTACTACTACAGATTTATCTGTATTGTTATGTTCTTTAATGATATATTTTGTACCTTTGTAATTGTATTCTTATGTTATAAAATTGTAATTGACACCAGTTCATCATATTATTAACTTGTAAGTTCCATTTCACTGCTCACGTTTCTGTTTGTCATAGTATATGGACAATATGTGAGAAGTAGGGACTGTTAGTGTTTGCACATGTGTTAATAATTCTGCAAGGGACTCGATAAAAGCATTGCTGGTTCTAAGGACATTTCAAAAAAATTTTGTGAGTGCTGTAATTATGAAAAATTTTTTTCAAATCTGTATTGGCCAGTGCCCAAAACAATTTGTAAAATTTTTTGTGGGTAGCATGGGGGCTATGTAAGTAGGCAGTTTAGGTTTTCTTATTGGTAACGCCACATAGCGCTCTGTATGAAAAATGACTGGCTGTGCTGTGTGCAGTCTGTGGCTAGTTTGCATTGTTGTCTGCCATTGTAGCACTGGGCAGTTGGCTGTTAACAGCGCGTAGCGTTGCGCAGTTGGAGGTGAGCCGCCAGCAGTGGTGGATGTGGGGAGAGAAATGGCGGAGTTTTGAAATTTGTAAGACTGGATGTCATGAACTGCTATATATATTACGACTATTAAGGTAAATATATTGTTTGTTCTCTATTAAAATCTTTCATTTACTAACTATGCCTATCAGTAGTTAGTGCCTTTCGTAGTTTGAATCTTTTATTTAGCTGGCAGTAGTGGCGCTCGCTGTATTGCAGTAGTTCGAGTAATGAAGATTTTTGTGAGGTAAGTGATTTGTGAAAGGTATAGGTTAACGTTAGTCAGGGCCATTCTTTTGTAGGGATTATTGAAAGTCAGACTGCGTTGCGCTAAAAATATTGGGTGTCAGTTTAAGCACAGTCATGTATAATTGTTCAAAGGGGATGTTTCAGTCTCAGTTGTTGACAGTAAAAGTCAGCAGCGATGGTTACACCTCGACAAGTAATTCGTATTACATCACATCGTCTTTGTTCCACCAGATGCATAACGTTGTCTTTTGTGAATGAGCGCAGGCCTTTGTACAGAGAATTGCAGTTTCGTTTGGTCTCAACCATTCCTTTCTTTTCCTTATGTAAGCATAAAGACACCATTTATCTTCACCAATAACGATACGGGTTGGGAATAGTTAGTTGGTGATGTTCACGAACCAATTGGTGACTATCAAGTAGAGGTGCACGTATAGCCACGCAATGCCGAAGTAAATAAAAAATCTTAAGTACAGCTGGAGGAATTTCATTTTAATAAAAATACGATGTTAGTATTAATCCGCGCAATCCCGCGTCTTTTACGTTTGAGTAAACACAACTTAACAGCTGTCTGTGAGCAATTTGTTAAACGAACAAATTTAGAAAATCCAGAATTATCAAAATGACTCGTTTTTTAATAAGAGCTTCCTTGTTTCTCAGCCGTATAAACTGCCTAGTTGACATTAACAGATTTCTCCTGAATGTGATTCATTCTCTCTGTACAGTCACAGTTGTTGCGCTAGTGCATACTCAATTAATAGACATAATAATATTCATTTATCTCATTACTTCGCATTCAAACCTTCATTCACACTAATAATTAAACGAATTTGTTAACATCGAGTATAGATTTAAGTGTCAGGAAGTCGTTTCTGAGAGTATTTGTATGGAGTGTAGCCATGTATGGAAGTGAAACATGGACGATAACTAGTTTATACAAGAAGAGAGTAGAAGCTTTCGAAATGTGGTGCTACAGAAGAATGCTGAAGATTAGATGGGTAGATCACATAACTAATGTGGAGGTATTGAATAGAATAGGAGAGAAGAGAAATTTGTGGCACAACTTGACTAGAAGAAGGGATCGGTTGGTACGGCATATTCTGAGGCATCAAGGGATCACCAATTTAGTATTGGAGGACAGCGTGGATGGTAAAAATCGCAGAGGGAGACCAAGAGATGAATACACTAAACAGATTCAGAAGGATGTAGGTTGCAGTAGGTACTGGTAGATGAAGAACCTTGCCGAAGATAGAGTAGCATGGAGAGCTGCATTAAACATGTCTCTGGACTGAAGACCACAACAACAACAAAATAACAATAATTAATGAAAGTCGTAATAGTTATAATAGGTACGGTTTTGTTTCCCAAATATACTGTTTTAACTACATACGATTTCATAGTCCATAAGATGCTGACACTTTCCGGCCACAGCCGTAACTATTCTCAGGTATAGTTACTGGATAGGATCGCACGTCTATCATGTTAGAACTACGACTCTAGCATGCTGCTCGCTACCATCGGGTGTGCATAGGCGCGATATGACGCTCTACACCTCATACGTCTACAAAACTAGTTGTCACAAGAAACCAAACGAAATGTAATTACTCTGTAACTCGTCGCCGGAGACGGTGAACGCCTTATAGTAAAATACCGGGAAGCTATCCCTGAAGGTGTGACGGCGGAGTTCCGGTTCATCCCGTATATTTTATGTAAGTTGCAAGATATTACAGGGAGCTGGGAGTATTTTACTTTCTCTGCGATGTACCGAACCTGTTTCCTTCGCGTTTTGTTTGTCCAACTTTGAGGCAGCGCTGGATCCGTTGCAGCAGTAGTTTGCTGTGGGCTGCAGAAAGCAGCCAGGAGGGCGTCGCTGAAACGCGAGTAGCCTGCCTGTCAGCCGCACGCCGCTTCCTGGAACTCGAGTCGCCTCAGCAGTCGTTCTGTCCTCACCCCGATAGGCCTGCGCTGTATACACGGAAATCGGCGTAAGGGTCATCTCACGTAAGCAAAGCATCCTGCTGTTAGCATCGGCCTAAGTCGTAATCTGCTTGCTGTATATCATCATTTTTTGTGATTCACATACAATACGTGACATTATTGTTGAATTTTGCATTCTTTCTTGTTTTTCTGAATCATGACAAGTCTTTTGTGGTGTATCTTCTTTCAGTCCCAGCAAGAATTTATTTTGTCAGGAATTCGGTGTACGGCATCTGTATGAGATCGTGCAATCTCGTTACCGGGTGTTATGTTATTGTGAAACCCACAACTGAAATGCAAATGGTCAACTTTCACGGAAAAAGGGGCCACTCCGTATTCCTTTAATGCGTCGATACACACGAAGAGCAGCACCACTATTGATTTTTTTTTTATAAAACATCTCTATGAGTAAAGCCCTGTTCATCGTCTCCAGATCCATGTAGTAGATTTAATAGAGCTTGTATTCTGTTCAGCATTAACACTCAACGAAAGGAAGTGCAACTCATGGCCCTAGAGGCCACTGACTGTTGGTTCTGTCCGCAGCTCGTGGTCGTGCGGTAGCGTTCTCGCTTCCCACGCCCGGGTTCCCGGGTTCGATTCCCGGCGGGGTCAGGGATTTTCTCTGCCTCGTGATGACTGGGTGTTGTGTGATGTCCTTAGGCTAGTTAGGTTTAAGTAGTTCTAAGTTCTAGGGGACTGATGACCATAGATGTTAAGTCCCATAGTGCTCAGAGCCATTTGAACCACTGTTGGTTTTGTAACATAATTTTGTTCATAACACCTTTCTATAAAGATATTATCAATGGCTGTTTGTCTGCGACTAGCTACCCTAGTTGGGCAGTTTGAGACAGGAATCAAGTTGAATGATAAATTATTCTTACTGGAACAGTTTTTAAGAAACTCTAGGTTGAATTCACCAGCTACCAACAGGGCCAGTAGCAAATAGCTTTCTTAACATCAGTCTTCTGACTGGTTTCTGATTTCGTGCGGCCCGCCATGAATTCCTCTCCTGTCCCAACTTCTTCATCCCAGAGTAGCAAATGCTACCTACGTACTCAATTATGTACTGGACGTATTCTAATCTCTGTCTTCCTCTAAAGTTTATACCCTCTACAACTCCTTCTAGTATAATGGAAGTTATTCCCTGATGTCCTAACAGATGTCCTACCAGCCTGTCCCATCTTCTTTTCAGTGCTTACCATATATTCTCTCCTTCGCCGATTCCTTACCTTATCAGTCCACCTGATTATCAACATTCGTCTGCAGTACCACATCTCAAATGCTTCGATTTTCTTCTGTTCTGGTTTTCCCACAGCCCACGTTTCACTACCATACAACGCTGTGCTCAAAACGTACATTCTCAGAAATTTCAACCTAAAATTAAGGTCTAAGTTTGATACAAGTAAACTTCTTTTGGCCAGGAATGCCCTTCTTACCATTGCTAGTCTACTTTTATTGTTTTGATGTCCTCATTGCTCCGTCCATCATGGGTTACTTTGCTGCCTAGGTAGCACAATTTCTTAACATAATCTACTTCGTGATTACGTTTCTCACTGTTCTCGTTCCTGCTACTTCCTACTACTTTCGTCTTTCTTCGATTTACTCTCAGTTTATATTCTGTACTCTTTAAACTATTCATTGTATTCAGCAGATCCTGTAATTCCTCTTCACTTTCACTGAGAACAGAATAGTCATCAGCGAATTGTATCCTTTAAATCCTTTCACCCTGAATTTTAATTTCACTCTTGAACATTTCTTTTATATCCTCCATTGCTTCATCGCTGTATACATTGAACAGCAGGGGAGAGAGACTATATCCTCGCCTTACACACTTTTTAATCCCAGAATCTCGTTCTTGGTCTTCATCTCTTATTGTTACCTCTTGGCTCCTGTACATACTGTGCATAACTCGTCTTTCCCTATAGATTACCCCTGTTTTTCTCAGAACTTCGAACATCTTGCACCATTTTACTTTATAAAACGCTTTTTCCAGGTCTACAAATCCAATAAACGCGTCTTGAATATTCTTTAGTCTAGCTTCCATTATCTACCACAAGATCAGAACTGCCTCTCTGGTGCCGTCATTGTTCCTGAAGATAAACTGACCGTCGTCTAACACTCCCTCAATTTCTTTTCTATTCCTCTGCGTGCTATTCTTGTCAGCAACTTGGGTGCATGAGCTGTTAAGCTGATTGTGCCATAATTCTCGCACTTATCGGCCCTTACAATCTTCCAAAAATATGGAGTACTTTTTTTCCGAAAGTCAGGTGGTATATCGCCAAACACATTCGTACTACACACCAACGTGAAAATCATTTTCTTGCCAATTCCATTATGATTTTAGAAATTCTGATGGAATATTATCTATTCCGTCTGCCTTATTCGATCTTAAGTCTTCCAAAGCTCTTTTAAATTATGATTCTAATACTTGATCGCCTATCTCTTCTATATCGATACCTGCTTCTTCTTCTACCACGTCATCAGACAATTCTTCCCCCTCATACAGGCCTTCAGTGTGCTCTGACCAACTAATCGCTCTCTCCTCTACATCTGACACTGGAATTCCCATTGCTCTCTTAATATTATCGCCATTGCTCTGAGTTTTAGCGAATGTTGTTTTGTCTTTTGTATCTGCTGAGTCAGTCATTCCGACAATCATTTATTTTTCGATTTCATCACATTTTTCATGCAGCCATTCCGCCTCAGCTTCCCTGCACTTCCTATTTATTTCATTCCTAAGTGTCTTGTATTTCTGCATTTCCGAATTTACCTCGGTATTTTTGTGACTTTCTTCTTTCATCGTTCAGCTGAAGTATTCTTCTTTTACCCAAGATTTCTTTGCAGTTACCGTCTTTGTATCTATGTTTTTATTTCCAACTTCCATGACTGCCCGCTTTAAAGATTCCCATTCCTCTTCAACTGAACTGCCAACTGAGCTATTCCTTATCACAATATCTATAGCCCCAGAGAACTTCAAGCTTATCTCTTCATTTTTTAGCGTTTCCGTTTCTCACTTCTTTGCTTATTGATTCTTCCTGACTACTCTCTAAACTTTAACCTACTCTTCATTAGTACTAAATTGTGATCTAAGTATATATCTGCTCCTGGATACATCTTACAATCCAGTGTCTGATTTCGGAATCTCTGTCTAACGATGATGTAATCTAACTGGAATCTTCCCCGGTCTCCCGGCCTTTTCCAAGCATATATCCTCCTCTTATGATTCTTGAACAGAGCATTCCGTGTTACTAGCTGAAATTTATTACAGTACTCAATTATTCTTTCTCCTCTCTCATTCCTAGTACCAAGCCTATATTGTCCCGTAACTCTTTTTTTTACTCTTTCCCCTACAAATCCATTCCAATCCCCCTTGACTAACAGATTTTTATCGCACTTTATGTACTGTATCCTCTCATACCGACTCTATCCCTTCATCTTCCGCTTGCGACATCGGCTGCTGTTGATGTTGGTTTGCTGTCGATTCTGATAAGAACAACCCTATCACTGAACTGTTCACAGTAACACACTCTCTACGCCGTCTTCTTATTCGTAACGAATCCAACTCCCTTTACACCATTTCCTGCCGCTGTTGATATTACCTACGCTCATCTGAACAGAAATCCCTGTCTTCTTTCTATTTCGCTTCACTGATCCCTACGACGTCTAGTGTGTGCCTGACATTTCCCTTTCCAGTTTTTCTAGCTTCTCTACCACATTCAAACTAGTGACTTTTCACGCCCCGACTCATAGAACGTTATCCTTTCGTTGGTTATTCAGTCTTTTTCTCATGGTCACTTCTCCCTTGGCATCCCCTCCGAGAGATCCGAATGGGGGACTATTCAAGAATCTTTTGTGAATGGAGAGATCATCATGACACTTTCTCTATTACAGGCCACTTGTACTGTAAATACATACACTCCTGGAAATGGAAAAAAGAACACATTGACACCGGTGTGTCAGACCCACCATACTTGCTCCGGACACTGCGAGAGGGCTGTACAAGCAATGATCACACGCACGGCACAGCGGACACACCAAGAACCGCGGTGTTGGCCGTCGAATGGCGCTAGCTGCGCAGCATTTGTGCACCGCCGCCGTCAGTGTCAGCCAGTTTGGCGTGGCATACGGAGCTCCATCGCAGTCTTTAACACTGGTGGCATGCCGCGACAGCGTGGACGTGAACCGTATGTGCAGTTGACGGACTTTGAGCGAGGGCGTATAGTGGGCATGCGGGAGGCCGGGTGGACGTACCGCCGAATTGCTCAACACGTGGGGCGTGAGGTCTCCACAGTACATCGACGTTGTCGCCAGTGGTCGGCGGAAGGTGCACGTGCCCGTCGACCTGGGACCAGACCGCAGCGACGCACGGATGCACGCCAAGACCGTAGGATCCTACGCAGTGCCGTAGGGGATCGCACCGCCACTTCCCAGCAAATTAGGGACACTGTTGCTCCTGGGGTATCGGCGAGGACCATTCGCAACCGTCTCCATGAAGCTGGGCTACGGTCCCGCACACCGTTAGGCCGTCTTCCGCTCACGCCCCAACATCGTGCAGCCCGCCTCCAGTGGTGTCGCGACAGGCGTGAATGGAGGGACGAATGGAGACGTGTCGTCTTCAGCGATGAGAGTCGCTTCTGCCTTGGTGCCAATGATGGTCGTATGCGTGTTTGGCGCCGTGCAGGTGAGCGCCACAATCAGGACTGCATACGACCGAGGCACACAGGGCCAACACCCGGCATCATAGTGTGGGGAGCGATCTCCTACACTGGCCGTACACCACTGGTGATCGTCGAGGGGACACTGAATAGTGCACGGTACATCCAAACCGTCATCGAACCCATCGTTCTACCATTCCTAGACCGGCAAGGGAACTTGCTGTTCCAACAGGACAATGCACGTCCGCATGTATCCCGTGCCACCCAACGTGCTCTAGAAGGTGTAAGTCAACTACCCTGGCCAGCAAGATCTCCGGATCTGTCCCCCATTGAGCATGTTTGGGACTGGATGAAGCGTCGTCTCACGCGGTCTGCACGTCCAGCACGAACGCTGGTCCAACTGAGGCGCCAGGTGGAAATGGCATGGCAAGCCGTTCCACAGGACTACATCCAGCATCTCTACGATCGTCTCCATGGGAGAATAGCAGCCTGCATTGCTGCGAAAGGTGGATATACACTGTACTAGTGCCGACATTGTGCATGCTCTGTTGCCTGTGTCTGTGTGCCCGTGGTTCTGTCAGTGTGATCATGTGATGTATCTGACCCCAGGAATGTGTCAATAAAGTTTCCCCTTCCTGGGACAATGAATTCACAGTGTTCTTATTTCAATTTCCAGGAGTGTATTAGGTGTTTTTAATGCTGTGGTTTGCTTTGCCTTTTATGTCCTCATGCCACTGATCATTGCTGATTTTTTCCGCCTTTTAGGGGCCATTTCCACCCCGGGGGCAATAGTGTGTCGTGAACCTGTGTACGCACCTCCGCCGTCTTTGACAAGGCCATTGGCAGAACGAGGGAGACTTCTTACGCCACAAGTCTTTGGCAGCCATTACTAATGATTCGTATTTGATACAAAAGCGTGGCGGAGCTCGAACCCGGGACCGAGAACGTTTTCACTAGTAATCAAAACCACCTACACTACGACTATTAGCAACTATAACCCACACTGATGCTTATGTTTCAACCCTACGTCGCCGCACCAGTAAAGGCAGCTAACGGCAAACCACGACACTAACACCCTAACAATTCAAATCTTGCAGGGCACAGTCTGACTGTCATTCCTATAAAGTTGGATACCAATTCGGTAAATAGTTTTCCGTCTACCTTAGCTCAAGCAGCGTAAGTAAACTGTAACCAACCTGTACTTTCAATATTGCTCAGGTTACAAAGATGTAAACTGATTTCCAAAAATGTGAAGTTAAAAAGTGAACTGTAGAGAGACTTCTGTGATGTCTGTGTGTATTGTATATTTTCCATGTAAATTCTAAATTATATTCCGTATTAACTTGTCTAATTACTTATTGTGTAGCAAATATTGCTGAATGGATTACTAGAAAATAAGAACCAAATAAAAAAGAAATTGCAATAATGGGTTACCGATCGGTTTTCGATAGGTTGGTTTTAAGAAACCTTGTAACTATATTTCGACCATATTTGTGCCTGAGCACAAAGGAGACAAGCAATTGAAGCAACATATAGAGTAAAATGCAGCTTCAGTTATGGTTACATCAACTCACAGTTGTGGAAGGAGATATTCCAAAGGTTGTAAGAGGTCCGAGCAGATGTAATTTCGATGTATTGCTCATGCGCTGCCTGCGATATGCAAGGTATAAGAGAATCGCTGACGAGAGACCAGTGTTGACTACAGTACGAACTGTGTAGCTGTAGGAGTAAGTTGTTGCTAGTCTGCAGTCTGCTCTGGTCTGGAATAGTGTATCGTGTTGGCTGGACCGGTCGCGGTGCAGCGATGCCGGAGCCTGAGTATTATTGTATAAGGTAAAAAGCAGCCTCGCGCATATCTAGTAATGTTATCTGAACTCCCATGCAATTGTTTTAAAAATGTCCTAATAATAATCTTTGTCATATAAAGTAATTTTTTTACAAGCATTCATTTCAATTTAAAGAATTTACTAATTTCTCCAATCCATGATCATTCCGATTGTTGCAAAAGAAAAATCAGTTGGTTCCTTTCATAAATGACAAATCTATCGGCCAGCATTGCACAGAGCTGTGCCGGGAAAATTTATTGTAAGAGCAGATATATTTGGCAATTCTATTGAGGTAAGAATTTTTCCTTTTTTTATTCAGAATGATCTTACAGGGCCATGACGCAGCACTGCTGTCGTCCAAAATTTACCGGGTTACTGAATTTATTTTTTATTACGAGGTCTAGGAATTTTTCTGTTTCGAGCTTACATTAAATGAGAAAAGAATTTTGTGGGTACATTAAATGGGAAACAAATTTTGTGTGGAGGTTAAATGTGAATGAATTTCCGTAGGGAGGTTATAAATGGGAACCAATTTTGTTCTGAGGTTACACAAAAAAAATTAGAATCATATTCATATTATTATTTATTTAAATTTTTTGTGGGGAGGTTACACTTGGCGACAACCTGCCAGGATCGTATTTCTTTGTGAAGCTCTGAGAAGTAGTCATATATCTGCTCTTATTTACTTAAATGTAGTTTGCATCTGGCGCAACGCATTTACTAATTTGTCACTCTTTCTTTCACAGATCATCGGCAATTTATTGCTCTTTGTTGTAATTGTGTTTGTTCCATTTTTACTTCGTCTTTGTTTCATTTTGTGCTTAATTTTGATTTGTGAAAAATGCCGCGAAAAACTGTTAACAGTACATCGCGACGTGCAATGAGTGAAATAGCCGACTCGAATAATTTGACAGATAATACTAGCGACACTCAGTCTAATAGTGATAATCCCCTAATTATAGATTATCAGTGCGTGCCGATCACTAATATTGATTTTGATCCTAATGATGAACAAAGATATTCAATTATGTCCACAGTAAATGTAGCAATTGATGACGCGGCACGTTCCATTACAATGAACGCTGTCCAGCTTGACACACCCGATTTGCAAAATTTACGTAACGAACAGATAATTGTTTCTAATGAAGGTGAACAATGTACTCAAAGTACGTCAAATTTATTTGATTCCGATTTAGCGACCAACAGTACACATCCGATGGGCAAACCTTTTTGTGAATCAGAGAATGACCAAATGGTTACACAAAACGTGACAATTGCAGGTACACCATCAAACAGCACAGAGAATAGAGTAGGTAATATTGGCTTGGATCAAGTTATGGCAGTATTGCTACAAATTAATGAATCGTACAAACAACGTAATAAAATTCTCGAACAGTGGAATGAAAAACTAGATAACCATTGCAAACAACTTAATGAAAGTTTCAAACAGCGGAATGAAAAATTCGACAACCATTTCAAACAACTTAAAGAAAAACTAGACGACAATTCCAAACAGTTGAATGAAAGTTTCAAACAGTCGAATGAAAAACACGACAACCTTAATGAACAGAACAAACAACTTAGTGAACAGATTACAGCCGTTACCGTGCAACGCGATGATACTAAAGAACAATTATGTGAGGAAATTAAGGCTTGTGCTAGTAACAGTAGTGAAGAAATTAGATCTGTTGCACAAGAATTAAGTAGTACACGTGTAGCCACAACGAAATTACTTAGAGATGAAAGTAGTGCAGTCGCTAAACAATGTTCTGAAAACGCAACACAGTTACGCGACGAGTTTAAATTAATGTCAGCAGAACTTTCACACACGCTGGATGCGGAAGTCGATAAGAGATTTGAACAACAGAACAGCCAAATTGACGAACGTTTTAAAGTGACAGAAATGAAAAATGTTTCAGTCACTAACACGTCACAGCATACGCCACATTCCGAACATTTGTCACACTCACACAGCCAGTGTAACTTAGGTAATTTACAGAGACTACGCGATTTGGATTCCGAACAGACGCAGACAAACGGATTATCGTACAATCCTGAACCAGTTCAGACATACAGAAACGATAATTTTTACTACAAGCACTTTCTATCTGTTAGGAAATTTAAAGTGCTTAATAATGACAGAACACAGATTCTCGCTTTGGACTGGATACAACAATTTGCTTTTGAATTTTCACCGGCATTGCCTGTAACGCAGAAACTAAAATTTATTTGCAGCGCGTAAGAGACCTCAGGGGATTCATTACACTTCGATGAATATGTGCCGTAGCGTGCACAGGGCCCCGAGCCGTAGTAGTGCTATTTCATCTTTAGTTTTCTGCACTGCTGCCTTCTCTTCTACTATCCTTTATATCTATCAAAACAACTCTTCAGCTATCGATCTATCTAGGATTAGAAGCGTGTAAAGAAAACCTAATATGACAAGTTTTACCGAAAGTGACAATTTTCATTAGACACTCCAGAACCATCAGAGTAATTTTAATGAAAGACAGAAGTGTAATCATCAGTATCGTCAAAATTATCTGCGACAGGAACCACATTTTGGTAACAATAGAGGTTTTCCCAACAACAGCAACAAAACCAACCGGTTAGCATACCTAACCAACAATGCAGTCTGCAAGGTCAACCAAGCTTTAATGTTTCGCCGCCTACACGCGTAGCGTCGGCCACACCAAATAGTAACGCACAGCAACAAGAAAACCACTATGTACAGAAGACACACCATTTCAACTCATATCGCAATGCACCGTATAGAAATGACTACAGACGTAAAAGTAATGAGCACAATTTTCAGCGTACGTTTAATAACAGTCGGTCTTACCAGCAGAAGAATCATCCGCAACAACAAATTATCATGAATGAACCAGACAGTAGATATCATTCCAAACGTAATACGTCAGGACGAAATAACAGAACAGTACAACTAGTCGAAATGCCACAGCATCCTCCCGCAAATAATAGCACGTCAGATAGAATTTCACTAGATACAGGACAGGTTGCATCTTCCAGCAACGCAAGCAATACTTTTGACACGCAGAATCTTGTTCACGAAAATGTTATTACTTTTGATGACATCCGAGACACTCTTTTGCGGGAAAGACCAGTTATTGAAAAAAACCATTTCACACCCTGTCATTGAAGTAAAGATTGGATCACCAAAATTTTCAGCAGTAATCGATTCTGGATCACCTATGTCAGTTATAAATGAGGAAACTTTCAACGAATGTAACAAAGAGAATACCTATCCTACGTAAAAGGAGCAGTATCTGGTAAAGGAGTAGATGTAAAATTACAGACACATTTATCATTTTGTATTACAGGTCATACATTTCACTCAAATTTTTGGATTGTTCCCTTATTGACAACAGACGTTATTTTAGGTACGAATTTTCTGGTACAACATGACGCAATTATTGACTTTCAAAACTCCTATTTAATGTTAAAGGATGAAAATGTACAACTGGCTTTAGAATTTCAGCACTCTTTATCTGCAGAAGAACAAACAATTAATCGCACAGAGGTCATTTCCGCATCACGTAACATAGACTGTCATTCCACATTGTTCACAGGTACGTATGTACACAACTATAATACTCCAGACGAAGCCGACTATGACGTTATGCAAATGATTTCTGATAAAGTTAAACAGAGCAGTGCAAATACAGACGACGAACGCACGCAACTACGCAAAATTCTTTTACGGCAAGCTCCAGTTTTTGACAACAACCCTGGTACTATGTCCGGTTTTATGTATGAATTTCAAGTTAAACAGCACGACACATTTAAAGCCAAACATTATCCCATTCCGTATATTCACAGAGAACAAGTTAAGAAAGAATTGCAAGCTATGCTTGACCAAGGAATTATTGAACCGGCAGTTAGTCCGTACATAAACCCACTCCATATTGTTAAGAAAAAGGATGGTTTACTTCGCCTCGTACTTGATTCGCGTCACATCAATGACATTATTATTAATGAAACAGATCGCCCTCAAACACTAGAAGAACTTCTACAGAAATTTCATGGTACTGCTATTTATTCCACGTTAGATTTGAAATCGGGATTTTGGCAAATTCAGCTCCATCCGGACTGCAGAAAGTACACGGCTTTTCTCTGTTTTGGTGACTGTTATCAATTTTGTAAATTACCGTTCGGTTTAACTATTTCTTCAGCAGCATTTATTCGCGGATTGAATACTACACTTCCGACAGAATTAAAAGACAGAATCACAACGTATATAGACGACATTCTTATTGCAGAAGCTAACTGGTCTGAACACAATCTGATTCTTGAACAACTGTTACGAACTTTTCGTGCAGAAGGACTCACAAATTTCAGTAAATCGCACTTTGGCAAAACTTCTATAAAATTTCTTGGACATGTAATTTCAGCAGAAGGCATTGCGCCTGACCCGGAAAAACTTCAAGCTTTACGTGACATTATTGTTCCTACGACGAAGAAACAACTACGCAGCTTTCTCGGATTAATTAACTTTTTCCGTAAATTTATTCATTACTCTGCTTTAGACACCCCTAGATTATGTCAATAGACGGGTAAAAACACTATTTGGTCCTGGGATAGCCAAGCACATTCTGAATTTGTCAATCTGAAACAAGCTTTGTTGAATGCACCACTTTTATCACATCCAGATCTTACTAGAAATTTTTCCATTGCCATCGACAGTTCTAACACCGCCTTAGGCGTACACATTGTTCAGGAAATTGAAGAAGATGGTTCTACAGTAATTAAAAACATCGCCTTTGCGAGTCGCATTCTGTCACCTGCTGAACGCAATTATTCTGTTACAGAACTTGAAACATTATGTGTTGTATGGGCGTTTACGAGATTTAGGCATTTTCTTTATGGAAGACACACTACCGTTTACACAGATCATAGAGCTATACAGTTTTTACTTTTCGCAAAATTTACACACGACAGGTTAAGCAGATGGAAACTTTATTTACGGGAATTTAATTTTACAATTGTTCACACTCCCGGTACACAAAATATTGTAGCAGACGCACTATCCCGTTCTCTCAGCAACAATTAGCAAGACATCGCAACCAACTTCTGCAAAGCAAATTTCAGCGTCATGTATATTCAACAAGTTGCATTTGAAAATTTCATTTCGTCGTCATTACGAGACATAGCACAAGAGCAGAGCAAAGACAACGTGTGGAAAGAAATTAAACACCTTTGGCAAGATAGGAATAATGTTACCATTAGAAACCATTACACTGTACGCAATAATATTCTGTTTCGCCGCTCTCACCCTGACAGCAACAATTGGTTACTATGTATTCCTGACGAGCTTGTTAACAAATTAATTTGGTATACTCATTTAAGTTACGCACATTATGGAGCCAGAAAATGTTTTCTTATACTGAGACGGAACTGTTATTTTGCCAACATGGAGAAACGTATTCGACGAGTTTTAGCGTCATGTAAAATCTGCTAGAAAGCTAAGTCAAATACGACTTCACATATTCCTCCATTACATCCCATTGTACCTGTTAAATTGAGACACATGGCCGCTGTAGATATTTTTGGTCCGATTCCCAGAACTAATAGATGTTTTTGCTACATCTTTGTCGCCGTTGAACTCACTTCAAAATTTGTAACCTTCACTCCGTTACGCAAAGCTACTGCTAAATCGATTTCAAATGCATTTGTAAAACATTTTTTATTTCGTGTAGGGCATGTATTGAAAGTAATCTCCGACAATGGATCACAGTTTCGATCTGCTATATGGACACGTATGTTACGAGCTAGAAACATTTTCCGATCTATATATCCAAGTATCATGCTTCTTCGAACCCTTGTGACCGACTAATGAAAGAAATTGGTAAACTATGTAGAATATACTGCCATAAAAAAACATATTGATTGGGATACACACATACTGTCATTCCAGGATGTAATTAACTCGATACCAAATGAATCTACTATGCTATCTCCGACTGTTATACTGAAAAATGTTGAACCACCTAACAAAATTAAAGAATTAGTATCCTTTCCTACATCTCGTCGACTACGCCACCATGAAATAATTGACATTGCGCTGAACAACATCAAACGTGCCGCAGAGCGCCGGAGAAGACAGCAAAAACAGGTTTGTACACGTCGTGACTTTCACGTTGGACAGAAGATATTAGTACGCACACATTATTTATCCAACAGAGGAAAGAGTAGATGCAGTAAATTTGAGCTTCTATATGCAGGTCCATACAGAATTCGTAGCATTCCTCACCCCAATGTAGTACACGTCGAAACTCTGAGAACCAGAAAAAGTAAAGGCAATCACCATGCCTCGAATATTAAACCCTTTATTGAATGAACATACTTTATGATTTCTCACACTGTAATGCCATTTTCTGATTTTTATATGACCAATGATGCAATTATATTTATGTGACTACTTACTGATGATTATCATATTTTTTCTAGGCAAGTGCCCGGCAAGGTAAGGGTAGCAGGTCGCTTTTCTTGTCGTTACACATCAGACCGTGCACATTTTTCCATACAAACTTACATATTTTATGACCACTTAAGCAATTATATTTATGTGACTACTTACTGATGATTATCATAATTTTTCTTGGCAAGTGCCCGGCAAGGTAAGGTTAGCAGGTCGCTTTTCTTGTCGTTATATATCAGACCGTGCATATTTTCCATTTTTCATGTATGTATGATTGTTTTCCTGTTTTGTTTGTATGCACTATGAAATCTTTAAGATATAACAAACACCAGTTAACTTTGACATTTTGCCTTATGATATCTCAACATCGTGACTATTTTACAATTTTTTTTTTGCTACTACATTACGATACTCTGTGTACATTTTTGCACCTGAACGCTGTCTATGTTTTTGACATAATACGTTTTCTGTCATGCTATGCTGTATGCTTAATTATATCACTAGAAACCAGTTTTTATTTAATGGGTATATCATTTTAAATGCTAGATATTAATCCTTATTCATCATTTTCAGAAAGCAATAACGTGTAAAAGAAATAAATTAAACAAACTACAGTGGATTACTATGAAATGGGAATTTCACCTTCGGAATGAACGAAAGAAGATGCAATACCTCGTCATGAAGAGTAAATGAATCAGAATTAACAAGCATTAACAAGAATATACTATACACGTCGTATGATAGCAGTCTTAACTAATTTTTTCTTTCAGAATACGAGGCGATTGATGCAGGCTGTCAGACAGAACTACACATCTTAGTTTTAGTGATGAAATATGCTAGAAATAAGAAACTCTATACTATGAATAGTTGTATGAAGTAAATGGTAATATAAATAATGAATAATGAAGTGTCTTTTTTGCAGATGATAATGAATGGTGATGAATAGTTATATGAAGACTATGCTAATATGAATAATGAAGTTTTTCTTTGCAGGTGATGATAGTGATGAATTTTATATGGCCACTTAACGCACCACTTTTAAGTTTTTCTTTGCAGATGAGAATAATGATGAAGTTTATATATTTACTGTTAGTTAAGAAATGCCATGTAGTTATTTAAGTATTTGTTGCAGTTCGTTTTGACAGTATGTCTTATGTCGCATGGTATAATGACTGAATATTTTGGAAAGGACAGTTAGAGTCCATACATATTGAGTACACGTTTCATTACCTGCTAATTCGAAGTTCACTACTTTTCAGCATAATATGCGTTTCTTCTTTCAGCTTAATAATCCATTTTGTATTTTTTTCCAGGAGAAGCTATTCATGAAATTAATGTGCTATAAGCAGTTACTTATTAAACCTGTTCTAGTATTTACATTTTTTTTACCCGTATGTGTGTGCCATTCATGAATGTGATCACTAGACCACGGATTTTTAGGTCGTAAAAAAGTGTGGTTTAGGCACCTAAAATAGGCTCCTTCAGTAGTTCATTTAGGCTATATGAAACCTAAAATAGGCTCTAATAAAAATGATGCAGAGAAAATAAAAATAAATTAAAATACACGGTGTTGACAATATGAACATCTTATTAGTCATTAAAACAAGGAGAATGAATATTTACACAGTTACAGAGCACAGCAATCTACAACATTAATGTTGAACATAACTCAAAATATTTTTGAGTTCCTGCAAGATAAAGATCTCCATAAAAAAGATGTGGCAATGGTTTAATTAATACATTCGTAGTTTCACATATTCTGACCATAGTAAATAACCAAAATCTTTTCTACGTTTTCTAGTGAAAAACTGTGGCGCTTGCCAGTCACAATCTATTTATACGCCGAAAAAGAACGTTCTACATCAACAGATGTGACAGGGGCGTACTTCATTTTCGGCACATGTTGGACAGGAATGCTGCAGTCAGGAGTGCTAGATTTTCTACTAAGCATGTCGGCAGCTACACACAACTCCTTCAGGCCAGTGTTCTTCTGCAAAACCATTTGCATTTTTGCCCGTACTTTTTCCCCTACTTCACCTGGCGCCTCATTAATTTTCATTTTGATTTCTTCAAGCAAAGAAATATTGTCGCAGATAGGCCTCCTTGAGCCTTCTAATTGTGAAATTATTCTTGCCATAAATGTGTAGTAGGCTCTAATGTACGATAAGTCCCGTTTTAAAGAAGAATCTTTGAGTAACTCCATTGCTGCAGTTACGGATGCAGCATCCTCCGGTATATTTTCAACCACCTTCTGGACAGCTGAGAGATGCGTACTATAGTATTCTGCTGCTATCAGCCACGTGCCCCAGCGGGTGACAACAGGCTCTGGCGGCAATGGGACATCTGGAAGCTGTTCTTTGAATGCCTGTATTCTTGAAGGTGCCTTAACAAAAATGTTCTTCACCATAGCTATTACTTTATTTACTTTAGGAAACTGTAGCCTTACTTGCTTTGCCATGCGGTTGATCCCATGCACTACACAAGTTACGTGCAGCATCAATGGGTAGAATACTTTTAATAGTTGAAACGCTGCGATCATATATGCAGCAGCATCAGAGACGGCCAGAAGCACCTTATTCTCATCCACTTCGTTTGGATATAGCACCTTAAGCCCATTGTTCACAAACTGTGCTATTGTTTGTTGGTTAGTTTTTGCAAGCTGTTTTGAGTAAATCAAATGAGCCCTGGATGGAGCATCTGGATCTAGCTTGCCAATAGTCAGGTTTGCAAAGTAACGGCCAAGACTGTCAGCAGTTTCATCCACACAAATCCATATACAAGATTCTCCAACATCTTCTCGGATTCTGTGCAATGCAGCATTGTAAGCTAAATCCACATAATTCTTACGTAAAGTTGGCTCTGCAGGAATAGACTGATGGCAGTACTTCTCAAGAAAACATCTGAAAATAGGGTTTTCTAGTTTCCGAAAGGGGATGTTTGCTGCCACAAGTACACGACACAAATCACTGCAGAACTTGTTTTTTTGCGGAGGATTCACCAGATTTATTGGTCAAAAGAGTTTGCTTCAATTTTGACTTTCGTTCAACATTAGCTTTATGTGCGATTCCACCTGCAAGCTGAGTTAAGTGAGATTTCTTAACACTCGAAACCTAATACGAGAGAAAAGGGAAATGAAGTTTAGAATCACATATAAAGAGTATTTCGTATTACTAAAGGATAGCGATAAAAAAGAATCCTAAGTGACAGGAAAATAAGAAGTCTAAGAAAAACATCAACTAACTTCCTTGTTGCATAATTTTCCCATCTATTGTATAATGCGGAAAATCTTGCAGCCACTGCCTTATATGAGTAGACTTTGAACTAGCTTTTTTCGGCATGACCTAGTATTCTCACATAGAAACTAGAATTTATTTTTCACTTAGAACGTCAATAACACCTAACACGTCGGTCGATACACAATGTACTGATTTGTTTTCGCTGGGAAAAAGTGAACGATGACTTTTTTTTATTTTTTATTTATTTATTTTTTTAAATTTTATTACTGCGGTGCATGGGAGCGGTAAGGGAAGTACCGTACTCGTTGCTGGACATATGGCACCTGACAGATGGCCGCCCCTTCTGAACAAGCGAATGGAATCTACCGGTGCTTCAGATGAAAACATCTCACTACTGGCAAATTATTTTTCGAACCGGAAAATTCACGTATAATACCTCTCACGAAACAGAGTAGTTTCATAGGACTGCCTGTAGACAGCAGCGAGAAAATGCGCGAAGGGCAGTAATTTAGCTATAGAGGGCGTCTACGATTAACATTGTGATTTTTTAACCCGTGCTCAGCTTAAGGCCTATGAAACCGTTTCTTTGCGAAAATACACAGCTGGCCAGAATCCTACGAACGAAATATTTTCAAATATAACATTTAGTAATCCCAAGTTCGATTCTAATGTGTAACTCAATCTTTGACCGGTTCCCATTCGCTCACCGAAGTTCAGCACTGTCGCGCTCGGCGCGTACTTGGATGGATGACCATTCAACCGTGCCGAGTGCTGTTGGTAATAAGGCACGCAAAGGAATTGTAAACAGTCTCTAACGACTTCTCCTTCGACAAGACGTAAAGCCCTAAGTTTACTTCCTTTTTCTTTGAAAACACAGCCGGCCGATGTGACCGTGCGGTTCTAGGCGCTTCAGTTTGGAACCGCGTGACCGCTACGGTCGCAGGTTCGAATCCTGCCTCGGGCATGGATGTGTGTGGTGTCCTTAGGTTAGTTAGGTTTAAGTAGTTCTAAGTTCTAGGGGACTGATGACCACAGATGTTAAGTCCCATAGTGCTCAGAGCCATTTGAACCATTTTTTTTTTTTTTTTTGAAAACACAAGAACTCTATGTCAGATTAACGAAATAGGTACTTTTTAGGATTTTGATGCCGAAATAGGCAAAATTAGGCGTCAACGTCGAAATACGCAATTTTAGGTCCCATAGAACTAACGGTATTCAGTTTAGTCAGTCATGAAACGCGTAAGTACCAACTTATATGCAAATTGGAGCTTAGGAAAAAAATAGGTTTTAACCTAAAGATCCGTGATCTATTTTTACATATGAATAGTAAAACACCAATAAAGAATATTTGGTATTAACAGGGATAGCAATATAAAAAAATACTAAAAGACCGAAGTGTTAGGCAAATACGAAGTATGAGCGGATATCAACTAGCACGCTGGGCAGAAGAGTTTTTTCTCCATCTGTCATATGGTGTGGAAAAACTTGGAGCCACTGTCTTATGTGATGAAATAGGCACTTTTTAGGATATTAGAGCCGAAATAGGCAAAAATAGGTACTAATGTCGAAATGGGCTTTTTTACGTCCTATAGAATTAACGCTATTGAGTGTAAATAGTCATGAAACGCATAAGTACAAATGTTTTATGTCAATGGGAACTCAGGAACAAAACAGGTTTTTACCTAAAATCAGGGGTCTAGTGATCACATATACTCTACTTGTTTCATAACCTTGCTACAGCTGATTCATGACGAATGACGTTACTAATCCTTATTTGCAGCAATAAGTCAAAAGCAAATATTTTCCTGCCCCAGCAATTAATTATCGATCCCAACGCAATGCATTGCTAGCAAAAAAAAAAAAAAAAAATGTAGTATCAGTCCCAAATAATGCTACCAGTTTAAAAGAGTTCTGAGTAATACTGAATGACGTTTTCTAACCACAGACCTTGAGTAATAGTTACAGTGTTACATTTTTAAATATGTCTTATGTCACTTGAATGATGAGTTCTGAGTAATACGGAATGATGTTTTGTAACAATGTATAAATGCTATGCCAGTAATTTCTGTAAATAATATTTTTGTTATACTCTATAAATGCTATGCCAATAATTAACTCTCAGTTTGAATGATGACTTCTGAATAATGCTGAATAATGTTTTATAAAACTATATGAATACTTTGTAATTGGCCAATGAATGCCACTGTTTCTTATATTTTAAATTTGTCTTATGTCACTTACATGCTATTATATATGAATACCAGTAGCTTGATGCTACACTCATTAGCTCCTGTTTTGAATGATGACTTCTGATGGTTTGTAACTGGCCAATGAGTGCCAATGATTACTATAATTAGATGAATTATGTTAATGCTATGCCATTAATTAACTCTTGTTTTGAATGATGACTTCTGAACAATGCATAAAAATGTTTAGTAACTGGTCAATGAGTGCCTATGTTCACTGTAATCAGATGACTTATGAATAACATTCTGTAATACTTCATACATAGTACAGAAATGTTTAGTAACTAGGCAATGAGTGCCACCAATTACTCAAATCGGTTGATAGACTAGTGTAATTCTCAGTGATGACTAGCATAAGACTTAATGTCCTTCACCTTCTGATCTAATTACCAGAAATTACTGCAATATCCCTTTGTCCTGTCCATCCTCATGATCATGGAGCACTATACTTGGTTTTTGCACTAATGCTACGTTGGTGAAAGAGTATGGATTCTGAAAGAGTGTGGTGTTGACACTTCATGCTGTCCACCACCTTGAACAATGGATATGTTATTATGGTCCCACTGTTTGGTGTACCTAATGTACTACCAAAATGATAACACTGAATATTAATACGACATTTCAGTGTATTGGCTGCACTGATTAATACTTCAGAGAAGAGAACTTCAGATTGTCTCACTTGGTGTTGTGCTTCTGTAGAAAGATATGGACTTTCAGTGCAGCTACGTGCAACCTACTGTGCTACAACCATGATGCAATCCTTGCCTTCCTATCCTGGTTCTTGTAAAATGGTAAAAATATATACAGTGCGTGTGCACTTTATGTCATTTGTTAATATGTCTTGTATTCATTGCGTATACATTTTGTGATTTCTTGATATGTTCTGTACTCAGTGCATGTGCACTCTATTTCATTTTATGTTCTGCACTTATATATATATGTATATACTCTGTGACTGTAAACTTAGTTAATTAAGAAAAATTTGTTGCTCATGGCAAGTCCAACTGACTCACCATCGCTGCCAAATTTTTGTTTTTGCCCCCCCCCCCCCCCCCCAGTGGAGGGTTATGTAAGAGGTCCGAGCAGATGTAATTTCGATGTATTGCTCATGCACTGCCTGCGATATGCAAGGTATAAGAGAATCGCTGACGAGAGACCAGTGTTGACTACAGTACGAACTGTGTAGCTGTAGGAGTAAGTTGTTGCTAGTCTGCGCTAGTCTGCAGTCTGCTCTGGTCTGGAATAGTGTATCGTGTTGGCTGGGCCGGTCGCGGTGCAGCGATGCCGGAGCCTGAGTATTATTGTATAAGGTAAAAAGCAGCCTCGCGCATATCTAGTAATGTTATCTGAACTCCCATGCAATTGTTTTAAAAATGTCCTAATAATAATCTTTGTCATATAAAGTAATTTTTTTACAAGCATTCATTTCAATTTAAAGAATTTACTAATTTCTCCAATCCATGATCATTCCGATTGTTGCAAAAGAAAAATCAGTTGGTTCCTTTCATAAATGACAAATCTATCGGCCAGCATTGCACAGAGCTGTGCCGGGAAAATTTATTGTAAGAGCAGATATATTTGGCAATTCTATTGAGGTAAGAATTTTTCCTTTTTTTATTCAGAATGATCTTACAGGGCCATGACGCAGCACTGCTGTCGTCCAAAATTTACCGGGTTACTGAATTTATTTTTTATTACGAGGTCTAGGAATTTTTCTGTTTCGAGCTTACATTAAATGAGAAAAGAATTTTGTGGGTACATTAAATGGGAAACAAATTTTGTGTGGAGGTTAAATGTGAATGAATTTCCGTAGGGAGGTTATAAATGGGGACCAATTTTGTTCTGAGGTTGCACTAAAATTAGAATCATTAACTTAAAAAATATTTATTTTATTTTGTAGGGAGGTTACAAAGTCTTCACATGTCTCAGTCTTTTTCTGTACTTATGGAATAGGCTTTTAATTCACGTGTATAAGGAAGCATCCATCGCCAGTTCTTTTCCGAACTGCCTCTGATTTGCGGTGGATAGCTTGTTTATATCGAATGCAGCATAACTTTATGAAAGGAAAATACAAACTTATTAAACGAACCATGGAGAGTGGTCAGTCTTAACTACATTAAGATCAAAATAATTTGAGTCTACTTTGCAGAAAGGTAGTTAGTGATAATAAGGTATGTTTTGTTGAACCAATGGACGAATTCGTGTAATTTATTAACAGAAGATAATAATTGACTGATAGTGAAGGAAATAAAGACGACAGTAAAAATGGACCAGTGTTCTTCGGGAAATTCAAATGCCACACCCAAAATTACATTCCCTTTTCCCAGAAACAGTCATTACGTTATTGCCAGCAGTTTTGGCTTGCTACGGTGAAGCTTGATGTGCACAAACTGATAGTTCCACTACTGGCAACAGAAGGAAGTAAGATTCACAAAACGATATGCAACTAAAAAAACAGGAACTGAAAATTTCACGACTGTTATGAAATGGGTGGATCATGTAGCAGACCAAACTGACGGATGGTGAACGAGACATACTCTAAATTGATAACAAATTTGATAGAGTGGAGTCTAATGGAAAGTGGGTAAACGACACCAGAAAAGAAGAAAAACACATTTCCACGTGTAACGCTGAAGAACGAAGTAAAGTTGGAGATCTGAAAGAGATTTTCATCTAGCAATGGATCAAAAATGGTGCATACGAGTTGCTTAATTTCATCTCTATAATACACAAGTATAAAAGAAAACTTCCTGTGTGATTCACTGACCCATCGTTGCCCACCCCACACCGCTAAGGATACGAACTTGAAATTTGGACAGGATGTTGCTCTTATACTATATGCGTCGTTTAAGAAGGGATTTTTCGAAAGTGAGTGAAGTAGCGGATGAAAGTGTTTTCGAAAATTTGTCACTATTAAGGTAATTTTGAAGCTAGAACTACGAAATTTAGTAAATGGTTTCTCGGTCAGAAATAAAAAGTACGTGTTTCAGTACTTTTGTAAATTCAACCCCTAAGGGGGTGAAATAGTGGGGGAAATTTTTTTGAAGCAAATTGTTATTAAAAATGCAGAAAGGTATTTTTAAAGCTATATCCATGAAAATTGTTATTCGACTTATCAGAAATTCAACCCCTAAGAGGGTAAAAAAGTGGATGAAAATTTTAAAGCCATTCTATGAAAATTTATGTTTGGATTCTCGGTTACAAGTAAAAGAATACGTGTTTCAGAGTTTTTGGAAATTCAACCCCTAAAGGGGTGAAATAGGGGATGAAACCTTTTATGAAAATATTTCGTTATATTAAAAAAATTTTATGCTAAATCTGGGATAACTGGTGTTTGACTTCTCGATTAGAATAAAGAAACAGATGATAAGGGATGAAAGATTCTATGGAAATGTCACCACTAGAACTCAAAAGTAAGGATTAGGAAAAACCTACGACACAACTACGACAATCGTTTTTTGGTTAGAAGTATATTCGGAAAAGGCCTTCTAAAGCGTTAATTAGCGTGAAAAGTTTAAAAGGTGTTGCAATTTGTGAACTAAATCATAGAAAGCTGTTTAACAGTTACCAACACAAGTCAACTTTGTCAGAACTGCATAGAGAAAGAAACGCCTCGTTAATATATCCAGTTTTCAGTAGACCTAACATATATTTATAGAATTATTTTTGTTGTAATTACCAATCAGACCCAATTAGGTGCTGAGCTAGTCCAGAATAATTTCCCTGACGTCTCGCTCGGCTTTCTATTTCTTTATTTCTTTTGTCAATGCTTACATGTCAATTCGGGAAATTTCATTTTTTCTGGTCTTCATCTCAAATATTTATAGACCCGATATTCTATTGATGCACAGCACAGTGCACCGCGAATCCATAGTACAGTCACACGATTATCTATGTTACGGTTGGACGGAGACATTTTCAATAGCCATCGGATTCGATTACATTGGCGAGCAGTGCTCGCGCTGTGCGCAAGGTGACGCGAGGATGGGCGACGCCGTACCGGTAGAGAAACGCCACTAATTGCCGCTTCGCCACGCCGCAGCCGGTGACTTGCGTCGCGTGTCATGAGGGCCGGCTTTGTGTGTGGCCGGTTGCGACAGTGGCGCTAATGTCACAGTCTGACTTAAGCTCTCACATTACTCCTGCGAGCACTCTTCGTTCCGCCAGGTCTTCACGTACGTCTGGCGCCGACGACACTCCTCCACCGGCCCAGAGCAACAAAAGATTGCTTCATTTGTTTGTGCGGTGGCGCAACACTCTTCTCTAGTGGGTACAGTGTAGTGCTAATGTTTCTTCTTCATAGCTGTATAATATTGACCCATAGGTCTATGAACACTGGAAATACGCTGAGGTGACAAAAACTCAAGGGAATATACACTGAAGAGCCAAAGAAACAGGTACACATGCCTAATATAGAGGAAGCCCTCCGCGATCACGCGGAAGTGCCACAACACGACGTGGCATGCACTCGACTAATGTCTGAAGTAGTGCTGGATGGGAACTGACACCATGAATACTGCAGCACTGTCAAGAAATCCGTAAGAGTACAGTTGGGTGGAGATCTCTTCCGAACAGCACGTTGCAAGAAATCCCAGTTATGCTCAATAATGTTCATGTCTGGAGAGTCTGGTGACCAGCGGAAGTGTTTAATATCAGAGGAGTGTTTCTGGAGCCACTCTGTAGCAATTCTTCGCGTGTGGGCTGTCGCTTTGTCCTGCTGGAATTGCCCATGTCCTGCTAAATGCACAATGGACATGAATGGATGTAAGTGATCAGACAGGATGCTTATGTACATGTCACCTGTCAGAGTCGTACCTAGACGTAAAAGGGGTCCAATATGACTCCAACTGCACACGACCCACGCCATAACAGAGCCTCCAACAGCTTGAACAGTCTCCTGCTGACATGCAGGGTCCATAGATTTACGAGGTTGTCTCCATACCCGTACACGACCATCCTCTCGATGCAATCTGAAACGAGACTTGTCCGAGCAGGAAATACGTTTCCAGTCATCAACAGTTCAATGTCGGTTCTGACGGGCTCAGGCGAGGCGTAAAGCTTTGTTTCGTGCAGTCATTAAGGGTACACGAGTGGATCTTCGGCTCCGAAACCACATATCGATGATGTTTCGTTGAATGATTCGCGCACTGACACTTGTTGATAGCCCAGAATTGAAATTTGCAACAATATGCGGAAGAGTTGCGCTTCATTCACGCTGAACGGTTCTCTTCAGTCGTCACTGGTCCCGTTGTTGCAGGATCTTTTACCAGCCGCAACGATGTCGGAGATTTGATGTTTTACCAGTTTCCTGATATACACGGTACTCTCGTGAATGGCTGAACGGGAAAATTCACACTTCATCGCTACCTCAGAGACGCTGTGTACCGTCGCTCGTGCGCCGATAATAACATCACGTTCAAACTCACTTCAATCTTGAAAATCTGCCATTGTAGCATAAGTAACCGATCTAACAACTGCACCAGCCACTTGTTGTCTTATACAGGCATTGCCGACCGCAGCGCCGTATTCTGCCTGTTTACATATCTCAGTATTTAACCCTTTCACCGTGATTGCTGCGTCGTATGCTGTGGGCGAGCGCCAGTCCCGCCCCACCGTGCCCGCTGTACGGCGTATTCTTCGCGCTGCCCGCGGCGCTACTTTGTCCTGCCTTCACACTCGTAGTGTTATCGAAGTTATTGGACTTTATACTATATATTCATTCTCAGGACTGGGAAGGAGCGCCTCGTCCCCGGCACGAATACGCCCGGCGGACTTGTGTCGAGGTCCGGTGAACCGGCCACCGTGCCCGCTGTACGGCGTATTCTTCGCGCTGCCCGCGGCGCTACTTTGTCCTGCCTTCACACTCGTAGTGTTATCGAAGTTATTGGACTTTATACAATATATTCATTCTCAGGACTGGGAAGGAGCGCCTCGTCCCCGGCACGAATACGCCCGGCGGACTTGTGTCGAGGTCCGGTGAACCGGCCAGTCTGTGGATGGTTTATAGGCGGTTTTCCATCTGTCTCGGCGAGTGCGGGTTGGTTCGCCTTATTCCGCTTCAGCTACACTATGTCGGCGATTGCTGCGCAAACAAGTTCTCCAAAAATGGTTCAAATGCCTCTGAGCACTATCGGACTTAACACCTATGGTCATCAGTCCCCTAGAACTTAGAACTACTTAAACCTAACTAACCTAAGGACAGCACACAACACCCAGTCATCACGAGGCAGAGAAAATCCCCGACCCCGCCGGGAATCGAACCCGGGAACCCGGGCGTGGGAAGCGAGAACGCTACCGCACGACCACGAGCTGCGGACACAAGTTCTCCACGTACGTGTACACCACCATTACCCTACCACGCAAACATAGGGGTTACACTCGTCTGGTGTGAGACGTTGCCTGGGGGGGAGTGTCCGCCAATAACCCTGAAAGAGTGGTTCGGTGTGGGGCGGTGGAGGAGTGAAGTGGACTGCGGTAGTCGTCGTGAGGTTGTGGACCATTGCGGCTACGGTGGGACGGAGCCTCTTCGTCGTTTCTAGGCCCCCATTTAACATACAATACAATACAATATATTTATTCGCGAAAATATTCGTACAAATCACACATGTCTTTAATATTGTGTATCGTGTATGTACACAAATCCAAGTCTGGTGATGGCAATGGAAAACCTGGAGTAGCTCTTGTACCTGATGTAGAAGAAGCTACAAGGTGTTTCATGTTCATCGTCAGATCCGGACCATGAGTCGCTTTCATCTTCAAAGTCACTACCCAGTATGAGAGAAAGAGCCTCCTCCACTGTATACCGCCTATCTGCCATATCACTTCTAGTAGAAACTAAGGTTAACAACACGTCACTTCAGTGATTTTATTGTTAACTACAGACTTTGAACAAAGCCGCTAGATGGTGCATAGGTCAGACTTCCACACATGTCGAGCGTAGTGAAGCGGAGAAATTTGACGAGAGGCGGAAGTGATGCAGCAGTCCACCGGCTGAGCGGCACATTCGCTCTCGACTTCTGCAGAAGTTCACCGGAGCGAAAGGGTTAATACGCATGCCTATATGAGTTTCTTTGGCGCTTTAGTGTACATAAGGCGCTAGTGTAGCTACACAAGACATAAAAGGGCACACATTGGCGTCTCTGTCATTTGTACTCAGGTTATTACTATGAAAAGTTTTCCGACGCGATTACGGCCGCACGACGGGAATTAACAGACCTGCAAGGTGGAATGCTAATTGGAGTTAGACGCATGGGGCACTCCATTACGGAAATCGTTAGGGAATTCAATATTCCGAGATCCAGAGTGTCAAGACTGTGCCGAGAATACCAGGCTCCAGGCACTATATTCCACCACGGACAACGCAGTGACCGACAGCCTTCACTTAAAGATCGACACCAGCGGCGTTTGCGTAGAGCTCTCAGTGCTAACATATAACTAACACTGCGTGAAATAATCCCACAAATCGAAGTGGGACGTACGAGGAACGTATCCGTTAGGGAGTGCTGCGAAATTTGGCGACGCGAGTGCCTTTGTTAATAGCACATCGCCTGCAGGGCCTCACCTGGCTCGTGAACATATCTGTCGCACCCTACACGACTGGAAAACATGGTCTGTTGAGTCCCGATTTCAGTTGGTAAGAGCGAGTGTAGAACACCCCCCCCCCCCCCCGCCCCCTGAATAGTCAACAAGGCACTGTGAAACCTGTTGGTGGCTCCAGAATGGTGTGGGCTGTGTTAGCATGAAATGGACTGGTTCCTCGGGTCCAACTGAACCGATCATCGACTGGAAATGGTTATGTTCGGCTACTTGTAGACCATTTGCAACCATTCATGGACTCCGTTTTCTCATGACAATGCACTCTATCACCGAGCCAAATTGTTTGCGATTGGTTTCGAGAACATTCTGGACATTTCGAATGAATGATTTGGCCACCCAGATCACCCGACGTGAATCTCAGCGAACATTTATAATCGATATTTCAGATCGTGCGGAAAATCCTGACGCGGCAGCATTTTCGCAAATGTGGACGGCTATAGAGGCAGCATGGCTCAATATTTCTGCAGGGGCTACCAGCGACTTGTTCAGCCCGTGTCACGCCGAGTTGCTGCACGACGTCGGGCAAAGGGAGGTCCGACACCATCTTAGGAGGTATCCCATCACTTTTGTCACCCCAGTGTACACTCTACGGAAAAAAAAACGGCTTACCACGAAGGAATTATCGGAACAGTACGGAAATCAATAGATGTCATGTATATGTACAGAAAGACAAATGAATAGAACTTCAGTAAAAATGGATGATTTAATCAAAAGAAAGAGCTTCACAAAGTAATCAAGTCAGTAATGCGTTGGTCCACCTCTGGCCCTAATGCAGTCAGTTATTCGGCAGCCATTGATTAGTAATGTTGTTGGATGTACTCGTAAAGGATATCGCACCCATTTCTGTCCAATTGGAGCGTTTTATCGTCAAAATCCCGAGCTGGTTGGAGGGCCCTGCTCATAACGCTCCAAACTTTCAGAGCTGGGAAGAGATCGGCGAATCTTGCTGGCCAAAGATGGGTTTGGCAAACACGAAGACAGGCAGTGCAAAGTCTGGCAATGTGTGGGCGGGCATTATGTTGTTGCATTGTCAGCCTAGGATGGCTTGTCATGAAGGGCAACTAAATGGCTTGTAGAATACTGTCGACGCACCGCTGTGCTTTAACGGTACCGTGGATAACAAACAAATGGGTGATGCAGTGAAATGAAATAGCACCCTACAGTATAACTCCTGGCTGTTGGGCCGTATTTTAGGCGACAGTCAAGTTGCTACACTACTGGTCATTAACATTGCTACACCAAGACGAAATGCAGATGATAAACGGGTATTCATTGTACAAATATATTATACTAGAACTGACATGTGATAAAATTTTCACGCAATTTGGTTGTATAGATCCTGAGAAATCAGTACCCAGAACAACCACCTCTAGCCGTAATAGCGGCCTTGATACGCCTGGACGTTGAGTCAAACACAGCTTCGATGGCGTGTACAGGTACAGCTGTAGAGTAGTGACTGGCGTATTGCTCGGCCACCATTGACCAGACGTTTTCAATTGGTGAGAGATCTAGAGAATGTGCTGGCCAGGGCAGCAGTCGAACATTTTCTGTATCCAGAAAGGCCCGTACAGAACCCGCATCAGCGGTCGTGCATTATCCTACTGACATGTAGGGTTTCGCAGGGATCGAATGAAGGGTAGAGCTACGGGTCGTAACACATGTGAAATGTAATGTCCACTGTTCAAAGTGCCGTCAATGCGAACAAGAGGTGATCGAGACGTGTACCAATGGCACCCCACACCATCAAGCCGGTTGATGCGCCAGTATGGCGATGACGAATACACGCTTCCAATGTGCGTTCGTCGCGATGTCGCCACACGCAGATGCGATCATCATGCTGCTGTAAACAGAAGCTGGATTCATCCGAAAAAATGCGTTTTGCCATTCGTGCACCCAGGTTCGTCGTTGAGCACACCATCGCAGGCGCTCCTGTCTGTGATGCAGCGTCAAGGGAAACCGCAGCCATGGTCTCCGAGCTGATAGTCCATGCTGCTGGAAACGTCGTCGAACTGTTCGTGCAGATGGTTATTGTCTTGCAAACGTCTCCATCTGTTGACTCAGTGATCGAGACGTGGCTGCACTATCCGTTACAGCCATGCGGATAAGATGCCTGTCATCTCGACTACTAGTCGTACGAGGCCGTTGGGATCCAGCACGGCGTTCCGTATTACCCTCCTGAACATACCGATTCCATATTCTGCTAACAGTCATTGGATCTTGACCAACGCGAGCAGCAATGTCGCGATACGACAAAACGCAATCGTGATAGTATACAATCCGACCTTTATCAAAGTCGGAAACGTGATGGTACGCATTTCTCCTCCTTACACGAGGCATCACAACAACGTTTCACCAGGCTACTCCGGTCAACTGCTGTTTGTGTATGAGAAATCGGTTGGAGACTTTCCTCATGTCAGCACGTTGTAGGTGTCGCCACCGGCGCCAACCTTGTGTGAATGCTCGGAAAAGTTAACCATTTGCATATCACAGCATCTTCTTCTTGTCAGTTAAATTTCGCGTCTGTAGCACGTCATCCTCGTGGTGTAGCAATTTTAATGGCCAGTAGTGTATTCCAGCACTGCTCTGGAACTCTCCAGAAACGACGTCGATGGTCATCAGGGTTGAATTCGAAACGGAACTAATCACTGAAGACAATTATACTCCACTCAATGAGATTCCAGGACAAAGAGCATATGGGCCAGAGATGGCCCAACGCGTTATCGACTTGCTCAATTCGTAAAGCTCTTTCTCTGTGTACATCATCCCATTATCTCGTGGTGTGTGTCTGTTTTGTTTATTTATTTTTGTCTTCGGGAGTATATATAACACCATTAAGGAACTGTAATTACCGTATAAGTATAACTATCCTCACTGCGGTATTTTATTTTCGCTCCTATAGAGATGTGCTACGGTAGTGTGACGGGAGGATTTCACCATGTACCAGAATTATAGACATGCACCTTGTAATCTGCAAAAAACTGTGAAAGCTGTTCTCGGGTGAAGTGTCGGATGTCTTTATGAAATCCCCAAAATACTTCATCGGTGCAACTGACGACATATTCAGGCATAGACAGGAGGCTTCAAACACAACGCTTCAATATGTCGGTCAGCGTCGACGAAAACATGGTGTGAATTTTATAACATCCGATGCCGTGCCCAAGAACCATTTCTATACTAGGCCGTAGGTAAAGCTCCAAACAGCAAACAAAACTTTATTTTTTAACGATTATAATTACAGCTCTGACTACAATATTACAGTGCTTGTGTTGTTATGAAGAGCGACACAATGTTTCTTCGAACATGCATGCATGTCCGAACGAACTTTGCGCCGTCCTTCTTATCAACGTAGGCATTGCAGTGTTGTATTTATCCCCCGATACCGACAAGCGACCTTCAATTAAAATGTTCTCCCCTCTACGAGATTACATTTTGTGTGTACGAGTACAGATTGTGAGCTAGGAATGATGACATAAGGAAGGCTGGGTCTGGCCGTGAACCGTACATGTATAGCCAAAGCCGTTGAGAAGACACCTCGTGTAAATTAGGAAATCGTGTTTTGAGTCGTGGCCCGGAATAAATTTTCATTGTCGTCATTCCATTATATAGCTGATGGTTGTCTACGTTCGCAACTGCGAATATATTTCATGTATTTCATAACAGCTGTAGTTGCCACAGTGCCTGTCGTTTCGCTCATGCAGAAAGCATGGTAGCACAGTATTTCGCACACTGGAATCGTGTTCAGGAGGCTACAGTTCCCTCCCTACTTAGGTTTTCTGTGATTTCTCTAAATCGCATAACGCAAATACTGGGACGTTTCCTTCGAAAGGGCACAGCCGCTTTCCTTCTCCATCCTTCACTAATCCGAGCTTGTGGTGCGTCTCTAAATTCCTCGCTCTCGATGAGACGTTAAACATTAATCTCATTCTCGTTAATCTCCTCTTCGGAAATGAATGCATGTACGAAGGAACATTGTATCGTATTTCTGATCAACACAGACACTGCAATATCACAATTATCTGACGACAATGGGCAAAGCGATTTTCTTTTAAAATGTCTTCGCTGTACTGGAATATACACAATGAATGTACACATGCAGGTTATACACACATGGCTCACGACATATAGAAGCTTGGGTGTTACGCTGACACACGCATGGATAGCTGAAGCAGTTAAGGCGACCGCTCTCTTAAAGCGGGATATCTAGGTTCGTATCACAGTAAAGCAAAAACTTTCGTTGTCAACATTCCCTTATAATGTTGTTGGTTGTTCATATTCGCAACTGAAAATACTTCTGATGTACAACTCTGACTAGCAGTCGTATAATTACAGTACAGAAGCTCCAATAAAACGATTGAGAATTCTCGGAAGCCAGACAGTATCAGAGTTCGACGGAAATATAGTTTCTCTTGTGTCAGACAACGAAAGTACCCAAAAGCAGTGGAGCAAAAAGAATACCACCCCGATTTTGATATAAAATTTATATGCAAATTAATTGGTCTGTTGAATTACCCATAACCCTGGATGACGTCATGGATTTTCCCCAGCCGGTACATGGGTTCCCGCCACCTCCCCATCCCCCAGCTGCCTATTGGCAGGAATTCCGAATTTTGGTGAGAATTTCAAATTTTGGTGCGAAATTAAAAAACTGTGGGAATTTCAAAATGGTGGGAATTTCTATTTCCCAAGGTCTTGCTGATGTGTCCCCCCCCCCCCTTCCTGGAATTAGTGTTGAATTCAAACTGGCAGGTGCTCTTTCCCAGAATCTAACCATGGTCCTTCTGGATGGAAAGCCCAAGTACACCCCCGCCCCCACTATGCTGGGAAATTTACTTTGGGTGGGAAACTGAAGTAAAGATCGGTTCAATTAAGTAATTAATCGTAATGATCAGACCTAATTACACATCTACACACATAGCGCCGCACTAGGAGCGCCTAAAATCGCAATACAGCGCAAAACGAGGATAATGGAATGTAGTCGAATTAAGTCGGGTGATGCTGAGGGAATTAGATTAGGAAATGAGACACTTAAATTAGTAATCGAGTTTTGCTATTTGGGGAGCAAAATAACTGATGATGGTCGGAGTAGAGAGGATTTAAAATGTAGACTGGCGATGGCAAGGAAAGCGTTTCTGAAGAAGAGAAATTTGTTAACACCGAGTATAGATTTAAGTGTCAGGAAGTCGTTTCTGAAAGTATTTGTATGGAGTGTAGCCATGTATGGAAGTGAAACATGGACGATAAATAGATTGGACAAGAAGAGAATAGAAGCTTTCGAAATGTGTTCCTACAGAAGAATGCTGAAGATTAGATGGGTATATCACATAACTAATGAGGAGGTACTGAATAGGATTGGGGAGAAGAGGAGTTTGTAGCGCAACTTGACTAGAAGAAGGGATCGGTTGGTAGGACATGTTCTGAGGCATCAAGGGATCACCAATTTAGTATTGGAGGCCAGCGTGGAGGGTAAAAGTCGTAGAAGGAGACCAAGAGATGAATACACTAAGCAGATTCAGAAGGATGTAGGCTGCAGTACGTACTGGGAGATGAAGAAGCTTGCACCGGATAGAGTAGCATGGAGAGCTGCATCAAACCAGACTCAGGACTGAAGACCACAACAACAATAACAATCGTACAATTGGTGTTATCGTGCTAAAAAAAAATCACAATACCACTCGAAACTAGTGGCTGACATTCTCCAAATGAACTCTACATAGCATGATCCCTTCACCTACAAGTCCGAATAAATCTCTCTGCTTTACTTGTGACTGGAGGAAAAAAGGTTGGAGTAGAAGGTACTATCTATGTTTTGGTGGGAAATGTATTCAACTGACAAGTTGTTGGTGTTGGACAGAGAGGAGTTTAGTTAGTCTACTACCTATCAGCATACAGCTGAGGGCTGTGTCTATCGCTGTTTGATGTCAAAGTTTGCTACAGACACCTCCGGCTGCATTGCTCGACAAACACGCTGGTGTTCCAAATTCAAATAAACAGTGCTCTTTTTATTTCTCGACAAATTCATCCTATTCCACTGCCCCTGAGAGGTCACCCTGGTATATCTACTGTACAACTTGTACACTGACACATATTAAGAAGGGATTGGGCAGCAAATCATCACTGAAGTTTTGGGAAGGCCAACACATACTGCCGCAACAGATGGAAAATGCTTCACTGTTTTTATTACACATTGAAATTGTCGTGAAAAAAACAGCACTCATAAACAACGGGTCATATTGCAGCACATGTACTATGAATTGAGAAAAGTCATTATAATAACACAAATACAGAAAAAAACTGAACCAAAAAGATTGTGCCAGGAGAGAGGGGTGGCCGCTGCACGTGTGTTCTCCTCGATGTGCAGTTGTGAACTAACCATCTTAGAGCCAGTCTTACCTCCCCTCCTACCACCTCTCATCTCTCCTTCTCCTCACTATACTTAGGAATAGAGGCGTCTTCTATCATGTTGCTGACAGTCCACAAAGAGATCCATCTCTAGTAGTGATATACTGTCTTCAGTCTGCGGAAACCAGTTACAGAAGGACAAAAGACTCAACAACAGGACGCTTCAGAATGACTGCCCCCCCCCCCCCCCTCCCTCGAACAACGAAATTCTGGAGAACTCTCCAGAACGCTTTTTCTAATGTCAGTTGCCATGTGTCACTGCCATCATCCACTACCTGCCACTGCTGTAGCTGACAGTGTAGAGTTCAGCCAGAGGAAATGTCTCCAGCCAAGAATGGGGCTGGTGTCAGTCAGGACTATTGATTCCAACAAAGTCTACACATACACAATAGGCCGCGACTCCAGTGGGCCGCAGAACAAAGCGAGATAAATGATGACTATCCCGACCACGTGAGCCCTACCTCACTATACTTAGGAATAGAGGCGTCTTCTATCTATTTCAGTTTAACATGTGACACAGTCCTCAAAGTCATGGTAGAACAATAAAATGTATGGCAGCATATAAATCTGTAGTCAAACACTGCATGGATGTTTCCAGAATGAGATTTTCACTCTGCAGCGGAGTGTGCGCTGATATGAAACTTCCTGGCAGATTAAAACTGTGTGCCCGACCGAGACTCGAACTCGGGACCTTTGCCTTTCGCGGGCAAGTGCGGGTAGAGCACTTGCCCGCGAAAGGCAAAGGTCCCGGGTTCGAGTCTCGGTCGGGCACACTGTTTTAATCTGCCAGGATGTTTCACTGCTTGGATGTGCTACAGCGGAAAAACAATGTATCAAAGTGCTTATTAAAGAACAACACCGGGACCTTCGCTTGTGATTTATAGTCTGTGGGATATGGCCTCCCTCCCGTACCGGCGACAAAATTTTACACGTCTCTATGCAAGCGACTTGAGCACTGCCCACCTGCTCCAGTGGACCAATAACTGTATATGTGATATGGTCGATGTCAATATGCAGATGGTATTTGTTTTTTGTTGTACCCAAAGAGAGAGATGCAGTAAAATCTTATAGTGTGAGGTTAGGAGGTTTTATTAAAAGGCGTGGTATCACTGCTTAAAGCTTTGATGCGTATAGTTTCTAGTTTTTTTACCTACTCTGGAAGTTACAAAGTAACAAATAGGAGTGCTCTTGAACATCTCAAATGACTGTATAAATGCTGATCAGCATTGGTATTCATATGTCTGAAATGAATATAACGCCCTCATGCATGACAATTTGTAGTTTGAACACTTGGAATGCTCTCAGACTACACCGATTTTGCTCATAAAACAAACAGAAATCGACTATATATATTCTCATGGAATCATGGCTATTTTTATTATTGTCATTATCATTGTACGGTTTAAAAATATGGATTACCACAAGTCCTGTGTTATTTAATACTTCATAATCTGTAACTATAGAGTAGCCACCACTTAAATTAAACTCATTGTGGACCCTAGAAATGATAGTGTTTTCCCCAAGATGTGAGCAGATTGTGTGAAACAGGCTGTATTGTGATAATGACATTGCTTACAGAACTGTAAAACAAGAATCTGCTCCTGTTGTGAAAATGGACTTTCGGTGTGGTCTTGTTCTTCAAGTATGGTTGACAGAAACTATACACACAGGTCGCTAGAGGCGAATTATAGGGCAAAAATGTCAGTTGTCAGCACACAGACAATATTTCTTTTTGATGTGTCAATCTCTATGAGGTAACTTTAAGAGGATCTTTTACCAGGCATTTTCTCGCGATTTGGTTTTTACATTTCATAAATGCCAGGATGACATGCCATGGCACTGGTAAAACAGGACCTGCCATAGTGTACAAAACAACAACGTCCTCTTGAATTATACCCTGTTGTTGATAAACGTAAAAAGATTGTGTTTTCTCCGACATTGGAACAGGTGGCATGAAAGGCTATTATTTTACCTGTCTGAAATGTTCGTGATACCCACGTACGTGACAATTTATTTGCAGACACTGATTTGTACGCCAGAGATGCTGTCAAACCATATACCTTTGTCCATCAAACTGAAAGAAATCGGGTAACTTAGATGTTTCGTTAGACTGTATGTTTTTGTTTACCTGAGAGTTTAAATTTTCGCTTTTTCTATACTCTGATGAAAGTTTAGAAATAATGATGACGTTCTGTAAGTAGGCTGTTCAGGTATTTATGTTGGTAACACCACGTAGCGCTCCGTATGAAAATCACTGACTGTACTGTGTGCAGTCTGTGGCTGGTTTGCATTGTTGGAATTTGCTACTGTAGTGTTGGGCAGCTGGATGTGAAGAGCGCGTAGCGTTGCGCAGTGAGCCGCCAGCAGTGGTGGATGTGGGAAGGGAGATGGCGGAGTTTTGAGAGCGGATGATCTGGACCTGTATCCATCAGAGACAGTAAATTTGTAAGACTGGATGTCATGAACTAATATATATATATATATATATATATATATATATATATATATATATATATAATGACTTTTGAACACTATTAAGGGCCGGCCGCGGTGGCCGTGCGGTTCTGGGCGCTACAGTCCGGAGCCGCGGGACTGCTTCGGTCGCAGGTTCGAATCCTGTCTCGGGCATGGATGTGTGTGATGTCCTTAGGTTAGTTAGGTTTAAGTAGTTTTAAGTTCTAGGGGACTGATGACCTAAGATGTTAAGTCCCATAGTGCTCAGAGCCATTTGAACCATTTGAACACTATTAAGGTAAATACATTGTTCTTTATCAAAATCTTTCATTTGCTAACTATGCCTATCAGTAGTTAGTGACTTCAGTAGTTAGAATCTTTTATTTAGCTGGCAGTATTGGCGCTCGCTGTATTGCAGTAGTTCGAGTAATGAAGATTTTTGTGAGGTAAGTGATTCATGAAAGGTATAGGTTATTGTTAGTCAGGGCCATTCTTTTGTAGGGATTATTGAAAGTCAGATTGCGTTACGCTAAAAATATTGTGTGTCAGTTTAGTGATGCTCAGAATAAGTAAAGAGAGAAATGTCTGAGTACGTTCAGTTTTGCTCAGCTGTTTGAAAATCAAATAACGTAAGGGGTTTATCAGCACAGTAATTCACTGATTTTTGTAATGGGACGTTTTAGTACTGCAGTGATCGGTGGTTTCTGCGGCAAACTAGTGGAAGTCTGTTCGATGTTATGCAAGGTGGACATGTATAGGAGATGTGAGACAAATTAATACATCTGTCAGACGTATCACTATAGAGCTTCACACTCTGCAGTTTGGTCATCTGTAATCAGCGGCAGTGTTGTAGTTGTTTTTCATGTCATTGGATGTCACAAAACAACAGGAGGCGGAGAGAGGGGAAGCAGAGAGAGAGAGAGAGAGAGAGAGAGAGAGAGAGAGAGAGAGAGAGGGGGGGGGGGGGGGGGGGAAGAGGGAGGGAGAGAGAGATGTGAATTGTATCTTGCAGTCGAACGTAAAAGTACAGATGCTGTTCATCTGAAAAAAATGTAATGTCCTTGTGCACAACATTTTATAATTTGAACACAAGGAATGTTGTCAAACTATACCGATTTTTTCCATTAGACTAATAGAAAATGGACTGTGCCTATTGTCGTGGAAACAAGACAGTTTCCTGTTTTAATTGCGATAGTGCTTTTTAATAGGTGCTCGCTTATAAGAGAGTGGTGACATTAAATACAATTCTTATACTGAAATGTTTCTTGCAAAATGATGGGCGCCAGCCGAAGCAATTGGCTATAGCAGGGGGAGTGCTACTGCAGCTGCACTTTCAGGTAGGGCTCACGTGGTCGGGATAGTCATCATTTATCTCGCTTTGTTCTGCGGCCCACTGGAGTCGCGGCCTATTGTGTATGTGTAGACTTTGTTGGAATCAATAGTCCTGACTGACACCAGCCCCATTCTTGGCTGGAGACATTTCCTCTGGCTGAACTCTACACTGTCAGCTACAGCAGTGGCAGGTAGTGGATGATGGCAGTGACACATGGCAACTGACATTAGAAAAAGCGTTCTGGAGAGTTCTCCAGAATTTCGTTGTTCGAGGGAGGGGGGGGGGGGGCAGTCATTCTGAAGCGTCCTGTTGTTGAGTCTTTTGTCCTTCTGTAACTGGTTTCCGCAGACTGAAGACAGTATATCACTACTAGAGATGGATCTCTTTGTGGACTGTCAGCAACATGATAGAAGACGCCTCTATTCCTAAGTATAGTGAGGAGAAGGAGAGATGAGAGGTGGTAGGAGGGGAGGTAAGACTGGCTCTAAGATGGTTAGTTCACAACTGCACATCGAGGAGAACACACGTGCAGCGGCCTCCCCTCTCTCCTGGCACAATCTTTTTGGTTCAGTTTTTTTCTGTATTTGTGTTATTATAATGACTTTTCTCAATTCATAGTACATGTGCTGCAATATGACCCGTTGTTTATGAGTGCTGTTTTTTTCACGACAATTTCAATGTGTAATAAAAACAGTGAAGCATTTTCCATCTGTTGCGGCAGTATGTGTTGGCCTTCCCAAAATATCAGTGATGGTTTGCTGCCCAATCCCTTCTTAATATGTGTCAGTGTACAAGTTGTACAGTAGATATACCAGGGTGACCTCTCAGGGGCAGTGGAATAGGATGAATTTGTCGAGAAGTAAAAAGAGCAATGAAATTAAGTTCTATTCTGGTAACATGAGATTCTGACAATTGCGATGGTCCTCTAGACGACTGCACACTTCTGTCTCGGCCTCCACACGCTCAGGCTTTCTGTTTCCCTGGAAAATAAGCGGTTCCAGAGCACAAAAGACGTGCACACTCGCAGAAAACCTAACGTTGATGTATCTGAAACATTATCGTCTTTGATATCTTCCTGTTACTCTTAACAAATTTTAAGTGTATAGCTGCTAAAGCTAACTTTCTTCTTTTTAAATTGTTTTTGAGCCGGGGCAGCCAGAGACTATGGTCATTTGAGTGTATGTTGTGTTTGCACGAGTGTGTGTTTGTATTTTGTCTAACACCGGTGAAGGTCTTTTTAGACGAAAGGTTACCTGTTTGACAGTCTTCTTGTTATGCCTATCTGCGACTCAACATTTTCGCTGTATAGTGAGTAGCAACCCATCCTTTTCATAATGTTATCTAGGATGTAAAAGTCATTCATTCTGCTATCTTAAGGAAGCTTTTTGTAAAAAAGAAATCGAAGCAGAATATCTGAAATTTTATGGTAATAAACTTTAGCTTATATTTTAAAATAAATGCTTTTTTCTGGTGCAAGTTTTACTTCCCAACACCTTACCGCTCCGTTCTCCCCGCTAGCTGCCCCATTACATTTTTCACAAAATGGCACAGACATAGAAAGTAAAAAAGTAGACACTGCATCACGTGTTTCCTACATACAGGGTAATTTGATTTCTGTGTGTCTATTGAACAAATGTCTGTACTGGGGGTTGACGAAAGGTAATTTAAACTGAAGTATTTAATCGAGGTTTCACAACAAAATTTGCAGTTTTTCATTTAATGTTTCTAGAACTGAAATATGTCCGAAATCTATGGTTTAAATGGATAAAATAAAACAGCTTTTCTGTACGAAAAAGTTCGGATCTACTAAGAATGCATCTAAAAAGCAAAAAAAAAAAAAAAAAAAAAAAAAAATTACCCTTGCGACAACGATTCATTGCTCTTTCGCTGCAATCAACAATACTTGATTGAAATAATTTCTACTTCTTCTGAAATAATATTCCTACCCTGCGTCGTCTTAAATCAGTAGACATATATCAGATAATGCATCTTGCGTATACTTGACGTGTCCGATCAAGTAGCATATGGAGGTTTGCATTCGCACCAGGAGAATTATTTTATATTTCTGAATATCACTAGACTCCCCATTCTCAGTTTCACATCTGTTACCTTGATGGCACTCTATGTATGTACTGTCCATGCCACAAACTACTAAGAGTAAAACTTCCTGGCAGATTAAAACTGTGCGCCCGACCGAGACTCGAACTCTGGACCTTTGCCTTTCGCGGGCAAGTGCTCTACCAACTGAGCTACCAAAGCACGACTCACGGCCGGTACTCACAGCTGTACTTCTGCCAGTATCTCGTCTCCTACCTTCCAAACTTTACAGAAGCTCTCCTGCGAGCCTTGCAGAACTAGCACTCCTGAAAGAAAGGATATAGCGGAGACATGGCTTAGCCACAGCCTGGGGGCTGTTTCCAGAATGAGATTTTCACTCTGCAGCGGAGTGTGCGCTGATATGAAACTTCCTGGCAGATTAAAACTGTGCGCCCGACCGAGACTCGAACTCTGGACCTTTGCCTTTCGTGGGCAAGTGCTCTACCAACTGAGCTACCAAAGCACGACTCACAGCCGGTACTCACAGCTTTACTTCTGCCAGTATCTCGTCTCCTACCTTCCAAACTTTACAGAAGCTCTCCTGCGAGCCTTGCAGAACTAGCACTCCTGAAAGAAAGGATATAGCGGAGACATGGCTTAGCCACAGCCTGGGGGCTGTTTCCAGAATGAGATTTTCACTCTGCAGCGGAGTGTGCGCTGATATGAAACTTCCTGGCAGATTAAAACTGTGCGCCCGACCGAGACTCGAACTCTGGACCTTTGCCTTTCGCGGGCAAGTGGTAGAGCACTTTCCCGCGAAAGGCAAAGGTCCAGAGTTCGAGTCTCGGTCGGGCGCACAGTTTTAATCTGCCAGGAAGTTTCATATCAGCGCACACTCCGCTGCAGAATGAAAATCTCATTCTGGATACTAAGAGTAAGTCAACATCACATACACGCCGATAGAATCAATAATTTCGTGGCTCCAGTTTTGGCCTTATGGTTTACCAACAGCGACAGTAACAACAGTAAACTTTCTATAGTAGTACAGCAAGGTGTATGGCAATGAACACTGTGTTCGGCAGTGGATCTGTATTATTTTTCTCGGGGAGAAGCTGCTGCATTAATATTTCAGCACAGAGTCAACTCACTTGGGTTTTACATTTTGTTGTTGGGTCTTTCCCTCTACCATCGCCCAGAAATTTCTGACAGTGATGAAGAGTGATTCCTTTAATTATGTACTGCGTAATTTGTTTTCCCTTTTAGGATACAATTACCATTCAGGATGTCTTCAATATCTTTCACTACTATCACACTGCCTTTCTGTTTTCCAGAGGCCACATTTCACAATCTATAAGTTCTATGGCATAAAAATAAGATTCTGTGGTCGTAAAGACACTTTAGCTGCATCTCTAATTTTGTTGCCAGTAATGAGTTAGGATTTTGCAGAAAAATACGTGACTCCAGTGTTTCTGGCGACGACTTTCATACTGTGCCTAATGGTAAAGGATGTTGTAGGCTTGCAGGTGTCAATCTTGATACGAAATGTGCCCACTGTTTCTATTAACAAGAGTTTATAACGCTGATAGATGTAGCGTCTAATGTCATGGGTTTTTCAAGAATTTATCAATGATTGATGGGGACGATGATTTAGCTTTGGATGACACTTCACATCTGCGCAAACTGGATAATCCAACGCAAATGACACATGAAACCACTTGCTTATGAGCACTTCGTTTTGACTTACATACTGGATCTTTTTTCCGCCTTCTGATTCACAGTAAGGTTTTTTGATGACGGATGTGTTCCACATGTTACAACTTCATCCACGATTAACGTTTTTGTCGCCACAGCATGCAAATGTTAGAGTTGTTTGCTGTGCCCCCACTGCACGCCTGCATACACCAGCTCCAGAACCAGCCTAGGTGCCAGCAAGGCAGTACCAGTCGGCGTGTGTGTAAACTGTCTGAATAATGGTTAACAGGTGCAAGCCTTGTTGCCAGCAGCGCACGCATCAACGACAGTGGCGCTGCGACCATGGCACTAGATTGTGCTCGCCAGTCATGTGCTCCCCTTGCAGCTTCTACAACAGGTGCAAGCCTTGTTGCCAGCAGCGCACGCATCAACGACAGTGGCGCTGCGACCATGGCACTAGATTGTGCTCGCCAGTCATGTGCTCCCCGCGGATATCCTTCTGCCTGCCATGACACACGCTCCATGCTTTTCACCACTCGCGCTATTCCTCCAAGCATTCGCTCAGTATATGCCAGCACACACTTCTGGTTTTACACAAGCCACACCCTGTGGGTCATCGGTTGGAGCCTGTGCTCAACCCACGAGCATTCGCACAACGCATGTTACGGGCTTTGACCCAGCCACATCTAGCGGCTCAATCATCAGAGCTCACACTCAGTGTCCAGGTTCCGCTCAGGCTACTGGAGCCACTTGGAGTCACCAGCATTCTTGCTACACTGAGACTTACCCTTCCGATGCTTGGCCAACCAAGAACCTGGTATCTCTTAAAGTTCCAGGGCAGAGGAGAGAGAATCTACATTTTTTAAAGAAACCATATTGATTCTTGTTACCAGAGTGTAAGTTCTTCCACAGTCTCATGTTGTCATTTTGGACATATGAATTAACAACAAGAGTGATGTTCTGTTCTCGCTGCACTGGACCCCATCTGCTATCTCCCACCCCCTCCCCCCTCTCCCCTCTCCCCCCCCCCACCTCCCCCCTCCCCCCTCCGCTTTGCACCTTCACCGAGACGATGTAGCTATGTCCACACCGTTTGGCAACGGGGTTATTGTCTGCATCCCATCAAGCCATGCCCAATACTCGCCTCATAATACCAGATTTCGTTTGCCACGTGGCCGCCGCACTCCTCCAGTCCAACATTGCTCCTGCCACTCCGTGCCTTTGCCAAGAGAATGCAGCCATGGCTGACGCAACACAACATTCGGCTATGGGGACGAAAGCTTGCAACGTTTCATTTCAGTTATAAGCAAGGGGGTTTTAAGGGAGCTTGAACGACACTTACAAAATGCACCTCAGCTAGGCAGTGCATAACATTTCCTTTTTTTCAGTACTACGTGTGCTCACATGTGATTATGATCACAGTATGTTTGTCATCACGACTACTCAGGTTCTGGCGTCCCAAGACACCGTAGGTACGCTGCCACTGCTCCTGAAGTCCTCCAGGGTCAACCACCTCTGGTCAGCTCTGCCGCAGCTTCCCACTTCGGGCACAGCACCATAACACCCTTTTCCACACTTTGAACTACGCTTGCTCACACATGGACCTACCTTCAAGTGACACCTTTTAACGGGTTTCCTCCTTTGATTTTACCGGAAACGACTTCCTTTACCAACTGGTGACGAGTAGCACCAGTGGTCGACCCTCGTCCCTTACCCGAGGCCCATCCATACTCCTCTTTGGCTTTGTATAACTGTTCTTTGTATACCTATGCACACTACGCAGTAGGAGGCACCAAACTTGACGTGACGGCGTGATGGTATTCCTTCTTAGTTCTTCCTTGTTCAGTTTTCATTTCTAAGTGCTTTCGCACCTATGTTCTCCCTCTGGGCGCGCCACATCTTTTAATTTACATTCATGGGTGTTTTCACATTACTGTAGGCCTTACAAGCCCATCTCTCTCCAAACATTGCGTTTCTTGGTGCTGTAACACTGATCATTACAAGATTCTCTCTCAATATGCCTTGGAAGACTCTTCCATGCGTTTCGACGGCCACCTGGCACAAAACGTTCATTACATTCATTTCACAAGTTCTCTCGCACTCCCACTCGCCCTGCAGACGCAACGTCTCTTAACACATTCATTTCAAATTGTTCTTGTACTGCTGTCTACTCTCTGGGCACAGAAAAGACAATAGTTCAGACACTCCACTAACCGCCCCCTCCCTCCCCCCGGCGCGATTTGTCGTCAGTATTTCATTTCAGGGATCTCTTATACTACCACGCACTTTTGGGACAAAATATATACACAGGCGTTTGTTACTAGATGCACTTCGACATGGCCTCTTGGTATGTCAGATCGTCAACTTTTCGTTAGCCAGTTCTCGACCCATTGTCCTCTCCTACACAGATTATCATATACTCATCTGATATTACAAGATATAATACGTTCTAAAAGGGCATTCCAGCTGCACCGTTCCAACCTCACTCTCAAAGAATCCGCCAGCGGATGACAGATTCCCTGGGCCACCTACTGGACTTCCGTCGTTTCTCCTTCGTGAAAAAAAAAAAAAGTGCGTGCACAGCTGGTTCCGGCAAGGCAATGATTTTGTTTCCATTGCGTTTCGGTCTTCCTGTGCTGATAGTACTATTAGGTGTCTATTTGAAGATTACCTCCAAACAGTTTTCTCCAGTCAGACCCCAACGTTGGCAGCCACGCCCAGACCACCTTCATTAGCCTTCAGAATAGAACCAGGATCACAGGGAAGAAGGCCCGCCGGGTTGGCCGAGCGGTTCTAGGCCATATGACTGATCGCATCAGTGAAGGGGAAAGTCAATTTCTCTCGTAGATTATTGGAAAGTGACGTCAAAATGACGAGTCTTATAACACTCGATTCTATTACGAAATTCGACAGCAGTCCAAGAATGAAGAACTTCGGAGACGCCATACTGTATTTAGTCGTTCTTGTTTCGTCGTTACTGCTTAGCCGGCTGCGGTGGTCTAGCGGTTCTGGCGCTGCAGTCCGGAACCGCGGGACTGCTACGGTCGCAGGTTCGAATCCTGCCTCGGGCATGGGTGTGTGTGATGTTCTTAGGTTAGTTAGGTTTAAGTAGTTCTAAGTTCTAGGGGACTTAGGACCTACGATGTTGAGTCCCATAGTGCTCAGGGCCATTTGAACAATTTTTTTCGTTACTGCTTACGTCCTATGAAAGTATCCTGTCACAAATACTTCACTCTTGAGACGATCTGTTATAATTAAATGTCAGTTAATGACATATCGATGGTAAAATCCTTCAGGAGAATCGAAGATGAAAATGTAACATGAAGTCTTAAAAAGAGCCAAAGTTGTACGAGTTCTTTGTAGAAAGAGGCGTGCAGTTACGAAGTCAAAAGGAGTAAGTTGCGTCTTGCTATATTCCAATACTGTTTTAAACACCTTCGCGATTGTACAAGATTCTGGAACATTCATTTTACTTTAACAGAAGTATATTATGTAATCTTCAAGATTACTGTACATATGTATAAGAGTGCTCTCTCTCAAGAGTGAATTTCTTCGAGTTTGTGATCAGGCCAGGGAATGCAGACGAGCAAATTTTGTAAACCGCTATCTAAACCACAGCCTCATTAACAGCTAAAATTGGGCAGAAAAAGTGATAATGAATGTTGGAAGTGACCTGCTGGAATAATGTTTCACATATTGAAATATATGTAAAGTAGTAGGGTTGTGTGACAACTTTCATTTTTTAATAAGATCGTACTACAGACAGCCTTGTTTCTTTTTCTGCCTGTAGCAAATACACGCGTTTTTGGCCTCCACATGCACTGTGTCTGGAGTATGCTTACTTATAATGCGTTTCATTACTCAGCTATGGGGGGGCACGTATTATTCTGTAAACATAATTGGAAGTCATTTATAGAAATGGATTTTGTACCACGAATGAATCACAGATACAGTATAATCAATTTGAATACAACAGAAAATTTATCCATGTGTTAACTACATGTTTTTCTCTCTGAATTGACGTCATAGGATGTCGTGAAGGCTTTTACCGCGTGCACGTCATTGGCACTGACTTGTAAGTTTCAAGTGACCGTAGCTTCTCCCTTACAAAAACGTATCCTACTTGTTGGCTTTGTATCAATACGATCGCAGTGCGTTCATCTTTGAAAGCGAGACCTCGTCACTACTGAGTCAGCTTCGAGTGAAACGTTCCCACCCCTCATCTAGCTTTACATCTCCCCTTCGCACATCTTATAAGGGGAGGCCGCCAATTGTGAAATTCAGATTCGATTCATACTGCGCATAATAGAAGCTCATGGCCAGAGGTGTAATGTGGCAAAGCACCAAGATGCACTTCTCAGCCGTTGTCGAGAAAATCGACAGTTAAAAGAAACCTTTGCGGTGAAGTACTCTCTACGAGTAACGATTTTCTACAGCGTCATAGCGCAGCGGTAGGCGCTAGGGTTCGTAATCCGAAGGGCGCCGGATCGAATTTCGCGCCATGCAATATTTTTTTATTATTAGTTTTTTGCAATTCAAATATATATATATATATATATATATATATATATATATATATATATATATATATGAATATATATTAATGAATTGCTTATGCATGTTGGTGAAGGCGGATCGCTCTCCAATTGTACCGCCTCCATTTTTCCGTTTGTTTAACAGGGTGTACCAAAGCTGTCCCGTCCGCACTGATTTTCGACGATGTTATAAGTTGCGCTAGGGACCGCATCTACCTTCTTTCGAAGTTAGCAGGCAACTACGCTGTTATGGGGCGGCTCGTTTCGGCCCATTCAACATCTGTCCTTCAAGTGTAACGAGCGAGTAACGGAGTTTATATTTCATACCTCCCACAGCAAGTTTGTGTTCGTGGGGTCTCTATTCTAATTCGAACGTTTGACTTACGCTATACGTATTCGTTTCTACGTCTTCCGTTAACTATACGTGGTTAACATTATGAAGACAATTAATAACATTTGTGAAATACAACTTTGTTTGCGGAAAACATAATGATGTTCGAAGTCGCCAGTTTTTCCACGACAAACGACTTTCAACAACTTATTATATGCATAATTGTTGCAACTGATTGCCGGGAATTTATATATATATATATATATATATATATATATATATATATATATAAATTACAAAAAACAAATACTAAAAAAAAAAGTTGCACGGAGCGAGATTCGATCCGGCGACCTTCGGATTAAGAAACCCGAGCGCTTACCGCTGCACCACCACGCTGTAGAAAATTACTAATCGTAGAGAGTATGTCACCGCAACGGTTTCTTTTAACTGTCGATTTTCTCGACAACGGCTGAGAAGTGCATCTTGGTGCTTTGCCACATTACACCTCTGGCCATGAGCTTTTATTATGCGCAGTATGAATCGAATCTGAATTTCACAATTGGCGGCCTCCCCTTGTTAGTTCAGTAAAACTGGATTCTACCACGAAACTCGATATCGGTAGACTAATGTACTGGACAAGCTGACGCAATTTTGACGTCACTTCTCGGTAAGCTTCGAGTGAAACAGGCTCCCTCAGTGGAGCGGGCGTCCTCGGTTGGCAGGCGTCTCAGGTGGTGCCTGCGGACGCTGTGGGCCCATCGCTTTCTCGGCCGGTGGGAGGATCCGGCTTGCATTGTCACCTCGCTGTCGCGAGGGACCGCTTTGGCAACCTCACATGCAGCTGTAACCACCGGTCAAGGTGGTCGCCTTCTCTGCTGTACGCAACCCGTCCTACATACTTGTCGATCGACGCCCAAAATTTATGATGATTCCGAAGAAAGCTCTCCATTTTCACATTAGAATCATACTAATAACAGAGCTTACCCTGCATTCTCATTAAACACATCGAAAACTGTAGAAAAATAGCTGAACATTATATCCTCAAAGGATACAAATAAAAAAAAAGTTTTTGGCAGCTCTGTGGTGTTACATTAATAAGACATTATATTCAGTGGCCGTGCGGTCCTAGGCGCTACAGTCTGGAACCGAGCGACCGCTACGGTCGCAGGTTCGAATCCTGCCTCAGGCAAGAGTGTGTGTGATGTCCTTAGGTTAGTTAGGTTTAATTAGTTAAAAGTTCTAGGCGACTGATGACCTCAGAAGTTAAGTCGCATAGTGCTCAGAGCCATTTGAACCATTATATTCATTTAATATGTAATATACCTTCAGTTATTTAACCACAGTTCATCATTAACGTTTTACATTAAATGAAACATGATACATGGTTTTCCGCTTCTCTCTCTTCATGTTCCGCCACAAAGGCTACTGAAGCATGTTTAATCTGTCATAAATTGTTTCACATTCGGAATCTACACTATCCTTACTAGATATTGACTTCTTTTTCTTTGAGTCATTAGACTTCTGACAGGTTTGACGCGGCCCGCCATGACCTCCTCTCCTGTACCAACCTCTTCATCTCAGAGTAGCGCCGGCCGCTGTGGCCGAGCGGTTCTAGGCGCTTCAATTCGGAACCGTGCTGCTGCTACGGTCGCAGGTTCGAATCCTGCCTCGGGCATGGATGTGTGTGATGTCTTTAGGTTAGTGAGATTAAAGTAGTTCTAAGTCTAGGGGACTGATGACCTCCGATGTTAAGTCCCATAGTGCTTAGAGCCGTTTGAACCATCTCAGAGTAGCACTTGCAGCGTTGGGGTAGTTGAACTGGTGAAAGAGACCAAACGGCGAGGTCATCGATCTTATCGTATTAAGGAAGGGTGGGGAAGGAAGTCGGCCGTGCCCTTTCAAAGGAACCATCCCGGCATTTACCTGATGCGATTTAGGGAAACCACGGAAATACTAAATCAGGATGGCCAGACGCAGGATTGAACCGTCGTCCTCCCGAATGCAAGCCCAGTGTGCTAACCACTGCGCCACTTCGCTCTGTGTAGCACTTTCAACCTACGTCCTCAATTATTTGCTGGATGTAGCCCAATCTCTGCCTTCCTCTACAGTTTTATTTCCTGATGTCTTCTGTTACCATGGTTTTCCCACATTTACTTTCCTTGTATCTAAATTATTCATTCCAACTTCTGCGATCGCCCTTTTTAGAGATGGCACGTCTTCTTCAACGGAACAGCCTGCTGAGCTATTCATTATCGCAGTTTCTATAGCCTCAGAGAACTTCAAGCGTATCCCTTCGTTCTTTAGTATTTCCGTATTCCACTTCTTTGCACATTATGTCTTCTTAGCTAATCTGCGTCATTACTAAATTGTGATGTGAGTCTATACCTGTTCCTGGGAACGCCTTACAATCCAATATCTGATTTCTGAATCTCTGCTTGACAATGATGTGATCTAACGAGAATCTTCCCGTATCTCTCGGCCTTTTCCAAGTATACCTCCTCCACTAGTGAATCTTGAATGGAGTATTCGTTATTACTAGCTGATATTTGTTGCACAACTCAAATAGCCTTTCTTCTCTTTTGCTCCTACTACCAAGCCCATATTTCCCCGTAACTCTTTCTTCTACTCCTTCCCCTACAATCGCATCCCAGCTTTCCATGACTATTAGGTTTTCATCTCACTTTACGTACTGAATTACAGTTCATTAGCCTCATATACCTTCTCTGTCTCTTTATCTTCGGCATGTATACGAACTAGTGTTGCAGCGCTGGTTTGCTGCCCTATTATTTAAGCTACAGACTCACCTCCTCCCAGACTATCAGGCTTGATATACATTCCAATTGTAGCTAAAAATAGCATTGCTGTTCACTTCTGGTTAGAGAAGGTTTACTCTTCCTGATACTATATTGAAATTATTATCGCTTGTAAGTGAAACTAGTTCTGAGACATTTACATGGTCGCCCATGCAGTTAACTGATACAATATATTGACGAATGCTGTCATCAGTAACTGCTGGATCTGATATTCTCCTTTTCCGAAATCAAAATGTTTTTTTCTTTTTCTGAATACCAAACATACTCTACTACCGAAGTTGCCGCTATCTGGCTCTGATCTACTAACAGGGGTCCAACATTTCACCATCTGATAGCGGAGGTCGAGAAACCCGCATTCGAAACGTCAAAAATGGTTCAAATGGCTTTAAGCAGTATGGAAATTAATATCTGAGGTCATCAGTCCCCTAGAACTTAGAACGGCTTAAACCTAAGTAACCTAAGCACACACATCCACGCCCGAGGCAGGATTCGAACCTGCGACCGTAGCACCAGCGCGGTTCCGGACTGAAGCGACTAGAACCACTAGGCCACAGTGGCCGGCCTTAACGTCACAGAGTCATCTGAGTCTCTTGTTTAAACCTTCCAGTCAGCTCCAAACCAAAATACTGAAGCAGCTCCGGGAACGATGATTTATAAATCTAGACCACCTTTCACCAGACGTGTGAGGCTAATTGTTTCCGTCCATTCAGCCAGTCGCCTATTGGAATCGACGATGGCATCTGCACACAGGCGGCAGGGGCCATTCCTATCGACACGAGCGACGATTTGCAGCCGAAAGAACCAGTGGATTCAGTGTCAGTCGGTAGAGCCACATCAGCATCACGGTCATCAACGCACCCTCCAGTCCCCCCCTCCAGCAAAAATAAGCTTTCCATCCCAACTTCCCGATCTACCTTTTTTTTTCCTGAGGTGACCCATAACGCATCTAAGGCTAGAGTTACCAATGACGAGCAAGCCAGTGGCGTACGTAGGTGGTTTGACACCCGGTGTGGAGTATTAGTCCATACCTCCCACCCCGACACACCCACCACCCCGAACAACTCCACAAAAATAACAAATAACACGTTTGGGGAAAGCAATTATTGATAGAAGAATTTAATTAAGTAAAGTATAATGTTAATTATATTGTAAACAGATTTTATAATTAGAAACAAATAAGCATAACACATTTTTATAAATAATATAGTGTAAATATTTTTCACGAAGCCGTACTTTAGGGTACGTAACTTCAACTTGAAACTTACAGTCCCTTCTTTCGAACTTTTTCTGGTGAAAGATTTTGCAGTTAATACGATACCATTAGTTGCACTATTTTAGATCGATGAGACTGCCAAACTAGAGAGTCTTTCCTGCCTCATAGTGAACCTACGATAGTTTTTAGCTAGTTTGAATTGTGAGAAACTCATCTCACATGAGGCTGCCGAAATACACAAATTTAAGAAAGATTTTTGCACCAAAATGAAGTTGACAACAGATTTCGAAAATTCAGACATTTCTTTTAGAACTCAGGCTTGCCGAAGTCTTCTTAGGCATGCAAGGATATCATCGTCAGAAATCTCGTCATTTTGTCAATAAAATTCTTTACGTTCGTGGAAGTTCCGATCCTAAGCCTTTAATTAGGTTTCTGGGCTCTAAAACAGCAAAACGATCTGACGTATGAAACCGTAGTTTGGCAACGTGTCTCGATCTCTTGCATGAACCTATCGATATACTCTAACAATTACTTTCTTAGTTCGCGGTGCAAAGTCAGCACCTCATTTGCAGCATTCCCTCTAGGCATCATTTTCTTCTTCCTGGTAGTTCTAGTTTTTCCACTGGAATGCCTATCTCGTCACATGTGTCGTTCGCAGACGAAGTGCTTCGTCAGTGAGATAATTTCTCGTGTATTCCCCAAAAGATTTTCAAACTTTACTTCACAATACACATTCCGAAGCTGACTCCAAGAATCTGTAAATACCTTCGAACATGGTTGACCTCTTTTAAGACAGTACTCCGTAAATACGAAAAAAAAAAAGAAATCACATAATAAAGGTAACATAGATTGAGGAGCACCTCTAATATCTATGGTATCCGAAGAATCAGACGGTTCCTCATTGGCATCGATATTCTTTTTAAAACAGTGAAACATTGGCTTAACAGCTTCGTATGGAGCACTCCACCGTGTATCTTTAGACTCATAACTGTAACTCCAACGCCTTTCAGAAGGATCAGCCTTGTCCTATGTTTCAATCCCAACTAGGCATCCCATGCTCGCTCAGATTTCAGCAACAAGCAACACATCAAACCTGTTATTTATTTATTCCGACGTGTAAGGGTCAGCCATGAGGCCAGAGCTCACTTTCGCCTCCCACCAGTATTCACGACGTCGCCACTCTTCGTCATTCCCACTCAGGCGAGTGTGAACTGTCCAGGATAGGCGATACATCGGGGTTCCTAGGCTACCCTACAGGTACTGGAGATGAAAGAGTTATCGCCGTAGGTGTCTGAACGTCAACGCAGCCTGACACAGCAGGCTGAAATCTGTCGACCGTGACCAAAGAAACTTCCAGATGTTTTCGGACAGTGGTCAGTTCCCCCTGCATCCTTACAAAACAAGTGGACCCCTATTCATCTCAACCTACGTTCAACAGCACAACGAGAAATATGATATTAAACCAGGCAGTCGTTATAAACAATCTAAGCGGTAGTACTTCGTTGCTGCCGACGATAAGTGCACCGCAATGTTAGCTACAGAGACACTAACGCAAACAATGAGCGAACTGGTACTGTTCACTTCGTCACAGAAGCATGTAACAAAATTGAACGAGGTACTCCTGCTGCTGGTGGTGCCGACTGCTCGCTCCTCTGCGACTGTGGCACCACTCCGTCCTAGGTGAGTGTTCAGAATCCCACTTTCTTATTGCATCAGAACAAGAAGAGGGTTTCTTGCTAGTTCCAGAAGATAAGTCAGAACTAGAGACACAGTCAAAGGAAATATACAGATACCACAGTTTATTGAAGCTTTAATTAAGTAATTAGAAAGATGTTGTTTGCAATATGAGATTGACTGAAGACGGTTCTAAACAACTGTTCAAACTGTAAATTCATCCTATATTTCATCATTCGCTAAACGCGTCTCCACATAAAACTTTGTTTTCCCCCGTTTTTAGTTAATGTAATATTTTGCTATGTAAACACTCGGTCATATTTGTATACTCTGAACAAATAATATCTCTGTAAGTCGCACATCATGATTATCTGTATCCATAATGAACTTTTCATTCTGCAGCGGAGTGTGTGCTGATATTAAACTTCCCGGTAGATTAAAACTGTGTGCCGGACCGACCATTACCTTGTTCCCTACCTCCAAACTTGCACAGAAGCCCTTCTGCGAACCTTGCAGAACTTGCACTCCTGGAAATAGGCATTACAGACATGACTTAGCCACAGGCTGGGGGATGTTTCCTTAATATCAGCACACACTCCGCTGCAGAGTGAAAATTTCTTTTAAGGAAACATCCCCCAGGCTGTGGCTAAGCCATGTCTCCGTAATATCCTTTCTTCCAGGAGTGCTAGTTCTGTCAGGTTCGCAGAAGAGCTTGCGTGAAGCTTGGAAAGTAGGAGACGAGGTACTGGCAGAACTGAAGCTGTGAGGACGGGTCGTGAGTCTAGCTTGGGTAGCTTAGTCGGTAGAGTATTTGGCCACGAAAAGCAAAGGTCTCGATTTCGAGTCTCGGTGCGGCACACAATTTCAATCTACCAGGAAGTTTCATGATTATCTGTGTTTGCGACATTCAATTGTCACCTGAAGATGGCCTGAGAAGCCGAAAGCCAGTTCGTCACCAAATAACTGTAACTTTGCAGAACATTGGGAAGTGTTTTCCTTTGTAATATTGGTTCAACAGCAGCAGAAAATGATATAACAGGTGTAGGATTCGTTATGAATAGGAAGGTAGGGCAGAGGGTGTGTTACTGTGAACAGTTCAGTGACCGGGTTGTTCTAATCAGAATCGACAGCAGACCAACACCGACAACGATAGTTCAGGTATATATGCCGTCATCGCAAGCTGAAGATGAACAGATAGAGAAAGTGTATGAGGATATTGAAAGGGTAATGCAGTATGTAAAGGGATACGAAAATGTAATAGTCATGGGCGACTGGAATGCAGTTGTAGGGGAAGGAGTAGAAGAAAAGGTTACAGGAGAATATGGGCTTGGGACAAGGAATGAAAGAGGAGAAAGACTAATTGAGTTCTGTAACAAGTTTCAGCTAGTAATAGCGAATACCCTGTTCAAGAATCACAAGAGGAGGAGGTATACTTGGAAAAGGCCGGGAGATACGGGAAGATTTCAATTAGATTACATCATGGTCAGACAGAGATTCCGAAATCAGATATTGGATTGTAAGGCGTACCCAGGGGCAGATATAGACTCAGATCACAATATAGTAGTGATGAAGAGTAGGCTGAAGTTCAAGACATTAGTCAGGAAGAATCAATACGCAAAGAAGTGGAGTACGGAAGTACTAAGGAGTGACGAGATACGTTTGAAGTTCTCTAACGCTATAGATACAGCAATAAGGAATAGCGCAGTAGGCAGTACAGTTGAAGAGGAATGGACATCTCTAAAGAGGGCCATCACAGAAGTTGGGAACGAAAACATAGGTACAAAAAATGTAGCTGCGAAGAAACCATGGGTAACAGAAGAAATACTTCAGTTGATTGATGAAAGGAGGAAGTACAAACATGTTCCGGGAAAATCAGGAATACAGGAATACAAGTCACTGAGGAATGAAATAAATAGGAAGTGCAGGGAAGCTAAGACGAAATGGCTGCAGGAAAAATGTGAAGACATCGAAAAAGATATGATTGTCGGAAGGACAGACTCAGCATACAGGAAAGTCAAAACAACCTTTGGTGACATTAAAAGCAACAGTGGTAACATTAAGAGTGCAACGGGAATTCCACTGTTAAATGCAGAGGAGAGAGCAGATAGGTGGAATGAATAAATTGAAAGCCTCTATGAGGGTGAAGATTTGTCTGATGTGGTAGAAGAAGAAACAGGAGTCGATTTAGAAGAGATAGGGGATCCAGTATTAGAATCGAAATTTAAAAGAGCTTTGGAGGACTTACGGTCAAATAAGGCAGAAGGGATAGATAACATTCCATCAGAATTTCTAAAATCATTGGGGGAAGTGGCAACAAAACGACTATTCACGTTGGTGTGTAGAATATACGAGTCTTGCAATATACCATCTGACTTTCGAAAAGCATCATCCACACAATTCCGAAGACGGCAAAGGCTGACAAGTGCGAGAATTATCGCACAAACAGCTTAACAGCTCATGCATCGAAGCTGATTACAAGAATAATATACAGAAGAATGGAAAAGAAAATTGAGAATGCGCTAGGTGACGATCAGTTTGGCTTTAGGAAAAGTAATGGGACGAGTGAGGCAATTCTGACGTTACGGCTAATAATGGAAGCAAGGCTAAAGAAAAATCGAGACACTGTCATAGGATTTGTCGACCTGGAAAAAGCGTTCGACAATATAAAATGGTGCAAGCTGTTCGAGATTCTGAAATAAGTAGGGGTAAGCTATAGGGAGAGACGGATCATATACAATATATACAACAACCAAGAGGGAATAATAAGAGTGGTCGATCAAGAACGAAGTGCTCGTATTAAGAAGGGTGTAAGACAAGGCTGTAGCGTTTCGCCCCTACTCTTCAATCTGTACATCGAGGAAGCAATGATGGAAATAAAAGAAAGGTTCAGGAGTGGAATTAAAATACAAGGTGAAAGGATATCAATGATACGATTCGCTGATGACATTGCTATCCTGAGTGAAAGTGAAGAAGAATTAAACGATCTACTGAACGGAATGAACAGTCTAATGAGTACACAGTATGCTTTGAGAGTAAATCGGAGAAAGACGAAGGTAATGAGAAGTAGTAGAAATGAGAACAGCGAGAAACTTAACATCAGGATTGATGGTCACGAAGTCAATGAAGTTAAGGAATTCTGCTACCTAGGCAGAAAAATAACCAATGACGGACGGAGCAAGGAGGACATCAAAAGCAGACTCGCTATGGCAAAAAAGGCATTTCTGGCCAAGAGAAGTCTACTAATATCAAATACCGGCCTTAATTTGAGGAAGAAATTTCTGAGGATGTACGCCTGGAGTACAGCATTGTACGGTAGTGAAACATGGACTGTGGGAAAACCGGAACATAAGAGAATCGAAGCATTCGAGATGTGGTGCTATAGACGAATGTTGAAAGTTAGATGGACTGATAAGGTAAGGAATGAGGAGGTTCTACGCAGAATCGGAGAGGAAAGGAATATGTGGAAAACACTGATAAGGAGAAGGGACAGGATGATAGGACATCTGCTAAGACATGAGGGAATGACTTCCATGGTACTAGAGGGAGCTGTAGAGGGCAAAAACTGTAGAGGAAGACAGAGATTGGAATACGTCAAGAAAATAATTGAGGACGTAGGTCGCAAGTGCTACTCTGAGATGAAGAGGTTAGCACAGGAAAGGAATTCGTGGCGGGCCGCATCAAACCAGTCGGTAGACTGATGACAAAAAAAAAAAAAAAAAAAAAAAAAAAAAAAAAAAAAAAAAAAAAAAAAAAAAGAAATTGGTTCAAAGGCAGGATTCGAACATGCGACCGTAGCGGTCGCGCGGTTCCAGACTGTAGCGCCTAAACCCGCTCGGCCACTCCGGCCGGCTCTGTAATATTATTAAGCTCTATTAGCGTAACTGTGAAAACAGCTGTCTCCATATCTTAATACACTCCAACGATTATAACCTGCGACTTGGGAGAAGGCTAATGACGAAATGTAAGAGCGACCTTCTGATCTGTATGTTACTCATGTGAGCGAATACAGGTTGTCGGCAGGTAGCTGGAGAATAATGGTGCGCCTCGCTCAAGGTGAGAAACACGGCGAAACAAATCACACAGTAGCACAACAATGGCTTCCTAGGGGGGCCATCTCCGGCGGATGAGCTCGAGAGGCCTTGGAGCAGCTGAGCCGGAACGAAACATTCGAGTACGTGGTTCTGTTATGCTGCCAGAAGGGTCAAGATCGTTTCGTCTGATAAAACGTGTTAGACCCGCAAGACGTGGTTGACGGAAATAGCAGAAATGGTTAATCTGAATGGCGCTGTCTATACTTAACTTAAAACAGCAAGTGCTAGAGAGTCAGTTAATCAGAGTCTAGTCGTCATACGTGATCACAGTACCACTACAAACACTTCTGGCCTCTTTGCGGCGTCTTCTGATTTGCCGCCTCGGTGGTGGCGCTACGTGCACGGGCAATAGGTCTGTACTCGAGCAGGCGATGGATTAGCGGGCCTGACACATGGTTTCCTGTCAACCTTGGGATGAGTTCTGCGTCGTGCAGTATCGATACTGCACTCCATCCAGTGTACTTCGTAGCTTCACTTTCGATTCTTTTACCCTTTCTTGATTGATGGGTTGGAGGGGGGACAAAACAGTTAGGTCGTCGGTAGGTTAGGGAACGATGGGGGAGGAAGTAGGCCGTACCCGTTCACAGGAACCATCTCGGCCTTTACCAGAACGATGAAGGGAAATAACTGAAACCTAAATCAGGATGGCGGGACGCAGGTTTGAACTGTGGTCCGCCCGAATGCAAGTCCAGCGTGCTAACGACTGCACAACATCGCTCGGTCAGCGTTCTTGATTTTGCCAGATACAACTACAGTTTAAAGTCATACTTGCATAGACATACGCGACATTGACACTACTCGTAAATTTTCTCTGGATTTTCAAATCTGTTACCTACTATAGAGCGTATCACACTATTCGTACAAAGTGCAAAAGAGTTCTTTTATTAATTTTATTTATTCGTCTTAAGAACATATTTTCTCTTGGGTATTTAAACCACGTTAAACTCGTTGAATGTCCAACACAGCACGCTCTTTGCCAAGGGGAAGTAAGTAGTCAGCTACAAAGTGTGGTAATACTTCTATTGACACTTTGTCTGTAGGTCATGTCCATCAGTGTGTAGCTGTTTCTTTGTAACTTTATGCTTATCTTTAACTGGAAATGCGGAAGTACATAATTCAGGCTGCCTGTTCAGCAGTAAGCGAAAAAACTCCAATGCTATTAACATTATACAAACTGGTAACTTCTCTATCATGATTCTTATCTCCGTTTTCTTCTTTTATCTAGCTAATCTATCAGCACCGAATTTCGTATTTGGACCGACATACAACACCAATACATAAACACATTACTTCGATTTGTCAGTTACTCACTGACGTCTTTTTTCCTCTTGTGTACTTTAGCGTCTCTAGAAGTGTTCTAAGGCGACACTAAGCCCTGATCGCTGTGCAGCTATCACCATATTGATCGTTATGGATTTTACTGGAGACAGATTTTTCTGTGTCCGACTCAGATTTTCTGCGAACTAATTTCAGAACAAAAAATAACATACTATCCCGCGAAAGACTGAAATAACTGTCGTATGTGTCTATTTATTACATGAAAGTGTAAATTTCTTCGTAGCGGAGGTAAACAAACTTTTTAAAGAGTCACAAGGAAAATTAATGTTTCAAACAACAACAATAAAATACACAAACTCACATTTTTATCTAGGAGCCAGGAAAAATGGCTCTGAGCACTATGGGACTTAACTGCTGTGGTCATCAGTCCCCTAGACTTAGAACTACTTAAACCTAACTAACCTAAGGACATCACACACATCCGTGCCCGAGGCAGGATTCGAACCTGCGACCGTAGCGGTCACGCGGTTCCAGACTAAAGCGCCTGGAACCGCACGGCCACCCCGGACGGCAGGAGGGAGGAAACACTGCCTCGCAGTTAAATTATAAATCGTTCCAAAATAAAACCTATTAAACGGATGTAACGCCTAAAAATTCCTTCCCAAAAGCTTTCATGAGGAGAAAACGAGATAGAGAAAATCGGCTCGCATACGCAAAAACATAAGGCCTTCGCCTGTGATATGTCTTAACTACCAGTTCCGATAAGATTTTGCGGGGCTGCCCTTGGCTGTGAGATGAATACCGCAATTGGTATTCCTCTTCCACACATTTGCAATAGCTTCCAGTTCGCTGATATATGGGTGCAAAGAACCGAGCTCTGAAAGGGACTGTATCTCAAAGAGCCCACAGATGGGTAAGGGAATTAACAAGAAGCCAAGGGAAGAAGAGTCTATTCAGACTTACGCACTTTCCAGGGGAAATTTTAATATGTTAACTTTCAGTGCGTTCTGTTAAAGCTGCCCAGTAAATTTATGTTATTAATAGAGAGATAACTAACAGCAATTAACATATGCAGCAGAGAAAAATTACTAGTCTCTTGAATATGTTATTAATATGTACACAAGGAACTCACAGAGTAAACAAGCCTCATAAGCGACACTAAAAACTATTATATCAATTTTAATTTAACAAAGGTGTGAGGTTGTGTGTCATAGTACAATCAGACATTCTGTAAATTTTATGGACATGTTCGTTTCGTGTTCTGAAGATGACACTGCATTGAATAACAGAGCGTTTTACTCATGGTCCAGAGAGAGAGCACAGTTGTATATCGATGGTGAATTACCTGATTAAACACATTTTAGCAACTGATTTAATTCACATGAACAAGGGCAACTGGTACTTGTAATCCTAAGCTATTACATGCATTTCTGAAGAAAGGCTGATGAGCTTCTGAACGCCTCCCCTTCCCATTTGTAGGTTGTGCAAATACTGAAACCACGTGGTGCGGTCCTTCTGAGGCTTATGGACTTCCAAAACTCGTAAGAACGGTATTCCTGTGCGACCAGTAGTTAGCAACTTTGTTCTCCAATTACAACTGTGCCAAAGACTTAGCTTCGTTCTTAAGAATATTTTTGTGAAAATGTGCTCGTCAAATTCACAGCTCTGTGGATTTTAGTGGCAAATTTAAGTCACTCAGAGAGAACAGCTCTGATTTATTCGTCAGATTTTAGGTGATTTTCCTGTTCACCAAGGCTCCCTTGTTGGAGTCTTTATCTTTCCTTGGTAAACGTTTTGATAAAGAGGTTACAGAACTGTTCAAGCATGTCTTGTAGTTGTCGCTTGTCTCCATTGGTGCCCAATTTTGCATGGAGGACTTGGAGGAAAAAACACTGTTATCTGCTGGTTTTAAGCAAACAGTATGTTGGAGATGTGTTGCAGTGTGGCCCCAGGACAAATTACAGGAATTATTGAAGCATCTAAATTTTACACATGGAAATATTCTATTTATGGTGAAAATCGAAAACTAGAATTAGTATCCAGTCTTGGATATTTTGGTTCGTTGCAAGAATGATGGCACTGTATGACAGTATGTCATAAACTGACTCGTGCGAACTTGTATTTACATGCAAAAAGAGGCCACTGTCCTTCCCAGACGATAGGTGTTCATAGAACTATAGTTCGCAGAGCACACAGCATAGCTGACGAGCGCTGTCTGCAGGATGCGCTTCTTCACTTAAATAGAGATTTTAAGCGAATGAATGCTCTTAACAACACATCTATAAATCGAAGGTGATCTCAAGGAATGAGGAGGATGACAGAGAAAGATTCAAATCCATGGCTTCCCTGCCCCATGTGGAAAGCATGTTGCCTAAAATAGTTCGGATCCTAGCCAATCACAAGCTGAAAGTGAATTTTCGCCGTCCACCGGAGACAACAGTCATTTTGGGCTCCGTCGAAGATGACTCGAAGCACCGCAGTGCTGGATCATTCAAGATCCCTGCGAGTGTGGTGTGCGTTACATTTGGTCGACGACGCTTACGGTCCATGAAAAGTTCACAGAAGACTAAAATTGTACCCGACTCTTGCTATCCAAGGAATCAGCTATGGCGGCACACTGCAACAACACTGGTCATTCCGTGCGCTATGACAAAGCTAAATACTAGCGTCGACTTTATCCTTTTAGGTCTCGGTGTTGAAGAAAGCAGTAGAAAATCGCTTGGCAAAAATCTAATTAACTGAGACGGTGATTTAGTTTGAACAAAGCTAAGAATCCGACGCTTTCTTTAATAAACTCTCACGGACGTTGCAATAGTGCTGTAACTAGTGACAGCTTGTTATCCCAGGGTAGATAGACCAGTGGACCGTGGATTCAGTTCAACCATGGCTCTCGGCCGCCGGGAAACATCTCTGGCTCTTGGATATCTGCAGCTGCATGAGTAATGTTGTGCTCCGTTGGTTTAAAAGACTGGAGGGAGCACTGTAGCTTCAATCTACCGTTTCCCTCGGTCGAAATATATGCGCCAGAAATATCAGGTGATGAAATAGGGCTTCAGTCGTTGCACGCCGGTAATCTAGTTGATTAAAGCTTAAACGTCTTTTAAAAACGGATCTTTAAGCATTTCACATTACTCGAATTTCATATTTCGAGTGATAACAGTGAGAACGGGTTATGATGCTTCAGTTGCAGCTTTACTCATGTTTTCTGTCTTGTGATATAAAGATTAAAGTGTTGCTGACTTACGTTACCGTTCTCTGAGAGCGGAATTAGACGAAAAGACTCTTCAATAACTAAAGGAATGGTTTTATAGTGGCGTTCGTTGTTTTATGGCTAAGCTTCCGCTGCACAACGAACACACAGTTTTATTTTACCATAACCTCTGTGATGTCTGCCTCTCAAAAATGGTTCAAATGGCTCTGAGCACTATAGGATTTAACATCTGAGGTCATCAGTCCATTATAACGTAAAACTACTTAAACCTAACTAACCTAAGGACATCGCACACATCCATGCCCGAGGCAGTATTCGAACCTGCGACCGTAGCGGTCACGTGGTTCCAGACTGAAGCGCCTAGAACCGCTTGGCCACTACGGCCAGCTGTCTTCTTCTCACTCCGAACGAAAATGATAAGTATTTTGTTTTTACCTGCAGTTGTCTTTCTTAAACAAACTTACAAGTGAACACTTGTGAAGAAAGTAGATAACCCTTCAATTGGGGTGTGGAATGAGCTGGTGTATAATGCAGCCAACCGTGCGTGAGCCACTGAAATCATTTCCGCGAGATACCGGTAGCCAGCGCTCGGCGGTTTGGCTGTCAATGGTCAGGATACTTTTCTTTTTGTCTTCATTGCTATATTAGCTCACCACGAAAGAGGGGACTGGCAGCAGACAAAAACAGCTCATCAACGAGAGGTTTTACACATTAAACGAAGTTTCGAAATACATACAAACAGATAACGATAAATGTTGTACCGATATTTAAAGAAATGTACTGATGTACAATTTTTATGCTGCTTAAAACTTTGTACATGATTTTAAATTGCACATACAATATAATCACTGTTGATAAAGTACTCTTTGGGTGACATCACAACTGCAGCTAAGATTTTTTTGATGAATAATTCCGCTTGAGCTGTACTTGACAAATCCTTTATTTGAATAACCGCACACACGACCCGGGTTTCGTGATGTAAGTTTCATCTACAGGCGCTTGAAAAACATATGGAAATGAAGAGGGATAATATATAAAATTAATTAATATGAAAGGTTATGGTCTGATGTTCACATTTGTATTGACCTTTCCTATTAATTAATTTTATGTAGTACTCCTCTTAGATTCCGTTTCTCGTAGCGCCTGACGATGAGATTTACAGCCTGAAACCTGGGTGATTACGATTGTATCCAAATAAAGGGCTCGTCAAGTACAACTAGTCTGGCTTTATTCACCATGAAAAAAATGACTGATGATAAAGTTAATAATGGTATGGTATAATGGAGAAGCTGGTGGTGAACGAAAATGTTAATCGTCATGATGAAATGATTAGTATGACTATGGGGCCTCATGGAACGCAGGTAGCTAGGAAGTGAGGTGGCGGAAGGGGGAGAGACGAAAATGGAAGGATACTGTGAGGCTGGAACGACGGGTATATCTCGGGACGGTTTCGTCGTTGCGTAGTGGAAGCTGGCGGAAGATCCAGTGGGAGAAGGTGGTTAATGCATGAATCTCGAACCGCCTTTCACTGCCCTCATGCACTTACTTCGGCTCTGCAAATCACGTTACATACACAATCAGCCACTACGCTGGAAGACTTCACGTATAGAAGGTGACAGGTCTGTTTCCGAAGAGCTAGATGGCCGTGTCGAGAAAGAAAGGCGCTACATAGAAAGCAGCTATTAGCTGAGTGCACCGTTTACGAACAGCGGATAAGGCATCGGCGGAAGGAAACCCGCGTCCTTGTGTGTGTGTGTGTGTGTGTGTGTGTGTGTGTGTGTGTGTGTCAGTGGGGCAACAGTTTCTCCGGCGAGGCGGCGGCTGCCGCGGCTGGCCGTGACGTCAGCACCAAGCGCTGTGTGTGGGCGGCACCCCGCTTCACGCCTCCCGTGTCTACCGATCGTCCGACCGTGGAGCACTCTGCGCTCCCAGTGCAGCCGTGCAGCCGGACCAGTAAATATCAGGGCGGCCGCCGGGGCATCTGGGCGAAGGGCGAGCCGAGTTCTCACTCGAACGACACCGATACCTCTATTTCTAGATGATAAGCATTCGACATCTTCACTCATTTATTTCCTTCTTGATACTGTATTGCGGTTTCGGTTTTGTGACGATTGTCACGCAGTTTTTCCAGTTCATGGTGGGATAATACAGCAACCATTGACACATGTCTTGAAGATATAAACAGTCTTGACTGCAAAACAGGCTTTGTTATTTTATATTTTGCGGCCAGGGCTGTTTATTTCTTCAAATTATTGTCAAGTAATTCCGTACTGTCCTTTTGGAATAAGAGTGGTCAAAATGAATGTTGTATATTGCCGAAACTTTAATATTGAACGTTGTGGTCCAGAAATATGTTATGGTGTCAATATAATGGTTTGTTTGTAATGTAACTCTAGCGGAAACAGTCCATGTTTCTACTGTGAGGAGGCAGAATGTACAGTCTATGGAAACCGCGTCAGCTGTAAACATTGTAGTACTTTTGCTGTGTATCATTACGAGCGTCGTATTGTCTGAGGATGGTTCGGACAACAGTAACGTACCATCAGAGGCTCCCTATAGACATTCAAATGGATCAGGGAACGAGACAAGTGCACGTGTCACTGACTGTCGCTGTGAGTCAAAGTGGTGTCTCTAGAAATGACCGAGTAGATAGTGTCGGAAGTTCCATGCGGCTTTTCGCGGATGATGCTGTAGTACACATAGAAGTTGCAGCATCACAAAATTGCAGCGAAATGCAGGAAGATATCCAGCGGATAGGCACTTGGTGCAGGGAGTGGCAACTGACACTTAACAGAGACAAATGTAATGTATTGCGAATACATAGAAAGAAGGATCCTTTGTTGTATGATTATATGATAGCTGAAGAAACACTGGTATCAGTTACTTCTGTAAAATATCTGGGAGTATGCGTACGGAACGATTTGAAGTGGAATGATCACATAAAATTAATTGTTGGTAAGGCGGGTGCCAGTTCAGACTCATTGGGAGAGTCCTTAGAAAATGTTGTCCATCAACAAAGGAGGTGGCTTACAAAACACTCGTTCGACCTATACTTGAGTATTGCACATCAGTGTGGGATCCGTACCAGGTCGGGTAGACAGAGGAGATAGAGAAGATCCAAAGAAGAGCGGCGCGTTTCGTCACAGGGTTATTCGGTAAGCGTGATAGCGTTAGGGAGATGTTTAGCAAACTCAAGTGGCAGACCCTGCAAGAGAGGCGCTCTGCATCGCGGTGTAGCTTCCTGTCCAGATTTCAAGAGGGTGCGTTTCTGGATGAGGTATCGAATATATTGCTTCCCCCTACGTATATCTCCCAAGGAGATCACGAGTGTAAAATTAGAGAGATCCGAGCGTGCACGGAGGCTTTCCGGCAGTCGTTCTTCCCGCGAACCACACGCGACTGGAACAGGAAAGGGAGGTAATGGCAGTGGCACGTAAAGTGCCCTCCGCCACTTGCGGGGTATAAATGTAGATGTAGATGTAGAATATGGAACTAGATTCTGCCGACAGTGTCAGTGGAGCATCATCACAGAAGTGGCAGCGGAATAAAAGCAACAGATGCGTAGGACCGATATCTGCCTATAACATCAAGCAGTATCCCTCAGCAAAACGCTAAACGCCTACGGCAGCATTTCCAAACAGCTATAGGAGTGTGGGTCCCATGATCATGGGTTACTTGCCAGAAGAGCTCTCAAATATTCTCCTATAATCGGGGTCGCAGAGGAGCTTGTGCCGTATGGACGCGGATCCACTCTTTGTGGACTCGACAGCAGTGTGATATGACGCTCTTTCCTGATGAGACTCATACCAATATCCATGCTAACAATACTCGTATTCATGTGTGGAAGCAACGAGGACAACATTCACACCTAACTGCTTCGTAGACCGCAACCCTTATCAAGGTGGTTCAGTCACGTTTTGGGGCAGAATCATATATGGTCGCAGTACATCCCTTGTGCCAATACGCGGGAGAATAACTGGTGTTAAGAATCGGAGTGACATCCTTGCAAGCTTTGTGGCTCCGTTTGGTGAACATATTGGAGCGGGATTCACGCTGATGGATGGCAATGCACGCCCCCATCGTCACAATCTTGTGAGCAGCTTCTAGTGGAGCGTAGAATCCTCTGATAGAATGGCCTCCATATTCTCCAGATCTCATCTGCGTTGAGAACGCATTTACCATGATAAAACGAACTGCTTGCGATTGTCCCGTCCCACCAAAGACCTCACAGAGCACAATAAAGGCCAATGTGTAGGAACGGGACAATTTGCCGCAGTCTCATGTGGACCGTTTTATAAGAAGTATGCCTAGGCCCATTCAAAAGTGTCTCCAATTACTGCAAGGGCTAATTGGTTCATAAACAAGGTGTTATGCTAGATGACAGTGAGAAGAAACTGTGGTGTTTGCAGTGGAATCTTTTGTAAGGATTTGTTTTTGTTTATTTATTTGAGCTTATCATGTGAAAATGTGTTTATCTTCTTCATTTTTGTTTTCTATTAACTCTACCTTACAGAGCAAAACCAGTTTTATTTCCTATTATGTCAAGTACTGACAATAAAGAAATATGCAACATTTATTCTAACCACGTAATTTCATTGAATTTGGTGGTACATGATAAGAACATTACTTTCATTATTTCTCAGTATTGTCATTTAATGATATTTGTGTGGTATCTTAGAATATCAAGAGAAAGAATCATTTTTTATAGTTAAGAGTGCTGTATTCATCCGTTTGTTTTATGATGCGTTCTCCAGGATTTTAATCTTTTAAAGCATGTGACGAATCCTGACACGAGCCACATAGGTTCACATATGTTTTACTTGTCTTGCTTATGTTATCAACCGTTTTGTTTTCAGCGTGTAACTTTGTTGCTAATTATCAGTCCAGATTATTTCACGTATGTATTGTGAAACACGTATGCCTTTTCTCTGTGGAATGTCTGACTTTATTCTTTATTAAAGCTTGACCACATAAGACGACTTAAAAGTCGAAATGCAATTTCGGAAACTATAAAAATGTGCAATCGATGGCTAACGTATTGTAAAAGTATTCAAAAAGATTGAACTTACAATTGCGAAAGTACCAGACAGTTGTCAAATAATGAGTCCGATGTTCTTAACATGTACTGCGACATGCAGTGCAACTGATTTCGAAAAGACAGTAACGAATCACTTGACAATCGCTACAAATCTATAATGGAATAGTCTATTCAGCAAGAAGGATATCATTTTCAAATAGTGAATTCACTAATTACGTTAGAGGACAAGAGCACGGTTAGCGTCATTAAAGCAAAAAAAGATTCCTTTCGCCATTGGTCTTCCTTTTGTCTGAGCTCTCGAGGCAATATTCTCCATTTCTAGTTAAGCGGCGAACACTTCGAAACCATCTCTTTACATGTAACGCATTCGGGAGGTAGCAAGAACACTTAACAAATTCGCCCCTTGTTATTAATTTAACATTCATGCTTATATTTATATACTAGCTTAAGCAAGCTGCTTCGCTCGCGTAGACTGTATAGCCTGCAGAGAGTTTTTGTTTTTATTTAATTGAATTTGTATGTTTGCAATCACAACACCTTCTAAGCTTTTTACTCTAATTAACGCCATGTAAGCATTGTCTTTTCCGAATGTACCTTTGCCTTTAATTTTGTTGCGCAATGTAGATACGTGTGGTGTCTTCCCATCAAACATGTTCGACTTAACGGACACCATACATGTACATTATGTCTCTACTTTAATTTCTCTACCTCTGTTAAATTACATTCTTATTTTGACACTTGGTACAGCTTCATTATTAGATTTAATAAACATAATGCTGTCTTCTTGGGACTGTAGCTTAATAACGAAGGTTACTTACTTTAACTCGCTTAAGAAATTACAGGTACAAAGTTAACTTTTTTCCCTTAATAACTCAAAAAGCTGATAGTTTATCTTCATGAAAACTTATGATACACTGAATCTAATTCCTGAAGTAAATCCATTTAACTTTAATATTAAGGACATCTGAAATTTCGAAAAAAGTGGAATAATTAAAAAATTAAACGAGATAGCTTCTTGAAAACTTCTACTGTGAGATGTTTTGATAAACTGCTTCTAATTCCAAAAGCATAATTTAGCATATTTAACAACATACATCTCTTAAAATTTTACGAGAGCTGGATTTTTAAGTTACTAATTAGCTAACTACGTTGAGATTAATAAAATCTTTTCATAATCTTGAAATAATGAAGAGAGGTGACAATAGTCATGGAATAGTAACATGCACATGTACAGAAGGTGGTAATATCGCATATACAACGTATAAAAGGGCAGTGCATTGGTGGACCTGTCATTTGTACTTAGATGGTTCATGTGAAAAGATTTCCAAAGTGATTCTGGCAGCACAACGATTATTAGCAGACTCTGAATGCGGAATGGAATTTGGAGCTAGACGCATTTGACATTCCGTATCGGAAATCGTTAGCGAATTCAACAGACAAGCAACATTGCATGAAGTAATCGCAGAAATCAATGTGGAACGTACGACGAACATATCCGGTAGGACAGTGCGCTGAAGTTTGGATTTAGCTGGTTGTTGCAGCAGACGACCGACGCGTATGCGTTTGCTAGCAGCAACACTTCTCCTGGAGTCTTGCTCATATCGATTTGACCCTGGTCTGGTCAGATGAGACCCGATTTAAGCTGGTAAGTGCTGATGGTAGGGTTCGTTGTTTAGACCCCACGCCGGCCGGGGTGGCCTAGCGGTTCTAGGCGCTACAGTCTGGAACCACGCGACCGCTGCGGTCGCAGGTTCGAATCCTGCCTTGGGCGTGGATGTGTGTGATGTCCTTAGGTTAGTTAGGTTTAATTACTTCTAAGTTCTAGGGGACTGATGACGTCATACGTTAAGTCCCACAGTGCTCAGAGCCGTTTGAGCCATTTTAGACCCCACGAAGTCATGGACCCAAGTTGTCAACAAGGCACTGTGTAAGCTGGTGGTGACACCATAATGGTCTGGGCTGCTTTTACATGGACTGGAATGGGTCCTCTGGTCCACCTGAACCGATGATTGTCTGAAAATGGTTATATTCAGCTACTTGGAGACCATTTGCAGCTATTCATGAACTTCATGTTCCCAAATAATTATGGAATTTTTATTGATGACAATGCACCGTGTCACCGGATAGCAAGTGTTAACGATTGGGTTGAAGAACATTCTGAACAGCTTGTGCACATAATTTGACCTCCCAGATCTACCCCCGACATGAATCCCATCGAACATCCGTGGGACGTAATCGAGACGTCATTTCGTGCACAAAATCCTGCACCGGTAATACTTCGGCAATTACGGATGCCTATAGTGGCAGCAACGCCCAATGTTTCTGCAGGGGACGTCCTGCGACTAGTTGACTCCACGCCAAGTTGAGATGCTGCTCTACGCCAGGCGAAAGGAGGACCGACACGATATTAGAAGTTATCTCATGATATTTGTCACCTCAGTGTATTTAAACATTTAATTTTAGTTAAGTGTATGGTGCAATCTCCTCGTTAGCGGCTCAACGCATGTGTAGACTCTGCTGTCTCGGTTTTGACAGAGCTCTTGTTTGCTTTCACTTGCCTCCACACCCGTCCCGCCTCCCCCCCCCCCCCCCTCCTCCTCTCCTCTTCCGCCCGCACGCCCACCGAATTGAACCCAGGATGCGTGGCTTGCCGCTCTCGCCTGCAATGGACCATCGCTGCTATGCCTGTGGTGGGAAAGTGGGCCGGCGGCGCCGGGTGCGAAGCGTCGGAGGCGTGGAAGCGGGGCGCCTAACCGAGGCCGGCCGCTCTTCTGCCCTACGCCGCGCTGCACCACAGCAGCCACGCCCTTCCGCGGCACTTTCGCCGCACGAACCGGGCCCGCTCGAGTAGAGACAGCGATCCGTCGCCAGCGATATCGCTTGCGATTGGTCGCTCGCCTCGACACCGCAAGCACGAGCGATCTGCCAAGTAGTCCCAATCAGTATCACGAATGCCACTGTGTCGAGAAGTTCTGCTACGGAGAATGAACTGCTGTGTTTAGCATCAGTTACAGTTGTTTTCCGTATCCACACAAATACTTGCAAAAATAAATATAAAATAAACGACAGTTATAATTTACTAGAGGCATTCGATAAGTAACGCAACACATTTTTTCTCGGCCAATTTCGGTTGAGAGAATGCGGAATATTTTGTAGTACATCGTGGGATATTCCCTCTTCAGCTCCTACAGTTTCATGAAGTTCCGACAGGTAGCGGCGCTTTTCGTGATGATTTGGTTTGTAGGGCGCTCAACTGCGCGGTTATCAGCGCCCGTATATCAGCGCCCGTACACATTCCCAACCTTTGCTCGGTCCAATTCGCCACTTTCATGAATGATGATGAAATTATGAGGACAACACAAATACCCAGTCATCTCGAGACAGGTGAAGATCCCTGACCCCGCCGGGAATCGAACCCGTACCCCGTGCGCGGGAAGTGAGATCGCGACCGCGAGATCACGAGCTGCGCTATTCGTAGTCTTCAAAATTGTGTCTTTAGCGAGGTATGTTCCAAGCAGAGAGTCGTCACTGAGGTTTTCTTTTTTTTATTTTTATTTTTTCGGCGGATTACCAGAGCATCGTAGATATTGACAGGCACTTGCAGAATGTCTACGGAGACCTGGAAGTGAACAACAGCACAGTGAGCCGTCGGGTGAGGCGTCTGTCATCATGTAGATGTAGATGTAGATTCCAACAAGGTCGCGTAAACCTGTCCGATTTCCCGTGTGCTGGTCAGCTGCAGACAGCTGTGACTCCTGCAGTGTTAAAAGGTGTGGACACTCTCGTGCGAAGTGATCGACGGAACACAAAGAAACATATCGCTGCTCAACTGGACGTTTCTGTTGGTAGGACTGACACACTCGTCTGGAAGTTGGGGTACCCAAAGGTGTGTGTTTTCTGGGGTCGTCGTGGCGTAATCCAAGAATATAAAGCGCAATGAAGGACCATCTACGCGGAATTGCTTGAGCATAACGGGGCTCATGGTGACCATTTTTTGTCGAACATCGTCACAGGCCATCCATGGAGGGGCGCCACACCACCTCTCTTCCGAAGAAAAAGTTAAAAGGCGTGATACTGATCTTCTAGGATTCTGAACGGATTATTCAGTCTGGCGCTCTGAAATGTAGTGTGCTAACCTCAGGACACTGAAAAAACGACTTCAAAGTGTTCATTGCCACAAAAATGCAAACAAATCTCTCCTTCTCCATGAAAAAGCAAGGCCTCACACAAATCTGCGCAGCCGAGAGGAGATCACAAAACTTCATCACCCACCATACAGTCCGGAACTCGACTCTTTCTACTACCAACAGTCTGGCGTAATAAAGGAGGCACTCCGCAGGTAGCAGTACATGGATGATGGGGAGGTCATTACTGCAGCAAGGCGTTGGCTTCGACGTCGACCAGTAGAATGGTACCATGCGGGCATGCATCATCATAGTAAGATAACCTAAGGCCGTCGCATTGAATGAAGATTATGTCGTAAAATAGGATTTTGCAGAAAAAAAGAGTGTAGAATAACGTGGTGTATTGGAAACCTGAGACGGCCGTTGCGGCAGTGCGGTTCTAGGCGCTTCAGTCTGGAACCGCGTGACCGCCACGGTCGCAGGTTCGAATCCTGCCTCGGGCATGGACGTGTGTGATGTCCTTAGGTTACTTAGGTTTAAGTAGTTCTAAGTTCTAGGGGACTGATGACCTCAGATGTTTTATAGTACTCAGTGCCATTTGAACCATTTGGAATCCTGAATAAAAGCAACCTGCTTTCAGGAAAAAGAGTTGCATTACTTATTTAACGCCCTTCCATTAATCTTGTTTCGAAAGCTTTTCTTGGGAAATGTAAGTTACACTACAGATCATGCTACATTTTTTATTCTAGTGTGTTAAAATAGTTCGTTTGTCGTTTATTAGTCCTCAGTTCAGTTTTTATTTATCAGTCCTTCAGTTTAACTCCAACTGCATAATTTGTTTGCAATCTCGATGTCTCTATTGGGACGTAGTGAATAGCATCACTATTAATTACCGTAGCTCTTATTATAAATTGTATGAAAGAGTGATTTGATTATAGCTGTATGATGAATTTGCCCTGAACATTTGAAATGTCCTCTGTCTCATTCTACTTAGTCGTTACAAACTTCAATAGCGAATGTAATTATTTCAAAAATAACTCTAAATCATGACATGGAGCCCATGTTATAGAGACTATTGCTGTGAATTTCCCATCAATTGCAATTATATAGCACAACCTTCAAAATGTTAATCACTGAAACATTTGAGGGTGTTTTTTATATTATTTGTTAATGTAAATAGCAGTTGTGGCCTTCACTTCCAAGAGTAGTTCGTGGTCCCTGAATAACTATAATTCTAAAACGAAATTCTTATTCAACATGGTCTAAGCGAAACGAAAGAAAACTGCACATCCATATTTAATAACTAGATAAACCAGTCGCAGCTATATCGACCCACATCGCTGTTAATCAGCCAGGCCTCCGAATTGCAAACACGATCATCGATCAGCGACCGATCACTGCAATTTGCCCACTCACGTGCGATCGATGAAGCGATCGGCACCCACGCGACGGATCGCTGCGTTTTTTGCTACTGTCTGAGCCCTTAAGGATCTGACGCGCTTCTAACTCCGCCACAACTCAGACTTGACCACAGACGGGAACTTCTGGTTCACTGTCAACGGACCGGCGTATCAAAAAACAATAGTCGAGTGAAACACAGATCGTTCTGTAGACCCGTGAGATCAAAAACACTGTAGATACTGGCTATCTGGTTGAAGCTGTGTTCCTTGTCTGACAGAAGAAGTTCGATACATCTTCATACTGTCGTCTAATGAACGTAACACAAGCTTGTGGAATATCATACCACCTTTAATACTGAAGACATCCTACGAAATATAACACAACACTTCCTTCTTAACGAGAAGTCTTCACAAATAAGAGTAGCTTCTGGCTCACTCCAATGCTATGTCGTAACACCATTAATATACCCAATAAAATGAAATTTCATTAATTTAAACTAATTGGGGCGATTCGCAGTCCGATTTATTGTATTGTATCTCAATTTATAATTATGAATATGACTTACACTTACGTAGAAGTTGAAAAAAAAAACTATATGAACCCTAATATTATGTGAAAGAATGTTATGTAATGGCACCACAATAATGAAGAACGGTAAGTAAGTTCAAATTACAACACACATTCAAAGGTTACTTTAAACGAGCTTGATATACTCTAAGTCCAAAAAAACGACGCACCACGAAACAATTATGTGATTGATACCAGTGGATGTGATATACATGTGCAGAAATACAGATGATTACAGTTTCAGAAAAATGGGATGATTTATTCAAGAAAGATAACTTCACTAATTATGGAAGTCAATAATGTGTTAATCAGCCTCTGTCCGTTATGTGAGCAGTTATACGGCTCGCCAGTGATTGACAGAGTTGTTGAATCTCCTCCTGAAGGATATGGTGCCAAATTCTGTCCAGCTGGCGTGTTAGATCGTCAAAATCGTAAGGTGGTTGTAGGTCACTTCCCGTAATGCTCCAGACGTTCTCAATTGGAGAGAGATCCGGCGATCTTTCTGGCCAAGGTAGGGTTTTGCGAGCACGAAGACAAGCAGCAAAAACTCTCGCCCTTTTTTTGGCGGACATTATCTTGTAAGCCCAGGATAACTTGGCATGAAGGGCAACAAAAAAAGACGTAGAATATTGGTACTGCTCTGCTGTAAGGGTGCGTCATATAACACCCAAAGGGGTCCAGCTGAGAGCAAATTGGCACCCATGAACGTCACTCCTGGTCGTCGGACCGTATGTTGGGCGACAGTCAGGTTGGAATACCAATGCTGCCAGGATCGTTTCCAGACACGTCTTCGGCCTGGAAGCTCGTTGACTAATCTCTCTCACTTTTTCATCTGATTTCTGCACCAAATCAATGACAGGAGGTCATCCTCTTCGTTCCTCATCAGTCATAATCATACGACCGACCACCTTTAAAAACACTCTCCCACTTCTTTACCACACCATCGCTCACAAGGTTTTCTCCGTACGCTTCTCTCATCTGATGATCAATTCCACCGGCTTTCTTGCTTTCAGCACTAAGGAAACCAATTACAGCCCGATTTTACAGTCGCGGGATTCTCAATTGGAGAAGGCATTTCAGTTACTCACAAACAAATGTAACACTTTGAATGACTCTGTAATGCCGTCTGTGCCTTGCGGAACACTGCGCGCATGCGTCAAACGACGACCGCCGCGCTGCAGCGGCAGAATTTCAAAACGGTACTTGCTTTACCAGTATACCTCGTATGTGTTGCTTGAGGTTTTCCAGGAGGACTAGTTGTTCTCGCGCGCAACGTCGGATGTCGTTGTGAAACTTCCACGATATTTCGTCGGCGTATCTTAATGTCCGGCGAACACAGTGCTGAGGCTGTGACGGAAGTCTCGTATTTATGGCAGTCTAAGAAGCAACCGCGCAAGAGTGAACGCAGCAATGTGGGAGATCAACAGCGTAGATATCCTGATCGGTAACGAGAGAGACAGGTACGTCACCTGCCGGACAATAAACCAACAGCTTCGATGCACGGGCAGAGGCTGTCAGTCATACTGTGCGGTGCGGTCGGCCGACTTTGCGTCCTTTGTTGGGAGCCGCCTGCTGATATACGTGTCCGCGGTGCCCGTTCTCGCCTTCGTCATCCGTAAATCTATAATAGTCTCTTAGAATCTACCTTCCATTCTCAGCGACATGGATCAGCCGAGTACGTGCAAGAAAGTAATTCCTCCGAATGTTTTATATTGTTGCACTGTTCTCAATATCGGTTGAGATAGTCTCTTCCTGCATGTTACTCGATCGTCTTTCCCGCTACGACTGCGCAAATTGTAACCGTCTGCCGCTAAAGAGCTCCGAATTGTAGCGTGTAACATGGCGGTATGTAACGTAATTATGGTGAGTGAGAAACTGCATGCTGTAATCGAGTTTCTAACCGCAGAAAACGTGACTCCAGTTGAAATCCTTAGCAGATTGAAAGCTGTATACGGTGATGATTGTATCGACATCAGTCACGTGACAGGTGATGAAAACTGGGTTTACAGTTTTGACCCAGAAAACAAGAGATTATCAATTGAGTTACACCACAAACGATCACCGACCCCAAAAAAAGTTCAAGACCATGCCATCAGCAGGCAAAACCATGCTCACAGTTTACTGAGATATTCAAGGTGAGTGGACTTGGAATTCATGCCTAAAGACACGACCACAAATTTGCAAGATACTGCGAAACCCGCATAAAACTGAAACCACAAATTTGAAGAGTTCGTCCGCACATGAAGGGCTCTTTCGTTCAGCATAACAAGGCCCCACCACAAACTAGCGCTGCGACATCTGCAACAATCCGACATCTTGGGTTCACTGTCGTTGATCATCCTCTACACAGTCCCGACTTTGTCCCATCCAACTTTCATCTGTTTCAAAAACGTAAATAACACCTTCAAGGGCTTCACTTTGGTAGTGATGAATCGCTGCAAGCAGAGGTGACGTTGTGACTCCTGAACAAAGTCAAACATTCTACAGTGACGGAATCAACACATTGCCCTCTCGTTGGGAGAAATGCGTTCGTCACCAAAGTGACTATATTGAGATATAAATATGTAGAGTCAAGAATAAAGATGGAGAATGGTAATAAAGCTTTTTATTAAAAACTCTGCAATAGTTTTCACATAAAAATTCGGGGGCGTTACTATTCAGCACGCACTCGTATATTTTTATAGTGTAGAACATTATGCATAATTCTCTGTCCCCCCTCTCTTAAAAAGGTCTTTTGTTAGGTGAGCCATTACTGATAAACTTCTGAAAAAAATCTGGTGATGACAGTTCATTTTTTTTTCCCCACCGTTACTACAACATTAATCACAATAAGAGGTGCTGCGCTCACATCATAGACAACACCATTCATTAAAATTCAGCGTATATTACTTGGAATATAGAGACTTAATGGCACAAAACATCAACAGTTAGCAAATAAACAAAGCGTTTTACATTCGATTCTTAAGTACTTAATTTTCACTTTCAAATGCGCCAAAGCAGAAATAGGTTTTTCTCATAGTTTTTCTCAGAAAATGTCAAAATATTAAATATAGCCAACTGGAGCATTCTGGTGGCGTCTGTTTACGACACCTACAAGGGCAACACATCTATGTTTGGATATATACTGCTCACAATAGGTGTATCTAAAGCAGAAAATCTAGCAAAATAAACCATACTGTTCATAGTGTTATGTTTTATACACCCCCCCCCCCGGTCCATAGTACGAAGTGAACTTGGAAATGGCAGGAGTATGTCCGATATAATGCAAACAACTGCAACTGCCTGCACCACTGGCCGTGAACGAATGATGACGTGCCCCACAACCTTAATGTAGGAAGCTCTCTGCCTGGTCTGTTTCCAAGAAAGAAGTGTGGCTTAAGAAGGAGCTGAGAGCTGTGATTGTATGGTGTGGCACTAAAAGACTGGGCTGTAACTGGGCTAAACAGGTTTAGAAGAAAATAGGGGTGCGGCTTAAGGAGTTGCAAAATGTGATTGGGTAGTGAAACACTGAGACATTATCGGGAGAGCTAAACATGTATGTTGGCTTAGAAGCTCCCTGCCTGGCGTAGTACCATAAACGCGGCGTGGTTAAGCCAGGGAAGAGGAAGGAAAAGGTTGTGGCTTAGGAAAGGGACCTCGTTACAAATGGGGATAAAGCGAGGGGCAAAGGGAGGAATGTGGCTTAGAAAACGGTAATGGCTTAAGAGAGGAGAGAGATATTGGGGACGTCATGAATTAACTGCTGCGTGTAGATAACCAGGCAGTCAAATTCTATCCAGGATGTCTGTCGCATTCCTACCACCACTGCTACAGAGCTGGAGGAAAGGGAGAGTGAAAACTTATGGCTGTGTCTGAACTACATCTACATCAATACTCTGCAAGCCACCTCACGGTATATGGTGGAGTGCCCTCTGGTATCACTAACTGGTCCTACTTCCCTGGTCCACCCGGGGGTTACTCGTGGGAAGAGCAATTATGAGTAAGTCTCTCCATTAGCTATAATTCCCGAATTTTCTCGTCGTGGTCATTTCACGAGTTGTATCTGGGAGGAAGCAGTAAGTTGCCCGACTCTTCCCAGAAAGTACTCTCTCTAAATTTCAACAGCAGACCTATACGTGGCGCACAACGCCTCTCTTGTAGTGTCTGCTAGTGGAGTTTGCTAAGCATCTCTGTGACACACTCGCGCCGACTAAACCCATCACTCTTCGTTGGATATCCTCGATCTCTTCTGTCAGTCCCACACTGATGAAAAATAATCAAGAATCGGTCGAAAAAGAGCCTTGTAGACACGTAATGCGTGGATGAGTTACAGTTCTTCAGGATTCTTCCTATGAATCTCAGTCTGGCATTTGCTTTCCTTGCTACTTACTTTTGTGGTCTTTCCACTTAAGATTACTCTGCGTAGTTACTCCTAGATATTTGACGGCAGATACCGTTTCCAGCAATTTGTACCCAATAAAGTCCTGTAGCTGTACAGCAGTGATTTCTTTTACTATGTATGTGCAGTATGTTATATTTAATTACGTTCGTGGTCAACTGCCAGAGTCTGCACCGTTCATCAATTCTCTGCACGTCATTATCAGGTCAGGTCAGACGCACCGACGTATACAACAACGAGAGCCTCCGAGCTTAAAGCCCTCAGTCGATGGATGAATCACCGTCAACAATATTACATGTTCTCATTTCACGAATATGTTTTGAAGACTTACTGAAAAATCCGACTAATGGTGTCATAGAATTCTTGATACTCTTACAACCAACGTCAGTTGGCTTTAATAAACATTCGGCAAAGTCTATAAAAACTGCCATAAACTGTCAATGAAGACTTCTGGTGGAATCTGCTGAAGAACTGATGTCACACGTTCTTGGATGACTATTTCAATCTGCTGCAGTTGCCTCATCAGCTCGTGGTGGCTCTGAGCACTATGGGACTTAACATCTGTGGTCATCAGTCCCCTAGAACTTAGAACTACTTAAACCTAACTAACCTAAGGACATCACACACATCCACGCCCGAGGCAGGATTCGAACCTGCGACCGCAGCAGTCGCGTGGTTCCGGACTGCGCGCCTAGAACCGCTAGACCACCGCGGCCGGCATCAGCTTGTGGTGATTGTCTACTCTAGATTCGACTAATAGCGTTAGACCTCCTCTCCTTTGCTAATGGTTAGTTGAAGTAAGGTATCTCACTACACGTGTGAACAAAATCTAGCTGGATATTAGCGCCGGCCGCTGCGGCCGAGCGGTTCTAGGCGCTTCAGTCCGGAAGCGCGCGGCTGCTACGGTCGCAGGTTCGAATCATGCCTCGGCCATGGTTGTGTGTGATGTCCTTAGGTTAGTTAGGTTTAAGTAGTTCTAAGTCTAGAGGACTGATGACCTCAGATGTTAAGTCCCACAGTGCTCAGAGCCATTTCAATCAATTTGGATATTAGCCCCAATTTGAGCTACACCAACTGACTGACAGGTATTTTGATCTGTGGACGATGACTTTAATAATGTCGTTGTGAATTCCTCTAATATTCCCAGATACTGTCTCTGCTTTTCTGCTAGCATATATGGTGCTTGGTCCATTTTATCTGTCAGTGACATACCGTCAACAATTTTCTTTCCATCCCGAAAGCGTCTGAACCAATCATAATAACGTTTTCCGCCCACGGATTCTGTTCCACATACTTACACTAAAGCGATGCATGTCCGAATTGTGCAATTGGTAGCATATTTCCCTCCAGTTTGAGCGGATCCGTGTTCAAGCCTCAAGTCAGTACACGATTTCAACATGTCAGAAAAATTCATAGCGACTTTTACTTCGTTAAGGAATAATAGTCTGTCTGTACTCTCTACAGATAGAAAGTAGAGGCTTTTAAAAAAAATGTGTTGGATGAGCATACTATTGCAACACATTACACTGGAAAAGCTTCTCTTGTGGTTTAAGACTCCAACGATGAATGTAAACAGTGCTGACCGAAGAGGCTGGTGACAGCACTGAACCTAGACTGTGCCAGTTCTGCGGTTGGGGAGGCCAGCAAGGCCGTGAGAGAGAAAGCATCCGCCAGCGGGCACGAGGAGGAATCCTTCCGTTACGCAAGACGCTCGCCTTTGTCCACGCTGCTCTCCGCCGGCGTAAACAGCAGCACCACTGGGAACGGTTGCTTCTTGCGGGCAAGGTCGCTGTCGGGCCGACCGAGTTGTTCCGGTACGCGAGCGCTCGTTCCGGCCGCTGTGCGCCGACGTCATGGTTTTGTAAGCGCTATATACGCAACCTGACGTCATCCAAAGGTGTTTGCTACTGACTTGCGAAGACATCCTCGAAATTGGCAAAGAATGTACTGAAACGTCCACCGATTTATAATAAAGCAGCTGCCATAATCAGTCGGACGTACACTGAGTTGACAAAAGTCTTGGGATGCCTCATAACATCGTGTTGGAGTTCGTTTTGTCCATTGTAGTGTAGCAACTCAACGTGGCATGGACTCAACAAATCATTGGAGGTCTCCTACAGAAATACTGAGCCACGTTAGCTCTATAGCGGTCCATAATTGCAAAAGTGTTGCCGGTGCAGGATTTTGTGCACGAACAGACCTCCCGATTATGTACCAAAGTATTCGATGGGATTCATGTCGGGCGACCTTGGTGGCCAAATTATTCGCCCGAATTGTCCAGAATGTTCTTCAAACCAGTCGTGAACAATGGTGACCCAGTGACACGCTGCATTGCCATCCATAAGAACTCCATCTTTGTTTGGGAACACGAAGTCCGTGAATGGCTGCAAATGGTCTCCAAGTAGCCGAACATAGCCTTTACGAGTCAACGATCAGTTTAGGTGGACCAGAGGACTCAGTACATTCCGTGTGGATACAGGTCACACAATTATGGAGCCACCACCAGCTTCCACAGTTCTTGACAACTTGTGTCCATGGCTTCGTGGCACCTGCGCCACATTCGAACCCTACCATTAGCTCTTACCAACTGAAATCGGGAATCATCTGACCAGGCCATGGTTTTCCAGTCATCTAGGATCCAAACGATACTATCACGAGCCCAGAAGGGACGCTGCCTTTATTTCACACTGTTGCTTGTCTGTTAGCACGGACAACTCTACGTAAACGCCACTGCTCTAGCTCATTAAGTGAAGGCCGTCGGCCACTGCATTGTCCGTGGTGAGAGGTAACGCTTGAAATTTGGTATTATCCGCCCACTCTTGACACTGTGGCTCTCAAAATATTGAATTCCGTAACGATTTCTGAAACGGAATGTCCCATATGTCTAGCTCCAACTGCCATTTCGTGTTCAAAGTCTGTTAATTCTAGTCGTCCGGCCATAATCACGTCGGAAACCTTTTCACATGATTCGCCTTGGCACAAATGACATCTCCGTCAATGACACCCTATTATACAGTTGTGTATGCGATACTACCGTCATCTGTATATGTGCATATCGCTATCCCATGACTTCTGTCACGTCAGTGTACTCGCACGGTGTGTCGCAAACCGTTAGTGTCCATACAATACAGGTGAAACGATGATCATAAACTGAGCGCTTCAGGTAGAAAATTAATGGTTGGAAATCATTATTTACCTTTTTTATAATATAATTTAATTTGTTATGGAACGTAAGTGTGTGCGTCACGCTCACTGCTCATTCAGTACCTCACACCACTTGATATACTAAATGAATTTTATCCATAGTGGATGCTGTTGAACTCCGTGACTGTTACTTTATAGGGTGTAGAAAAATTTCCGCAACCAGTCACAATAAAAAGTTCTACACCCTATACTTGATATGTTGACTTCCGACCATTGGTCCCTCATCTCAACTCAGATTAGAATCTTTTGTACTCCGTACAATTTTTAAAGATTTGCGACACCTTGCAGAAGGGAAAATGCATATTTACAAAATCCAGTTTTGTTTAAGCGCAGCCCTAAGAGCATTGCTGCTGCCGTATCAAATATACATGACAAGCTTTTTTCAGGATCACGAAAGGCACAAAACTTTTGTCTTAAACTAAACATTAAGAAATCACTTGTCATCCTGATATCACACCGACAGTTAGTCGGTGGACATTTTTTAAAAACAGTTTCTCAAATATTTCTTGGCAGCATCCAACAACCACACCAAAAGATAGTAAAATATCTGAGCATAAACGTGGATGAAGACTGAACTCTTGCAAAATGTAGGAAACCTCTCTTGCTTACACGCAGTCTAGAAATTTGAAAACTACTTACGCTGCAAATTAAACAAACATTAGTCCATTCTTCAGTCTCGTCAGAACCTGACAACTGTGACCCAGGTCAACACTGCACAGATAGTAAAAGATCTAGAGAACTCGAGCTAGCTATGAATTCTTGAGTACAATACGCGTGTAGCATTCGACTATTTCATCACATTGGAAATTCCTATACTCAGGTTGTATGAGACCAGATACGCGGCGTGATTTTCACTCATTCTCTTTGCTTCATCGGTTCCTTAATTACACGTGTACTCAATACTTCCCTTCACATATTACATACCTATTATCAGTCCATAACAGCAATAATACATCAGATACGTCCAGTGCCTTGGCGTAGCACTAAATCTGTCTCCACTGCCGTCTCCATCTCAGCTATATTATTCTACAACCAACTACGCTGTAATCTGCATCTTATGCAAAATCACGGAGGATTCAAGAGGATATTAATTATTTATCTGTTATCATCAGCGTTATTTCCCTCTGTGCATATCTCAGCTGTTTTCTTTCTGTCCAACAGTGAACCAGTACCTTTGTCACATTGTAACTTAGCCACGTTTTCCTCATCCCCGTCTATTTCTGTTTTCTTCTGCCCATCTCATCTGCTAACCTTGCACGATTATTACTTGGCCCGTCACCTTCTTCTCCACGCTTAATAAATTTTTCTGCAAATAAAATTAGGCAAATATCAGTTTCCCAGCAGGCGTGGAACAATTTATTCATTCAATGATCCATCCATCGTTGGAACGGGAAGAAGCCTTAAAATATCTGTACTAACAATAAAACTGTAAAACCATACGTCTGTTTTCCTCAACACGCTAATCTCTAAAACTGCTACACGAATTTTCATGCCTTTCTCAAAGGTGACTTCAGCGTAGCTTGGGACAACATATATATATATATATATATATATATATATATATATATATATATAAAACTCGTGACTGATGTATGTATGGAAGTTTACATCAGTGACAGAATTAAGTGCTGCGCGGAGTGGCGGCGCGGGTTGAGGCGTCGTGTCACGGACTGCGCGGCCCCTCCCGCCGGCGGTTCAAGTCCTTCCTGGGGCACGGGTGTATGTGCCGTTCTTAGCGTAAGTTAGTTTAAGTAGTGTGTAAGTCTAGGGATCGATGACCTAAGCAGTTTGGTCCCTTAGGAATTCACACACATTTGAACATTTGAACATAATTAAATGCCGCAGTCTTATCTTTACGAATGCAAGCAAACGCCTACTTTACTTGGCTATAATATATGGATTTACTGATTTTGCTGTGTGTATTTTCTTGGATATGCTGTAAGATGACATTCGGTGACAATGTGTTGAACAGTATGACAAGGTTCTCCGCAGTCGCAGGACGGTGCTTCGGTTATTCCACATTTGTAAAATGACTCACGACAGATGCTGTATGATGTTCTTATTCTGTTCAGCGTTTCCCGTACATGGCGAGGCAGTTCCATTACTGGTTGTGGTGAAGGAGGTTCGATAGTGGGTGCAGGGCTTCCCCATGTTCTTTCCACATATGGTTAATTTTCAACCTGTACCTCAAAAGTAGTTCTGCTAAAGGTAATGGGGGAGATCTAGACTTAACCCTCTGCAGAGCAGCGTTAGCCTCATCATTGAGCAGTCGGAGGCCCAGATGGGCTACAATTTTGTTAGTTCTTAACTAATTTTTCCTGTCTGCGAGTGTGAGGAGGGGCGATATGGCTCAAGACAAATAGCCAAGAAAGGGGAGGGCTTTTTATACAACCACTAGTTACTCTCATGGTCTCATTCAATCTTCTTCACATGGTGGCCGTTTAACCAGACTGGAACCCAGAATTCGGCAACCGACTATAAACGGCTAAGTGCTGATGTTCTGAGGGTGGTTGCGTTCACCCCTCCCCACCCCTTACCAGTCCCCAAGTGGTTCCGCACAGTTTGTGGAATATATCGTTCCAGATGTTGAGTTTTGCTGCGCTGTTTTCTAGATGCTTTTTAAAAGGTAGTATTCGGTCCATTGTTATCTCTAAATGTTTTGGGGCAAGGATTATAGCGAACTAAGTTGTCGTTGAAGTATACTTGGGGCTTTAGACATGCTGGTTTATTATTGAGATGAAAGTATGACGCTTCAGTGTTGGTTTTGTTTGAAACTAGTTTCCAATCAGCTAATAATATACACAGCTTTGTGATGTCTTACGATAATATGTTGCTGCCTTACTTTATGAACTTATTGCGGGAAACAAGAGAAAGGTGGTCGGGACATACATGTTTTGTAGATGTAGGTTAAACAGAACTGAGCCTTGAGGTAGCCCATTATTTTGATGCCTCATTTTACTTTTCCTGTTACCTGTTATTAATTGGGGTCTGGCTCAGAGCATATTGACAGACCTCTCCAATTAGTAACAGGTGCTAGGAAACAAGAATTTATTGAGTCTGCTTTGCGACTTATGTGCCTACTAATTACATTTTGGTTTCGTTTCTTTTAGGAATGAAAATGCCTAGAAAATGGTCGAGTCTTTCTGAGTACACCAGATTGTCTAAAATACTGAGGACTATGCAGTGTGAAGAATGCAGCGAAGATCTTGAGGCGAGACTTGCTGTGGCTCTAGAACGTCAGACCTTAACTGTCTCGTTGGAAACTCTTTCAAACAACGAGGCACGACATAACTCTGATGGAGAGCGTCAAGCGTAATCTCGCTCCTCAGAATCATTCTCCCACGGAGGCTCAAAGCTACTTTTCTCGAACATGATATCACAGAAGCGTAAGTTTCGACGGAAAGAGGCGCAATCGAGTGAGTTTTTATACCTAAAATCCCTCTTATTCCTTAGAGTTTGCCATTTAGCTTTAATCACGCACAGTTCCATGTGAGCTTGTGTGATACCATGATCATAGACAGAGCACAAGACCAGACGCTGCATGATTAGTGTCAACTGCTTGTCACATGGCCAACCGTAACTAGCGCTCTGCCGTATTAGTGAAGCAAACAAGCCCTACGTTCATGTCCGCATTCATACTACGTCAAAATTTGTAAGGAAAGAAGCTTTATAAATAAAAAATAAATTCCATATATACGATGTCTAAGGCACAGCTAAAAATAGATACCCGGGCAATGCCAAGCTTCTCAACTAGTCTTACAATGAAAGGTATTCTCTGTCACACACTTTATAGTGATTCACAGAGTATTCGAAGACGCATAAATATTATGTACCAAGATATATTGTGTAGCAAGGGATAAATACGAAGATCTTGAATAAAAACTTAAGAATCAGTCTGTTTTACTTCGTCAGTTTTTTTGAAAATAATGGGAAAACGTAGAAAAGCGGGCTATCACTTCCCTTGCAGAATATGACGTCATTATTCTTAAACCCTTTTCGAAGCTGGTCTCTCTGCTTCTGCTCACCAACATCCCGCACGTGAAAGAAATGGTTCAGCGAGCGACGTGACTCAGTGGTTAACACACTGAACTCGCTTTCGGGTGGACGACGGTTCAAACCCGCCTCCGGCCATCCTGACTTATGTTTTTCGTGATATCCTTGAATCGATTCAGGCAAATGCCGGGATGGTTCTTTTGAAAGGGCACGGCCGACTTCCTTCCCTATCCGTCCCTAATCCGATGGGATCGATGACCTCACTGCTTGGTCCCCTCCCCACATCAACCAACCAAAGAAATGGTTTATTAGATTATAGTGAAAGCCCCATGTTTGGATGCCACAGTCTGCCACCCTCGATCAGTACTGAAATCCTCTGGCAAATCACAAGGCGATTTAAGGAAGAGAACCACCAACACTGCTCACAAAGGTTTCACATCGACTTGGGATTACTTAGCGTTCTGACGGATTGTCTGCCCTTAAACTGAGAAAGTCTTCGCAAAACAGTTCACGTAATGCCGCGAGCTGAAGTAAAGTGAATCCCTTACTTCCATTCCCAGAAACCGCCAGCAATTATTTATTTTCCTATTTATTTCATGCCACGCCATGTATGAGCTGAGAGAGATGTTCACTTACCAATTTTAATGTCGTGGAAACGAAGGATTATTGTTTTTTTTCTTTTTTTTACATTTCTGGGCAACAACACTGAACCAGCCTTTCACTGTACTGTAATTAACAATTAGAAACGACAGCGTGCGAGCAGATACGCTATTTTTCTGAAGGTCTGTTAGAGACCTGTAGTCTAGTGTTCAGAACGCTACCCAGGCAGCGCTCTCTTACAGTCTTTAGAGCAGAAACCTCAATGAAGCTGAGAGCTTTCGCCTCTCTCTCCTGACATACAGAGTAAGCTCATCCAATGTACGGCTTACCTTCCGCCGTATAATTTAGAATGAAGGACGACGCAGTCCCCCTTCAATTACACTACCTTTCTAATGAGCAGCTCAGGGGCTTACTGGCTGCTTCCTGCCTCAGAAAGCCATTTCCCTCAGCCTCACTGTCACGCACAGCTAAAACTAGAATGAAAATACCACCATTCTGCTGGACTTAGAGGTGGGTTCTCCTCTCTTCATCTACTTATATGTAATAAGAACAGGCAAGTGGTCTCTGGGGGAAGTACATAAAATGTGGTCTTCTCCCCCTACTATATGCCTACCCCGTCCCACCATTCCCACAACAAAACTGCGCCCACATATCACCTTTCATAGTCTGCTCATGCCCTACATCCCTCATATAAATGCGCTTTGCATTACACAATTCCCCGGGCTGTTCTTTTTCCCAACAGTAAAGTGAGAAAAATTTGAAATAATACTGTTTTATTTTAAATATGTTGATAAATCGAATTATTCGCCTACACCATTGTGCTTAACAAGTACTGCAGACTACTCCAAGTATATTTCAATCAAATACAAACCAAGACTGTTCTTTACGAAACCTTTGTTCAACTAGTGTTACAATCTTCTTACGTTCACAATAAAAATACAAGAAACTAATTAAGAAAGTGTGTAATGTTGTTGCATTGATTTTCTCTGAAAGCGGTGCTGATATTCAATACCATAAAAGTGGATTAAAAGCTGTGAGCTATCTGAGGAAGTTAACCTTGCATTACTGCGCAACTGTTTCACCAGGTATCCAGTCTAGCTTACCAAATTCCCAACCAGACTAACATTAATTATAATCTTTTAGTACTCATCTTACGATATATATATATATATATATATATATATATATATATATATATATATATAAAGACCATTTAAATAAAAAGAAATAAATCAGTTTACATTTGGACATTTATTTTAACATTGATCATTGTTCCGTTAAAATTTCAGCATATTAAACTTGATTCATAACTAAACTGGTGCCTTATATAGGATTGTGAAAATGTGAGTTTGTAATCTTACGGAACACATCAAATATGCAGCCAAGATTAGGAGACCGCATACAACACTGCATTCATAAAATAACACACGAAGAACGTTGAAACATATGCAAGAGGAAATTAACCACAATCAACCGATTCAATTTTCATCCCAGGAAGTTACGTTCGTAGTGCAATCCTGTCCGTCATGAAATTACCACACACTGGTATACTAAATTCATACTAACTCTCTGTAAAATCTTACCGAAAAGAATAGCTGAGGGCTACTTTGGTGATTACACCACATGCTTTACGTGGTCAACTTGGTTTACACAAAGAGTGTAACTCCACAATAATTTTGATAATTAAAATAAATTACATCGAAACGCAATTTACAAAAGAAAATCCTCGAACTGGTTACTATCGTCTTACTATTAACCTGATGGGTCAAACAATTGTATAAGCACGTGGTACTGGTCTCACAAAGTACACTCCACGTGGGTTAAACATAAAGAGAAGTTGCTATATTGAAAAATATTGTCAAGACGAGACGTTATAATCTCACGCACATTCGCATTTAAGATTGATGATCTTAAAGTTACGTACCACCAACACGTGGTTCCACTTTACTCACAAAGTAGTGACAAATCAACTACTGGAAGATATACTGAACTTCACACTCGAATTACACTGCATTGCAATTTAAGATAACATTATATATTTTAGATCTAAACCTGAAATAAAGGTGATTAAATTTTCAGTTAGGCTGAACTTGAAGAAATTCATTGTCCTATGGTCTTCGCAGAGACGCGCTTAGCCGAGATCTTACCACTTCAGACGCTCGCCGCGGACCGACTGGCCTGGGCCGCTACCGAGGGTGATTAAGATACAAACGGAAGTGACCAGAGAGGCAGCTTCCTATACCAACATGACAAGAGACGGACAGGACCATACTAAAATAGAAACCTCTCTGCTTTTGGAAAGCGTAGCTACCTGTTCTGACGTTGGTCCTACTGTTCTCTAGCAGACAGGCTTGTCTACTACCATCAAGCATGCAACTAGAAATACATTTTCTCATTCATCCTCTCACACAGAAGGGAAGGGGGATGACAGTATCTTATCATATACAGTATATAAAAGAAAGCGGATGTAGGTTCCATATGAGACTGTGTGATATGAATTACATATAAACTGTGTTTTAAAGTGTAGTAGTGTGACAGATCGTTCTTGTTTATGTGTAAAAGTAACACGTTTCACTGCTCAGTCTCCTCCCAGATAATCAGAAACACCACAGTAAATTTAGAAGAGGAATTTATGCCGTAAATGACAACAGATTTAAGAAATTAACATGAAAGGAATCCAACAGAGACCTTTCAAGTGTCACAAAAAGTGAAGTAATATCTGAAAATGTACTGTAATATACGAGGAGCGTTTGAAAAGTCTGTGCAAAAATAAAAACTAATTCCGTGTTTGGGGTAAACCTTTTTTATTTTTCGACATAGTCTCCTTTTAGACTCATACACTTCGTCCAATGCTGTTCTAATTTGTTGATCCTTTCCGAATAATAGCAATACAAAATAGCTATTAGTTGCTCCAATGACCTCCTTGTTCGAATAAAATCTTTGTCCCGCCAGCAATTTCTTCCTATTGGGGAACAAACAGTAGTCCGAGGGAGCCAAGGTTGGAGAATAGGGAGGATGTCAAACGATTTGGAATCCTATTTCCATTAATTTTGCAACCTCAACTGCTAAGGTGTGTGCTAGTGCATTCTCGTGATGGAAAAGGACATTTTTGCGGTCCAATCGCCGGCGTTTTTCTTGCAGCTCGGTTTTCAAACGGTCCAATAACGATGAATAATATGCACCTGTAATAGTTTTACCCTTTTCCAGATAGTCGATGAAGATTATCCCTTGCGAATCCTAAAAGAAAGCCGCCATAACTTTCCGGCCAAAGGAATGGTCTTCGCTTTTTTTTTTTGGTGCAGATTCTCCCTTGGTAACCCATTGTTTACATTGTTGTTTGGTCTCAGGAGTGCAGTAATGTATCCCTGTTTTATCCACAGTGACGGAACGACGCCTTAAAATCCTGCGGATTATTCCTGAACAGCTGCAAACCATCCTTGCAACACTTCGCACGATTCCGTTTTTGGTCAAGCGTGAGCAGTCGTGGAACCATCTTGCGGATAGCTTTCTCATGTTCAAATGTTTGTGCAAAATATTATGCACCCGTTCGTTCGAGATGCCCACAGCACTAGCAATCTCATGCACCTTAACTCTTCTGTCATCCATCACCATATCATCGATTTTATCAATGATTTCTGGAGTCGTAACCTCCACAGGGCGTCCAGAACGTTCAGGATCACTTGTGCCCATATGGCCACTCCGAAAATTTTGAAACCACTTATAAACTGTTTTAATCGAAGGTGCAGAGTCACCGTAATGTTTATCAAGCTTCTATTTAGTCTCCTGAGGCGTTTAGCCTTTCATAAAGTAATGTTCAATTACCACACAAAATTCTTTTTCTTCCATTTTTTGACAATCACTCGGCTTCCTTGAGTCACACTAATGCCAAACACAAGAATCAGACCAATATGGCTGAAACTTAGTGTGCATGCTTTCCAAAGATGCTACTAACTAAACATGACCTCGATACGCACCGGTGGTACCATCCCTCGGACTTTGCACGGACTTTTCAAACGCCCCTCGTAAAACAAGAATGAACAGGTCATTTCAAATAAGTACGTAAGATTGAATACTCATGCAAACGAAAACTGCTAGTGAAATTTATTCGCTTACTGACTTAAATTCTTGCCTTACTGAAATGATATTTTCTTCGTTCTTATTTTAGAAATATCAATATTTTGTGCTCTTCCATTTTCTGCTTAACACATGTCTACGTCTTCATCTATAAGGTATCCCAGGAGGAATGGTCAATATTGAGGTATAAGACAGGAACGATTATTAGAAGCAAAAATCTTAATATTGATATTATCCTATTTCCGAATGGTTTCTGAGATACAAGAAGTTAAATGCACACAGTTATTTATTTTCTATATTAAACAATGCAGCGTCAGGTTTACACACGTACACTTATACAACAGTTAGTAAATATTAGACCTTGCGTTTTACAAAGTACAGGGTGGCGCAGATGGATCGGGTGGTTTTAAAATACTTGTCAAACTGTCAATTGTAAAGGTATTGGATTGAAATAAAGTGCAAAACGTGTAGTTACAATGGAAGTTTATTAACAAAAAAATAGTAATGTTAGTTTTTAAAAATTACATCCATCAAATGCCCTCCTTCTCGAGCGACGCATTCTTGGAGTCGGTCCTTAACGTTCCGCATTGCCCGCTCAAGCACATCACCAGGAATTGATGTGATTTCGGTGTGAATTGCTGCCTTCAACTCCTGAATGGTCCGGAGTTTGTTCATGTAGACCCTTGCTTTTAAATAGCCCCATAAGAAAAAGTCACATACCGTGAGGTCCAGCGAGCGAGGGGGCCAATGGACATCTCCATTACGGGAAATCAAACGGCCAGGGAACAGAGCGCGTACAGCTTGCATTGATATCCTAGCGGTATGTGCAGTTGCCCCGTCTTGTTGGAACCACATATTGCCCACGACGTAATTGTTCTCTTCAAGTTGTGGGAGAAGAAAATCTTCAATCATGTTCACATAACGCTGCGAATTAACAGTAACCGCCTGCTCCCTTTCATTTTCAAAAAAGTAAGGACCAATTATCCCTACCTTAGAAACCCCACACCAAACCGTCACTTTGTCACTATGGAGAGGCCGTTGGTGTAGATCTCTTGGGTTAGTGTCGGCCCAGTAACGGCAATTTTGCTTGTTTACGTATCCGTTAATGTGAAAGTGAGCCTCGTCAGACATCATGATAATCAGGTTTACATCTTCCAATAACTCCAACATCTGTTGGCTAAACTGAAGCCTTTGAAGATGGTCTGTTGGGAGAATCTTCTGTACCAACAGGATTTTATAGGGGTGGAATTTCAGTTCTTCGTTAAGAATCCTTTGAAGGCTCCGACGTGACATTCCAAGAGCTTGAGCACGACGTCTCGTTGATCGACGTGGGCTCGCAGTGACATCGCGTCTCACACGCTCCACGTTCTCAGGCGTTGTTATTGTTGGCGGTCTAGGCGTCCATTTTGGAGCACATGAACCAGTAGTGCGGAAATTATGCACCCAACTCAATATCGTATCTCGCTTAGGAACACTACCGCGAGGTGGGATGTTGAAACGCCGGCGAAAGGCACGCGTCACAGCAACAATTGACTCGTTATTGCGTATGAACTCTTCCACTGCGAAAACGCGATGCTCAACGGACCACGTAGCCATCGCGACTGACTGCCAGCCTGCAACTGAAACTTCCCGTCCCCCCCCACCACAGGACGAAGTCGCCGAACACCTGGCTCCCCCCCTCCAGACGTACAGTCCACTTCAAAACCACCCGATCCATCTGCGCCACCCTGTATCAACTGAAAAATACGCATTTGTAGCACGTTCACCTCTAAGCATTACCGTACACGTTACAGCTGTTATACAGTTCAGAGTAAATGTTGGAATATCCCACCGTCGACTTCATTGCATCTGTGCACTCTTGGGAGAGCATGCTGTGTGCCTCGTCTGAGAGCCAGTGCACGTCCTCTAGTAAGGAAGACAGCGTCCACGAGGCGGACATCGCCTACCCGGACGATGGGTGTGTCTTCACCCCGAGTTCAGAGAAGACGGCAACCATAAACAGTAATGGAGAAGAGTTGTTCCATTATTGCTGCAATATATGGGGAAGTTGGAGTGTGCATTAGCTGCCCGTAGTGTTTGGTGCGTAGCTGACAAGTTGTCAGATACATAGTATTGTGTGGCGGTGCTGTGTACAGTGACAGCAGCCAGTAGATGGTGCATTTGTTTTGTTCATCACAACTCGATATAATATGGCCTCGTCGTGGGGCCCAAGAGTGTTTTCTCTGTATTGTGTCTTATTTTGCACTGAGAGCGTGTTCTATCGTTGCATAAGAGAGAGTCCTTTATTCTGTTTGCAATCACGTTGAAAGTAGATTCTACCACTGTACATAGTTACAAGTTTCTGAATTTTATGTTGCTGTTGTAGACTATAGACTAGGTAGACTTGGTAGCTCTGTTGTATGTAGCAATAGTAAGTCACTGGTGGCTGCCCTTGATAGTAGAAGTAGATCCTGTTGTGATTTTACTCATTTATGGTACTGCGTTTATAAGGTACCCAATTGTCACGTGCTACGGGCGGAGTCCGCAAATAACGCATGTAATGGCAGTCGTGGGGAAGGAGGATAGTCGTCTTCGGTTCATTGGTAGAATTTTGGGTAGATGTGGTTCATCTGTAAAGGAGACCGCTTATAAAACACTAATACGACCTATTCTTGAGTACTGCTCGAGCGTTTGGGATCCCTATCATGTCGGATTGAGGGAGGACATAGAAGCAATTCAGAGGCGGGCTGCTAGATTTGTTACTGGTCGGTTTGATCATCACGAGAGTGTTACGGAAATGCTTCAGAAACGCCGGCCGCGGTGGCCGAGCGGTTCTAGGCGCTTCAGTCCGGAACCGCGCGACTGCTGCGCTCGCAGGTTCGAATTCTGCCTCGGGCATGGATGTGTGTGATGTCCTTAGGTTAGTTAGGTTTAAGTAGTTCTAAGTTTTATGGTATTGATGACCTCCGATGTTAAGTCCCATAGTGCTCAGAGCCATTTGAACCATTTTGCTTCAGGAACTCGGGTGGGAGACTCTAGAGAAAAGGAGGCGTTCTTTTCGTGAATCGCTACTGAGGAAATTTAGATAACCAGCATTTGAGGCTGACTGCAGTACAAATTTACTACCGCCAACTTACATTTCGCGGGAAGACCACAAAGATAAGATAATAGATATTAGGGCTCGTACAGAGTCATATAGGCAGCGAGAGAAGATGCTAGTTGTGTTACGGGGTACCCTCCGCCACGCACCGTATGGTGGATTGCGGAGTATGTATGTAGATGTAGATGTAACTGTTGTTCTTGGTTGGTGATTGCTTGTGTGTCAGAAGGGCTGAAACAGATTTGAGTTTTATATATTGCTTAGGAAGTTTTCATTTATTTTGTTATTGTGTTTTGATCGTTTCCACGTGAGGTCTGGGCAGAATATTGTTGATTTGTTATTACTGCCTAATATTTTATTGATGTTATTGTCTTTGTATGAACATTTGTGTTGTTACTTAACGATTTTATAAAAAAAAAAAAAGCTTGTGCCTGCACAACCTCTCCCCACTCCACTCATATCCCGGCACTACAAAGCTAACTTACATTCACAACGACGCATACTTGATTAGGTGACATATTCGATGCGTTGTCGCACGTAGAAGTTGCCCAATTTGTCGTTTAGTGTCCTAGTATTTTTCTACCCTACTTTATTTTTCTTTTTAAACACTTCATTGGATGATCACTTGATAATAAATCGAAACCTGGTACGATACCGTTACTGTGAACTGAGGCTTAAAAATATAGTGACACTAAAAAACTATAGAAATTAATCATCACTTAGACAATGTACTTCTGACCTGATGCGGAAAGATATATTGGCAGTGAGCGGATGCTGAACGAAATGAACTCATAACGCCAGCGGCCTGATAGAAGAAAGCGAGGGCGACGCTCATTTGTTGGTGACGACAGTCTGACACGAGAGGCAGGCCCCGGCCGGATGACGACACGGTAGCGTCACGGCCGCCTTTCTCTGTTTGGGCAGTGCGCCTGATTGGGTCCGACACCGCCGAGGAGAAACTCCCCCGAACAGTAGCCACGGCGCAGGACCACGCGGGACTCCAGATCTTATCTCGGCCGCAGCAAACGAGCAGCTGCTTCATACGTCCACACAGGTCAGCAAGGTCAACCGCTTCGAGAGGTGATGCCGTTAATGTACGTGTCTGATGGCCGTTCAGAAACGCCTTCAGGTGGCTTTCGTCTTTGCTTGTATTTCATTATCCGCGCAGTCACTATCGACGCTAGATCTTAATGCATCCTAGATGTTGTTCTTATACTATTAGAGTCTGATGACCTTTCGCACGAAGGTATAGGCAAACGTTATATAAATAGGATAGCGTTACCAGAATAAACAAAAATATAACTAAATTGCATATAATAATTGACTTACTCTCGTTCTTTGATGAAATAGCGAGGCTTTTAAACAGAGGACAGTCAAGGCAAGAGTGTCCGAATTCAGGTGCGAATGAGACAAAGGAGTACGACGTTGCAAGAGATTAAAAAATAACATGCGAAAATCAAAGATGATTCACTTTTCAATATATTGTGAAAGTGACCAATGTCACACGGCAAACTTTGAACAATGAACCTCGCACATGTAGCGAAGTGAAATCTACTAAACTTGGCAACTAAGTGTGCTTGGGATTTCAAGGCTACGTTTCACAGAAAAAATGAACTAAGAAATGTACACCCGATATGCGTTAAAACAATTTAATCGCAAAAATACACTATTGCAATTTCGACCGTTCAGTCATTTTCAAATGGAGTACAGAAAAACATTTGGTGCTTCAGTCCATCTCTTTTAATTTCCGACATGTTCTGAAGCCCAAAATTATCCCAGTACATCATTCTAAAATCCGTAACCCCCATACCGAAATCGTCGATTGTATAAATAACTTATTTTGATAATCAAATGTTACGATATCGTTCAATACACTACTACTGGTCCTATGCAAGTTATTTCTTACCGAAAAGACTAAATTAGGATGACGTCCTACAAAAAATCTTACTGCTGATCATGAAAAAATGTCTTACAAAAAAGGTAAATTTGGCAGTTGGATCCTTTCCTTTCCGAAACATGAATATTGTTTCCTTACTGTAGATTACAGTGATAAATAGATGTGGAGTTTAGTGCTGTGTTGTGATGCCGGAAGTTGCTAACTCCTATCAAATACCTACAAGTGAACCGCTGAACCTAATATCGCCTTCCGACGGACGATGGGCACTGTTATACAGTTCCGTAATCAGTATTTGTACATTGACGCTAGCGCCTAGTAAATTGTCAACTCCGTTTCCAGCGCCTGCTCGTCAAGCTGTTACTAGCGATCTCGACGAGGAGAGATCTTTTTTTTTTTCCTTGTCACTGACTGCGCGGCCCCTCCCGCCGGAGGTTCGAGTCCTCCCTCGGGCATGGGTGTGCGTGTTGTTCTTAGTTCAAGTTAGTTTAGGTAGTGTGTAAGTCGAGGGACCAATGACCTAAGCAGTTTGGTCCCTTAGAAATAAATAGAAAAAAAGGAGACGCATTCAGTGTGGGAAGTAGAGGTGTCAAGATGCTTCTTAGCGATACAGAAAATTTTTGTGAGTCCTCAGTCTTCTGACTGGATTCATGCGGCCCACCGCGAATTTCTCACCTGTGCCAATCTTTTCATATCTTTGTTTGATGGACGTATTTCAATTTCTGTCTTCCTTTACTGTTTTTACCCTAAGAATGTGTGAGGTACCAAAAGTACATAAGGAGGTCTGTCCTTTCAGAGCGACCGTCAGTCAAATCGGCATGATCACGTAACATCTTTAGCAGCTGATTTATGGAAGCCCTCAGACAAACAGCTCTGTTCTGCACTACTGCATCCATGCTGTTCGCTGAGGTACTTGGACAATTTTGTCATATAGCCGCACGAAGAAGCAGAACTATGCACGTTCCATTTGCGCCTCAGCAACTCACCTTAGCAAGTCACATAAGAATATGTCAGTTTATGCTACAATTACAGGAGAATGGTAACAATCCTGTCCTATGTGCAGAAGTGTATAGAATACCTAGCAACCAACTAGGACATAAGGCATATCGAAAACGGATGCACACCAGCTGGTATCTACATGCAGCACTAAATAAGGTTGCGCTAAACTGCTGACATCTCAAGCTCACCTGGTAAGTGACGCTGATAACCTCCAACATAAACTGCACAATCTCCGGACACTATTATATGTGAACGGATACATTCAACATACATACAATGAGTTTTGGTGTACAGCGAACACACACAAAGGAGCCTGAGAACAACTGCCTGTTGCTAGCTTACCCTATTTCAGACGAATGAGGGACGAATTACGCAAGGTACTTCGCAGCGAAGGGATCGAACATGTATTTGAGACTAGCCACGATATCCGAGATCTGTTGATGGCCACGAAGGACTCCACCCATGCCCTCAGCACCAAATGCTTTTATAGCCTTCGACCTACATCTACGTACATACTCGCAAACCAACACACGGTGCATGGCGGAGAAAACCTTGTACCATTACTAGTCATTGCCTTTCCTGTTCCGTCCGCAAACCGAAGGAAGAACGACAGTTTATAAGCCTCTGCATTAGTCCTTATTCCTGTCATGTTATCTTCGTGGTCCTTACGTGAAGTGTACATTGGAGGCGGTAGAATTGACCTGTAATAGACCTCAAATGCCGGTTCTCTGAAATTCCGTAATAAAGCTTGGTCAAAAGAGCGTCGTCTTCGGGACCTCCGTAATACTTGCGTGTTGATAACCTACCGGTAAGAAATCTACAAGCACGCTTCCGAATTGCTTTGATGCCCTCCTTTAATACGACCTGGCGGAGATCCCAGGCACTCGAGCGTTACTCAATAATGGGTCGCACTAGCGTTCTATATGCCGTCCGTCTTATAGATGAGGTAACTTCCCGAAATTTTCCCAATCATACGAAGTCAAACGTTCCTCTTTCCTACTACCAACCTGATGTGCTCCTTCCACTTCATATCACTTTGCAACGTTATGCCTAGATATTTACTCGATGTAACTGTGGCGAGCAGCACACTACTAACGCTGTATCCGAATATTACGTGTTTCTTTTTCCTATTACGTGTTTGTTTTTCCTACTCGTCCACACTGACTTACACTTTTCTACATTAAGAGCTACTTGCCATTCATCACACAAACTGGAAGGTCTGTCTAAATCACCTTGTATCCTCCTGTAGTCGTTCAACAACGACACTTTACCGTACACTTCGGCGTCATAAGCAAACAGTCCATTAACTGCTGTCGACCGCATCCGTCAGACTGTTTATGTACATAGAGAATAAGAGCTATCCTATCACGCTTCCCTGGGGCACTGCTGACGACAGCCTTGCCTCTGATTAACACTCGCCGCCGTACTGTGTTCTATAACTCAAAAAGTCTTCGAGCCTCTCACTTATCTGACAACATAACCGTATGTTCAGACCTTCGTCAACAGTCCATAGTCGGGCACAGTGTCAAAAGCTTTCAGGAAAGCTTAGAATACGGAATTCGCCTGTTGCCCTCCAACCGTGGTTTGTAGGATATCACGTGGGAAACGGGCAACCTGATTTTCTAAATCCGTGCTGATTTGTGGACATAAATCACTCTGTCTGAAGGAAATTTATTATTTTCGAACACAATATGTGTTCAAGAATTCTGGAGCAGATCGATGTTAAGTATATTGGTCTGTAATAATGCGGGTTCGTTCTTTTACTGTTCTTATACACATGAGTCACCTGTGATTTTTTCCAATCGCCTGCGACTTTGCGCTGGGCGAGAGATTCGCGACAAATTTATCGACGTGTAGTGTCACCTATGTTGGTGAAAGTGGGTGACCGATTGGCACTTTCGTGTCAGAGAATGAATACTACACACCATTGATGCACCTGGAACGTGGCAGATTTATCAGTTTTAAACAAGTCCGCATTCATGCTCGGCAGCCATGGATGTAGCAGCGGAGAATAATGGAGGCTACTGAACTGATTAAACACTCCCTAGCGCTCCACATGGAATTCACTTCGAACTGTCCAATGACATAACGGAATGTGACGTCTGTTGTCAGTTGATAGCTGAAATAAGACGGTATGTACAAAAAGGTCTATTGCCAAAATTTGTAGCAACTGTTCCTTCGTTATGCTTATCATGTAGATAAGAAAAATTCTCTTTTCCAAATGAATGTTTATTTTGTTGTTGAACAAACGTGTGTCAGCTATACATGCTAGTCGTCATCAGTAGGCTGTAATATAATTATTTTAAAAATATAAATTATTTAACAGAACACATTTTGTTACATGTGAATTGATTCATGGCTGCTCATTTGTATTATCTATTTACAAATACGTTTGTAAATAGATAATATAAATGAGCAGCCATGAATAAAACTCTGACAATCAGCGACTTTATTTCTAACACGATAAATAACTATCTTGTAGCAAAAAACTCAATATGTTTGACCCATTTTACATACACCCATTTAACATACATGTAAAATTTCCCTTAAGAAAGGAAGAGGATTACAGTCTATCAAAGGTGCTTAACTTAAAAAAAAGACGTGCAAGTTTCGTTACCTTACGCGCAAAAGTGGAATTTCATAGTCCATATGCACACTAGTTTCTGTTTTGCTGATATATGAACCTATTACACGTGTCACACATAAGCGTTCAGATTATTCGAATTATGACCAATGAAAAGAAACCTTTTCCAGTGCCAGATAGGAATGGTAACTCTCGGGAACAAAGCTCAGTTTTCGCTACTCCAAAGGTAGTCGAAATTTTATATTAGTACCAGGCAAGCGTTACTGTAATTGCACATAGCCTTCTCTGTTGCGCACTGCGCGTGGTCTTATTCACTGGATGTATGGTTAACTGAGGGACCATGGGATCTGTGGAGCGGAGTGGCGAGAGGATGGATGACGTATGGGTGGTGGCTACACTATCTATGTGTGTGTGTGTGTGTGTGTGTGTGTGTGTGTGTGTGTGTGTGTGTGTGCGTGTGCGCGCGCGAGCGTGCTTGTTTAAACTTCCTTTTTATTTTTTATTTTCTCATGAGTGTAACGATTTTTTCCACCGAATAAGATAGAAGACCGAGCAAAACACACAATTAGCAAGTACCAAGCGGGAGTCAGAGAAAAGTTTATAACTTAAGAACAATCCTCAGGATCAGAACTATGCGGAACCTTAATATACTCATAACGTTCACTGATTTTTTTAAAAAAGAAACCTATTAGACAATTAGTGGAACAGACGCTCATCGACTTCAGAAGTTAATTTAAATTTCTAGGAGAAATTTCTGAACTCTTCGGAATTGACTGAGGTGTTCGGCAGAGCGATGAGTTCTCACTGAATCTCTTCGATCTTGCCTTAGACAAGGAAATGAGAGACTGGAAAAAGAACTAAAAGAGAAAAACCTCGAAGGAATTCGTCTAGGACGAGAAAGAAGAAGATTTGAGGTCAAATGTCTCGTTTTCACTGACGATACTGCAGTAATTTTTAAGTATAGAAATGAAGCAAAGATAATGACAGAAACACTTCTCGAAATTGCAGGTAAAACCGGATTACTAGCATCATATGAGAAGCCGGAATACATTGAACATAAACACAACAGAGAAAAATCCATACAACCACAAAACTGACACACCGAAAGAAATGATAAATTTAAGTATTTGGGAGAATGGATACAAATGGAATAGATAACACCACAAGCAAAGAGATATCGAAGAAAACCTATATAATAAAAGATTAGTATCATTCCAGGCAAAAATTAAACGCTACGCAACAGTAATTAAACCGGAAGCACTTTACTGATTCAAATGCCTAGCACTGAATAAAAGAGGTGAACAAGAGAAACTGGGAAAGAAAGGAAGTAAAATGCTAAGAAAAATTTTAGGACGGCGAAAGAAGAAAGACAACAAACGGACGAAGAAAAGAGATGAAGACCTTTACAGAAACGGAGAAACAATCACAGACAAATAACGGAGAGGAGATTGAAGTTTTATGTTCATATTTACAGAATGAATGACAATAAGTTAACGAAGAAAATCTTTAATTTCATTTCAAGAAAGAAGAAAAAAACACCACGGGATCGATGGAAAAGACAAGAAGGGATCTGAGAAAACATAACGACACGGAAGACACCACACAGGACATGGAAAATTCAGGCTATCGACCAATACTGCAAAATTTCCTTTCCAACAATAAAAGCTACAGCCAAGGAGGGTAACGTCAAATGAACAAAGGCAGGCCATCAGCAAATACATGAAGAAGTTCTGGGAAGATAAAAGCAGAAAGGTTGTAGCTTAGCCGTAGGCTATAAGCGTTATATAATTGGCCAAGTTCTGTAATAAAATAGCGTATTTATTATTATTTAATTAATTCTTTTTAAATTTTTTCCTGCATTTAAAAAAATTTATGTCAAAGACCAGTCCTAGAATCCGTCACTTTATTCACCCTGAAGAAGACCGCTGCAAATACGACCGAAACGTTTTATTCATATTGTTATAGCTAAATCGGTATGTAAGGTTGTAGACTTCACACTGGACAGAGAGAAAGTTTAACGTGCAGGATAGGATCGGCCGGGTGAACACCCTCTTTGCCTGTTGAGCTCCTGCGAACATCTGCCTGCTACTTACGGCAGGCGGCGTCCACTCCCCCCGCTTGGAGATGGCAGCGCGAGATAAGACGTGACCGGGCGTAGGCGCAGCCGTAGGCCACGCCGCGTAGCGCAACGCCTCCTGACGACCGCTGCTGCTGAGGATTAATTGGCTGTCCACCTGGCCACGCCACCACGCACCACACAGCTGGCGCCCGCATATTGAATTCCCTCGTCGCGCTTCGCTGGCACCAGTATCGCTAATTTTCTCTTCATTACCCGAAGGTAACAATTTGCTGTCGGATGCCTGGGTCGGCAGCCTTCCAGCATGCAGGCGTCTGCCCATTAACAAGGCACTGTTCGCAGTGTCGCCGCCACATCTGTGATTACGTCCTAGGTTTCGTTTTATTAACATACGTTTCCCTCTCGTTCATATGCTTCATTTTGGAAATAGAAAGTGCTGACGCAAAGGAATTCCGCAGAGGTCCATTGACGCATGTGTCAAATGTCTGCCATACTTACGAGCCTGAAAGAAGAAACAATTTACAGTAATATACTGACAAATTCCTCACACTTATTAAAGTGACATCAATCTCTCGAAACTCCACTGGATTTGCCAGGAGGGGGGGGGGGGGGCTTATGTGATATACCCTGTAGCACACATTGCAGCAGGCGTCCCTAAAGACTTGAAGTGCTCGTAAGAAACCTATAGGTACGAGAGAGACCCAGAAAATATTAGATACAGGCTCCCAGGTAGATGCCGTTTTCCTTGACTTCCGGAAGGCGTTCGATACAGTTCCGCACTATCGCCTGATAAACAAAGTAAGAGCCTACGGAATATCAGACCATCTGTGTGGCTGGATTGAAGAGTTTTTAGCAAACAGAACACAGCATGTTGTTCTCAATGGAGAGACGTCTACAGACGTTAAGGTAACCTCTGACGTGCCACAGGGCAGTGTTATGGGCTCATTGCTTTTCACAATATGTATAAATGAGCTAGTAGACAATGTGGGAAGTTCCATGCGGCTTTTCGCGGATGATGCTATCGTATACAGAGAAGTTGCAGCATTAGAAAATTGCAGCGAAATGCAGGAAGATCTGCAGCGGATATGCACTTGGTGCAGGGAGTGGTAACTGACCCATAACATAGACAAGTGTAATATATTGCGAATACATAGAAGGAAGGATCGTTTATTGTATGATGATAGCGGAACAAACATTGGTAGCAGTTACTTCAGTAAAATATCAGGGGTATGCTGCGGAACGATTTGAAGTGGAATGACCATATAAAATTACTTGTTGGTAAGGTGGGTGCCAGTTCAGATTCATTGGGAGAGTCCTTAGAAAATGTAGTCCATCAACAAAGGAGATGGCTTAAAAAACACTCGTTCGACCTATACTTGAGTATTGCTCACCAGTGTGGTATCCGTACCAGGTCGGGTAGACAGAGGAGATAGAGAAGATCCAAAGAAGAGCGGCGCGTTTCGTCACAGGGTTATTTGGTAAGCGTGACAACATTACGGAGATGTTAAGCAAACTCAAGTGGCAGACTCCGCAAGAGAGGCGCTCTGCATCGCGGTGTAGCTTGCTGTCCAGGTTTCGAGAGGGTGCGTTTCTGGATGAGGTATCGAATATATTGCTTCCCCCTACTTATACCTCCAGAGGAGATCACGAATGTAAAATTAGAGAGATTCGAGCGCGCACGGAGGCTTTCCGGCAGTCGTTCTTACCGCGAACCATATGTGACTGGAACAGGAAAGGGAGGTAATGACAGTGGCACGTAAAGTGCCCTCCGCCACACACCGTTGGGTGGCTTGCGGAGTATAAATGTAGATATAGATGTAGATGTAGAAAGCTCAAAATCATGGATTTTCTCTTCACAAATAGGTTTATTCCATACACGAATATCAGCTGTAACTGTATCTACTATGGACAGCTAAAATAAAACGAGATTATGAAATATTGTAATCATAATCGGGGTTCAGGATTGTAAAGGAGGTTACCTTACCATAGATTTACCAAAGATTTAATGCATGACTGCCGTCATGACAATGCTCACGTGTGTGCGAAATTTGTCTGCCAGCAACCACAGGCTTAGAGTGACGACGCACTGCATGTTATTGTGTGGAGGCATCTATGATGGCGTACTGAAAAGTAATGCCTCTGAAATTTTTTTATCTGAAAACTATTAAAGTTTCAATTTCGAAGAGTTCATCCACACCTGGAGCACTCTCTCCTTCAGCACAGTTGTGCCACATACGAGTGCTACGACATCTGCAACAATGCGACGCCTTCGTTTCACTGTCATCGATCAACCTCTATATAGTCCCGAATTGGCCCCATCCGATTTTCATATGTTTCCGAAATTTAAATAATACCTTTGAGGGTTTCATTTTGGTAGTGATGATGCCTTGCAAGCAGAGGTGAGGTTGTGGCTCAAACAACAACGTCAAACATTATAGCGTGACGGTAAATCGAACTGGGAGATCGTTGGAAGAAATGTGTTAGTCGCCAAGGTGACTGTGTTGACGATTAAACATGTATACACGAAGAATAAAAGTCTAGAATGTTAATGACGTTTTCACATTAAAAATTCGGAGACATTACTTTTCAGAATGCCCTTGTAGTTTGATGGTGACGATGAAAAACGGGTAAGAAGCATTTTCTCTTCATTATTCGGGATGATGTTGGACAGTTGATAAAAACAGCTTGTGCGTCTGGAATTTTAAATCCCTTTCGTTACTCTGTATAATGAATTATCATATTTGGCAGGAAAATTTCATCTACGTGCAACTATGAATATCCCCCGTCAATGTTCACTTCACTGACAACTGGTACCATTGTTAAAGATCGAGATCAGTATTATTTAAATTTTAAAGGCAATAACAATAATGAAATGTAACCAAAACAGTAAAGTGAAAGTGAGTACGGTTCTGCGACGAGAGGCAGTTAATGTAAAGGTTTACTGGGTATCGTATAGCGTCAGACTCTTCGTATTGAGCGGCTTAAAACTTCCTTGCTAAAATAAAATGTCACATCTTGTAAAAAGACTGTTCACTTAATTAATTTAGGTTCCTATTTAAGCAACACCGAACTTAATTGTTCACTGCAGTTAGTGTTGCATCTATCTTTAAATTTTAACAGTTCACCTGCAAAAGTGTTTATGGCTTTTACTATAATATAATGTAATGTAATAAAATATTGCGAACCGCTCGTTCTAAGGTCATGAGACAGTTTTTTTTTTTTTTTTTTTTTTTTTTTTTTGTTACATTCGTTTGATGCTGCTCTCCAGACTGCTTCTCCTGTGGCAACCTCTCCATCTCAGAGTCTTTCACTCTAGGTCATCGATTGTTTGCTGGATGTATTCCAATGTCTGTCTTCCTTAACAGATTCCACTCTTTACATCTCCCTGTAATACCATACAAGTTACTCCCTCATGAGTTAACACATGGTCTATCATCCTGTCCCACCATTTCGTCAGTGTTTTCCATACGTTTCTTTCGTTGCCAATTTTGCAAACCTTGTCAGGACATCTTCCGTAGCACCACATCTCACACTCTTCGATTCTCTTCTTTTACGTATTTTCCACCATCCATGATTCACTATGACACAGTGTTCTGCTCCAAACGCACATTTTCTAAAACTTATTTCTAATATTAAGCCCGATACCAGCAGAGCTCTCTTGGCCAGGAATGCGTTCTTTGCCTGTCTTGATCTATTTTTTTAATAATCTTCTTGCTTCGTCCGTCATGTGTTATTTTTATTCCATGGTAGCACAATTCTTTAAATTCGTCTGCTTCATGCTCTCCAATTTTGTTGTTACTCTTTGCCGCTAATTTCATTTATGCTACTCCTCATTATTTTCGCCTTTCTTCGATTTTCTCTCGACCCATATTCTACACTCATTAGGCTGTTCATTCCATTCACCACGTCCTGCAATTCATCTTAGTTTTCGCTGACGGTAGGAATGTCATCAGCGAATCTTAACATTAATATCCATTCACTTTGAATTTTAATCTCAGGCATGGACCTCTCTTTTTTTCTCTAATTTCTCCTTAGATGTAAACACTGTACAGTAGGGTGAAAGCCTGCATCCTTGTCTTACAGCATTGTTAATTTCAGCACTTAACGATATTATCGAGAAAAAAGTTGATTAAAACCAATGAATAGCTTTTTGAAATATATTTACTTTGACATAGTTCTATGTGTTCCTGGTTCGGAATATAGAGAAAATCATTACATCGCCTGACAAGTTTATGTTACAATTATCATTTACAACTTTGCACCATATAAAAATATATCCATCCCTTTTGAGATATCACCTGCTAGTCACTATGGCGAGTGTTTTTTTTTAATGATAGTACTTGATATGACTTTTCCTGTATAAGCACTGTAGTCTTAGAAATAACAAATGTCTGCCATGTTATAATATTTCCGTCTCTAAAGCTTCTAAATTAGTGGTGGTCAAACTGCGACCCGTGAGCCGAATGAGGCCCGAATAAGATATTGGTGCGGTCCGAGGTTCTGAGCCGTAGTTCATGACAACATGTATCTAGCAACTAACAACTGCATCCAAAACGTCAACTAACGTTAAGAGTTTCTTAATAGTGTAGTTTTCCTGCTCTGCAAGAAACATAAGGACTTTTCAGATGTGCTTAATTTTAATTGACGATGAATTCGGCCGAAGGCTAAGTAAAGTTTGCCACTTGGCTCAGGGGCAGAGGGCTAAGTAGCGCAGCCACTGCGGTGTTAGAAGATGTGAGAGGGGGAAAGTTTTATCGTTTGTCCTCCAATATTGACAAATCACGCGCCCACGAGACTCTACCGGTTAGTTGCTACGGTATAAATTTTGACACGGAGATAACAAGGATTAAGTCGGCGCCCTTTGGAAGACGTTATGTCTGTTTCATACTGCGTTACGCCATCTTGAAATGCGGTACTTATTTGTAGCGAGAGACATTAAATTAAGGTTTGTTGTAATGAAACGAAATGAGTAAAAGGCAACTGCCATTTACATCATTTATCAAATCTTACAAGCACAACTACTATAGTTAATCAAAGTCAATCGCACAAATCTACAACACTTAACCAAGTAACTATTGTCTCACAACTGTTAGATTGCTTTACTTGCCAGCAGTCTGAAACATAAACGTTCAAGAAGAAGCGTTCCGAGTGCTACCGACAGGTAGCGATCAGTACTTTGGGGCTGCCGGGGAATTTCTCTTGTGTTAACTATAGAATAATGCTACCAATAACTAAAGTGACCAATGATTATAGAAATGGATTTTGCGAGCGCTCTTCAAATTACAAAGATATGTGGGATCGAGGTTTTGTTTAAACTTTTCTGGATATACTTAAGCCTTAAATGGCTTATCACGGACACAGAAGCTTACTTGTTGTAGATGTTAACTGCAACTATAATGCCATTAAAATGACTTTATGTTGCAGTGTAGCTTATGAACCCTGCATAGTGACCATCTTTCAGATATGCGTTCCGTTGCAGCTGTCTGTGCAGGTGGCAACACAGTTCGTTGGCAGTCAAGTGAAAAGTAATTTTAATCGAACTATAATGGGAATTCTGTTTCATACGATAGCCAAATATTCCACATTTAGAGGACTTAATGATGATTGTATGCTTTTGAATAGTTGTCGTTACGAACGAGAAAGGCAAAAGAGTACGTCACTTCGCATATTAATTAATTTTTTTACTTAAATTTATTGGAAAAGATGAAATACTTGCCATTTTCAACTGTTGGCTCTATTGGATCTCCGTCGTCGAATGATAAATATGCTGGAGGAGTTAGAGTAGGCGAGCGAAACATTGAGCGGTCACCTCAGTAGCGAAGCTGGAAGGCTGGATGCAGGGGCAGGTAGATTTGTCGCTGCAGGGTGAGAGGACGTGATAGAGGGAACGTTTTCTGGCTTTTCTCCCAGTGCCGACAGCTCAAGGGCGACTGTGCCTCATGCCTGTCAGGGGCTACGGTGTGAATTTCAAACGGAAGTACCCTGGTTCGTGAAATGGCGTTACAGAGACAGTCACCTTCGAACGTGCTACATACCTGTAACAAGGACTATGAAATTAAATGAAAGCTGACGCAATAAAACGCAATGAGTGAAAAAAATAGCATTGAAGGCATTTACTAAGCAACTTTGATCGTGGCCCATATTACGCGATGTATTTAAGTATAAAAGTACGACTACTGTATTTAATCAGTTAATCATTCACTCACACAAACAAAAAAGAAAAAAAAACAACCTGGCAATTACAGTGTCAGTCATAGCTTTGGTGTCGCTGAGTATGGCAGCAATCTGAAACAGACATAAAGGCTTCCAAATGGTGCCGACTTTAAACAGTCAGTAATGGGGGCCAACGGCAAACTTATCGCGCCCTTACTGTATCTTGTCTACTGGGGCTCATAAAGTACTAATTTGTGATGATTAAAAATCAAGAATAACATCTGTACATATGTGGGCCGAGGTGTCACCGCACAATGTCAGTATTGGCTCTTAAACAAAAATATTTGACGACAACTGCTCCATACCTTCATAGATTGAATGTGTTACAATAACAGTTGCTGCTGCCATCCTCCATATACAACGCTCACAAGTACAGAAAAAACAAAATGACTCCTCTACATATATTTGTACATCGAATAATCTACTATTCATAACTTGTATCAGAAATGTGAACTGCAATAGCCTTCAAATATAGAGGAAAGTAGCGCCGACTAAAAGTACATTGTCTCGGCGTTGCTCGACCTGTCGCTCCTTCACTGAGGCTGGAAACGAACAGTAGGTTGCAATGAAGCCATGGACCAGTAACTGGCTCACATAGAACGAGTAATTCGGTGTCTCTGATTTCATGGCCACTACCATTACTGATATTTGACATTCATTTCTTTAATTGGGTATCTTACGCGGTGATATGAAGCTCGTCATCATAGAACTCAGAACTGGTGACAACATGCAAGCTGAGAGAATCCCTAGAATGCCATAGTTAGCGTACTCTCTGGGCTTACTTCGTTTTGAAGACGTTGTAGCCAGGCCAACGTTTTCCACGACTGTTCCAAAGATCTCGATATCTCTTCCTGAGGAATTTAAAAGTGTGCTGCAGTCCCAGATTGTACACTACGCAAGTGCCGAGCAATGTTAATCACCGTCAGCGTCCACTCGCCACTTTTAGGAACAGTGATTCTCTTTAATTTCCTGAGCTTTATCCAACCTACATGGGCAAAAATCGATCTCTTACATCGTTAGCCGTTTAGTCCAGAACTACAAAGGATCCAGTTCAGGTTACTGTGTGTGAAATTATTTCGTCTCATGAGTGATATTAGAATGATTAGCTATATTTGCACGAAGTGAAATATTCTGGTAATAGTTTTAAGTCTCGATTAGAGTACCATGTGAGTACCCAGAAATATGACGTTCTACCTTCCTCACAAACGTATACATAAATGATGGTGGTTTCCTGGGTATTCAGCCGAGTTGATGTTTCCATTTTACGTAGAATGATATGCTGTTTACATCCGGCTTTCAGAAACCTAGATGCTAGACTTTGTATCTTTGCTGATGAGGGTGAAATACACTAGACACCATATTTCTGCGAGAAACTACAGATCTTTCTGGATATGGGGCCAGTATACGGTAGATAGGCGATTGTTGGTTATCTCTTCTACGCGAATGTGGCACGTCTTACATGCGGTACATTTTTAGAACAATCGAGGAGAGAAGCAAAGAAGCTCAGCGACACACTCGACTGAAACAGGCAAGTAAATCAGCTGTCACTGAACACTAGCCAAAATGTAATCTTGAAATGAAATACGATGAGACCAGTATCTTGGAGGAAACACCGATCTTCTCGTAGGTTCGCAGCCCTGCGTGGGCTTTTGCCTTCTTAATAATTTCCTTTTATTCTGCTCTCTCGTTTAGTTTGTTTCTCCATCCTCTGATTGCTAGGGCTATGATGTTTTCTTCCACATCGCCCAGACATAGTTTACATGGTCATGCTTTTAATCTTCTTCCTGTCAATTTCCACTGGAAGATCTTAGTTTCAGTTCTTGTGTCCTCAAGCCTCACTAATCTTTTACTTTTAACTAGCATTACAATATCGGCTCCCTGCATGAGACGATCCAACTCATAATTGGTCCTTGCTCTCGAGGTATCACCATATTTCGGATTCCTCCATATATTTTCCGAAGTATTCTTCGTTCAAATATTCTGAATTATTGTTCAGCAGTGCTGGTTAGCGTCCACGCTTCACATCGATAAGTAACCACTGGCCCAATCGCTATAAATATAGCCATTTGCAGCTGTCGGTTTACCATCCTAGATATCATGGGCTTTTTAAATGTATAATAACATTTACTACTACTTAAAAGGGCTATTCGGAAAGTGAGGTCCGGTCGGATGCGAAATGAAAACTACAGTGAAAATCTGATGACGCCTCTCACAGATGTGTTGGGCGTTGTCTCTAGTAACTGTCATGTGTTTCCTTCTATTCTCAGCCGCATTCTGCAGGGGCACTGAAGATGCTCCAGTGTAGAGACTTGGCAGAAAACACACGTGGCCGCCTTCTATGACGAGGATAAGGGAAAACTGGTACAACGCTACGGCAGTGGTCTAAGACGGAGCGGCGACTATGTAGAGAAGTAGCTGGAAGGTGTAGCTCGCTGCTGCAAGCAAAACATTTTTCACTTTTACAGTGGTTTGTATTTCGCGACCGATCGGACCTTACTTTAAGAATAGCTCTCGTAAAATGCGGGCTTTTATTTCAGCGGACATGGAATTTATTTTATTGATACTAGCCGCTAGGTAGTCAAAATCCTCTACATGACAAGTTATCCAGGTTACTGTCCCCTGTAATGCGGAATTTCATATTTTTAGTTTTTGATTTGTTGATTTCCAGTCGCGTATGCTGTGCGGCTTATTTCAGGTGCTGCTCTCTCCAGTGACATCTTTAGCCTACTAATAACTGCAGCGTGATCAACATAAGCAATCAACTGTGTGATCCCTATGCCTATGTGCTCAGATAGTTTCGCCGGCCGGTGTGACCGAGAGGTTCTAGGCGCTTCAGTCTGGAACCGCGCGACCGCTACGGTCGCAGGTTCGAATCCTGCCTCGGGCACGGATGCGTGTGATGTCTTTAGGTTAGTTAGGTTTAAGTAATTCTAAGTTCTAGGGGACTGATGACCTCAGAAGTTAAGTCCCATAGTGCTCAGAGCCATTTGGACCATTTCAGATATTTGCAGTTTCCATGTAATTCCTTCTAAGATCCAATTGAAAAGCTTTGTGGGAAGAGCATCACCTTGTCTAACTCTTTTATTGATATTGAAACAGTCGGTAATCCCCCATTCAGTCTCACCATTGCCTTGGAACCTGCCAAAGTCGCCTTAGTAACCGAAATATATTTGGGCGGTATGCCAATCAGTTTTATATCTTCTAACAGTTGTTCCCTATTTAGACTATCACCAAGTGTCTGGAACAGCGTAATTATGGAATTCGTCGAAATAAAGGTGTTGTGAAACCTAATAAATCAACGGAGGCTTCACTTAAAGAAGGCCTAGGTTCTGTCACTCAGTTTGGTAAGCTCTTTCCGGCCGCCACATCTACCAGAGCCGGGAAATGTTAAGGGAACGTGCGTTTCGTGGAATATCAGTGCAAAACAATAGAATCAAAGGGTGTACTGTATGGTTCGAATTCAGCTATAAAGAGCAGCGCGAGTTCAACAGCAGTTAAAAGTCTGGTTGCAGTCCAGGCAGCGAGTAAAAATAGTAGCAGAACCCATAGCACCTAAAGAAGGCGGCTAGGTCAGTTTTCATAACATTCTACGTAAAATGGGAATAACAATTCTGCTGAATACCAACATAAATCAGTTATGTCGAGAAAAACTTGAGAGTTAACTCAAAAAACTATGACGACAAAACTATGACGACTATACCGTGTTCACCATTTTATGATGATAAAGTAGCAGAATGTACTTCCATGTCTCGATCACTAGACATTATTTAACTCCAATACGGATTTCCCGTTTATCTGGACCAGTTGCTGTAACCACTAAGCTATCCGTGCACGGGATAAGCGGGAAATCCGGATTCGAGCCACGGTCCGGCACAAATTTTCATACATCAGGGCAATGGGTAGTACAACAATACTTAACACAGCTAAAGTCAAATTATTCTTATTTATTTCGAAAAAAAGGGAAAGCTGAGGAAGTCTCATACATTTTTATTCCTTCCGCGTGTGTGCATTTGTAGAATTCTTGGAAATACGGTGGGAGGCCCCCTACATTCAGTCACTTTGACGAAGCTGTATTAGACCCTGTCTCTTATACCGTACGCAGCCATCCTGTGTTCTGGTTCATTGTGAAAGTATGGAATTTACCACAGAGAGAATGTTGTTCAAGGTTCCCCGTTTGTAGGCGATGTCCTGCAGTGGACGTTTGCCTCGGCTCTTTTGGAACCACACCGTCACTTCCATTAAGTTTGGCCAGGGAAGCAGTCTCACTGCTGATGTCATCTTACGGCGCTCCTTTCACGGTCACATGACATCCTCAGGAGGGAAAAGAGAGAGAGAGACGCCCATAAACTGGTGCGCTGCGCCCGGAGAAAGTTCCAGACAAAGCGCAGTCGTGCAGCCGGTGATCGGCGGCTGTGCCTCTGATACGGCGCCCACAGTTCACTATTCGGCGCTCATGACGTCACTGGTGTCTGTTCACCCTATCTCTGTTCCCGATCACGAAGCGCCAATTTCCTCTTCAGAGTCCCTTTCACTGACTCTTTGCCAAGAAGTGGAAGTCCTCTGAAATGAACAGGCAGGGAACGGAATGCTATTGACAACTGCTGCAGCTAAAGTATGGCGGTTACCAATGAAACAACTGGTTTTCAATTATGTCGCTTTTTTCCACATCAGTTTAACATGACTGTTAAAATCACTCATAGTAAAGAGGTTCTGAAACATCTGATTTTCGTTTTTTATTCTTATTATTTCTCGTAATAAACGTAGAAATCGAACAAAGATTGAACATTTTGGGCTGTCTCAGTGAAGTAACTGCTAATTGACCTCACAAGTGCTCTTTGCATTCCGACTGCCAACAGCGCTCGGCAGATAGCGACAGCCACTGATTCCATTGTTGACCAAGCCCGAAAATGCTTAACTCCTGTTATCTGACGCGAACCGATGTTACCACTGCGGCTTGACCGTTACCTTACGAGAGCAAACATTTAGAAATATTCACATTTGAGAAACTGGTAATGCCTATAACAGTTTGTTGCTTCGCACTAGTTCCTTTAGGCTGTGCTGATTCCACCATATGTCCATTATAATGAGCCTGCAAGAAGGCGCTGCTAATTTGCTCCAGATTATTTGATCCTATGTAATCAGTATGTCTCCTTTCGTTGCAGTGGTGGAAGACCCACATACGTTACCAATCGAAATATGGTTATTGTTGGAGCATAAAGCTTCAAGCAAGCTGTATCAGTATGTTTCCTTTCGTCGCAGCGGTGGAAGGCCCACACTCATTACCAATCCAAATATGGTTATTGTGGGAGCACAAATACAGGGTAAAGCTGCACCATAGAAAGACTTCCATTTGTCACTGGCGGAAATTCATTGTTCTGCTGCATCATATTTTGTTTCGGTTGATAATTTTTTACATTCAGGACAGTGGTAAATCACATAATGTAGGACCCCATACCACTCAGCAAACCAACTGTTTCATGCTAGCTCCCATATCGTTTCTTGCTTCAGATTTCGGACTCTCATACAAGCAAACATATTTTTCAGAGAAATTACTAGTTTCTGTATAAAAACTTAAACTTGAACGCTCAGCACTAGTTTTTGTACAGTAAATATCGAACAGAAAATAGCTTTTCATTGAAGAAACAAAACATATACAAGCCGTAGCAACTGTATCGTTATACAGTGACGTCAGAATAGACTAATGACTATAAATTAATTACTTTTGAATACATTATGGGAGCAACCAGTGATCAGTGATTATTATTAATATTTACTATCAAAAACAGTCTTGATCACAAATTATTGATTCCGGTGACCGGTTTCGACCACGTCCTCTTCAGACCAATGAGCAGGTTCCTTCTTCTGGTCTGATTTCCTACCAGAAGGAGGTTTCTGCTCGTTGTTCTGAAACCTGTCACCGGATTAAATAATTTGTGATCAAGACTGTGTTTGATAGTAAATATTAGTAATGACTATAAACTCTTTATTGCAAAATTCAATAATTGTTTTCGTAACTTCAGCTAGCGTCTTATTATTTTGGTGTTTGAGGTGGCAGCTTTCGTGCTAGAGAAAACTTCCTTCACACCTACGGCTGATCCTCTTGTTTCCGTGATCTAGTTAAGGTATTATATAATTTTTTCATAAGTTATGCTCCACAGATATAATTGTGATATGTAGATTTTGTAAAGCCCGCAATGCACCAGTTGTAGACGTAGTAGTTCAAGGATATACCTTTCTGAATCTTCAAAGAACGCTGCATTCCAGCAAGTAACCTTTCCTTCTCCAGTGATGAGCAAAGCCGTTCTCTGCATACCAATAGCGAAACTGACGTTTGCGCCGAATTATCATAAACAGCAGCCGGTGCCCTTAACGGCTCGTCGGCAGTAACGGCCACGCGCTTTTCCCCGCTGAGCCGCAGCTGTCAGCGTCCCCGCCGGCAGCGACCGACCTTCGCTGTCCCTCAGTCTGCGTTGTCAGCACCGACTGTCTCACCTGCGAGAATGCTGAGGAGCTGTCGCACAAAAAAAGAAAAAAAATATCTCCCGTACAGTGAATGGATGTAATTCAACAGTGACTGAGCGGCTCCTTCCAATGGAAAGGTTATGAAAGAAATCGATGATACTGGAAATCATCTAGATTTGAAGGAGTCAGTTGCGGACTGAGCTTCACTAAACGAGGCGTATTTAGACAATTTGACAACAGAAGCGGGTGGTGGAACTTAGTTTGCATCAACTTATCAACTTACCGCCCACTTCGTAGCCCTTGTTTCCTAGTTAACTTATTAACTGATCACTTTACACAATTCTTAATACCAAGAAATCAACACTATAATGTGTAAACTATCTTTCATGATCATTCATATGACTGCGATACTCACAGGACACATTTTCATTCACGCTACCAACTGAGTTTTATAGTTTGGAACAGAAATACGGGGTCTCCCACACGAAAGCAGCCTCACAAACAAACATTTGCTTAAATTAGACTCAAGAGTTTTGCATAAAAATCAGGAAATGAAATGAAACGAACATGTCATACCTTGTTCACGGGGAAATGCAGGTGAATCAGGGTGCTAGAAGTAACCGCCCTCTACTTGTAAACACAGTTGAATAAGGCGCTGCAGATTCTCCAATATTGCTGCCAGAACCTCAAGTGTTATGCCTGCATTTTCTCATGATCCTTCCAGGTTGTGTCGTTTGTTTCTGTAGACCTTGCGTTGTAGGTCACCTCAAAGGAAAAAGTGAGGTAGTGTTACATGAGGTGGTCTTGGGGGCAACAGTCCTTTGGAAATCTCTCTTCCGGGGTAAAAAGATTCGATCTTAGCCATGGTCACTCGAGACGTGTGGCATGTGACGCCATTCTGTTAGTACCAGCCGTGGGTAAGTTCTTCATCGTCCAGCTGGTTCAAACATCCCCGAAACAATTCGATGTGTACTGCACTTGTCACATTATACTCGAAATAAATTGGTCGGATGATGCTACGCTGTTGTGTTCTGAGATTTACTTAGCCAGAGAGGTGGAACCACTCTTCATCACTAAACTGGTTCAAATGGCTCTGAGCACGATGGGGCTCAACGTCTGAGGTCATCAGTCCCCTAGAACTTGGAACTACTTAAACCTAACTAACCTAAGGACATCACACACATCCATGCCCGAGGCAGGATTCGAACCTGTGACCATAGTAGTCGCGCGATTCCAGACTGTAGCGCCTAGAACCGCTCGACCACCGCGACCGGTCACTGAACTAGTGAACTGCAGTATTGCTGGCCTCAGAGTTATAAACTGCTGAAAGCAACGGCAAAATTAATGCGTTTGGCTTTGTAATTGACATTCAGTTCCTGAACAAATGAAAACCTGTATGAATACATCCTGGCTTTCTTCGCAGCTCTGTGACATGTGCTCCGTGACATTCCACATTCCTGAGATAAACGTCGAGCAGACTTTGCAGAAGAGGCCAACAATCGTTGTATCACGTCTGTCACTTTTATTCAAAGCCAATAAATAGGCTGAAGTCACTGTGATTCACGATAGTCCCCTGGAAATAAAAGAAGGCGGGACGTGGTTCTTAACAGGGCGTATTCTGCCACGGATAGCAGTGCATGGCCTGCAACGTGACTCATACTGGTCAGAAGGTTGATAGGGATTTCATGTGGTAGGGCGTTCTATTCCTCTGTCAGCGCTGTTGACAACTGGTAGATGGTCATTTGAACATGTGAAAATGCTGCTGGACGTCTCCCCAATACATCCTACCTGTGTTCGATGGGATTTAAATCACAGGAACGGGCACGTCAGTCCATTCACCTAATTTCCTCTAGTTGCAACAGCTCTTCCCCCTGCGCTGTTCGATGCGGTTGCGCATTGTCATACATAAAAATGAAGTCAGGGTCGAATGCGCTCTTGAAAACACGTACATGGGGAAAGAATTACCTCGAAGAAAACTGTCTATCGACACACAGTCAACATGGGTTTGGAAAACATCGTTCCTGTCAAACAGAACTAGCTCTTTATTCACATGAAAAGTTGTGAGCTATTGACAAGGGATTGCAGATCGAATCCGTATTTCTGGATTTCCGAAAGGCTTTTGACACTGTACCATGCAAGCGGCTTGTCCTGACAATTTGCGTGCTTATGGAATGTCGTCTCAGTTATGTGACTGGATTTGTGATTTCCTGTCAGAGAGGTCACAGTTCGTAGTAATTCACGGAAAGTCCTCGAGTAAAACAGAAGTGATTTCTGGCGTTCCCCAAGGTAGTGTTACAGGCCTTTTGCTGTTCCTTATCTATATAAACGATTTGGGAGACTATCTGAGTAGCCGTCTTAGGTTGTTTGCAGATGTGTCTGTCGTTTATCGACTAATAAAGTCATCAGCAGATCAAAATAAACTACAAAACAATTTAGAAAAGAAATATGAATGGTGCGAAAATTGGCAGTTGACCCTAAATGACGAAAAGTGTGAGGTCATCCACATGAGTGCTAAAAGGAATTCGTTAAACTTCGGTTACACGATAAATAAATCTAATCTAAAAGCCGTAAATTCAACTAAATACCTAGGTATTACAATTACGAACAACTTAAATTAGAAGGAACACGTAGAAAATGTTGTGGGGAAGGCAAACCAAAGACTGCGTTTTATTGGCAGCACACTTAGAAAATGTAACAGACCTACTAAGGAGACTGCCTACACTACGCTTCTCCGTCCGCTTTTGGAATACTGCTGCGCGTTGTGGAATCCTTACCAGATAGGACTGACGTAGTACATCGAAAAAGTTCGAAGAAAGGCACCACGTTTTGTATTATCGCGAAATATGGGAGAGAGTGTCACAGAAATGATGCAGGATTTGGGCTGGAAATCATTAAAAGAAAGGCTTTTTTCGTTCAAATGGCTCTGAGCACTATGGGACTTAACATCTATGGTCATCAGTCCCCTAGAACTTAGAACTACTTAAACCTAACTAACCTAAGGACAGCACACAGCACCCAGCCATCACGAGGCAGATAAATTCCCTGACCCCGCCGGGAATCGAACCCGGGAACCCGGGCGTGGGAAGCGAGAACGCTTTTTTCGTTGCGACGTAATCATCTCACGAAATTCCAATCACCAACTTTCCCCTCCGAATGCGAAAATATTTTGTTGACACCGACCGATCACCACGATAAAATAAGGAAAATCAGAGCTCGTACGGAAAGATATAGGTGTTCGTCTCTTCCGCGCGCTATACGAGATCGGAATAATAGAGAATTGTGAAGGTGGTTCGATGAAACCTCTGCCAGGCACTTAAATGTGATTTGCAGAGTATCCATGTAGATATAGATGTAGATAGATGTAGAGTTCGGTGTCACAATAGTGCTGACCGTGTTCAAAGATTTGGATGTCAGTACAGTTACTCACTTTGGTTTGCAGAATGTATGAGACTGGCGATATTTCATCACAAGTTGCAAGCACAATTTACAGAAGAAAGGAAAAGAAAATAGAGAATCTGCTAGATGACGATCAGTTTGGCTTCAGGAGTGGTAAGGGCACTAGAGAGGCAATTCTGACGTTTCGGTTGATAATGGGAACAAGACTAAAGAAACATCAAGACATGTTCATAGGATTCGACCTGGACAAAGCGTTCGACAGTGTCAAATGGTGCAAGATATTTGAAATTCTGAGAAAAATAGGGGTAAGCTACAGGGACAGACAAGTAATACACAATGTGGACAAGAAGCAAGAGGCATCAATACGAGTGCAAGATCAAGAATGAAGTGCTCGGATTAAAAAGTGTGTAAGACAGGGATGTAGTCTCTCGCCCTCAATATTCAAGGAGTGAAGGAAATAAAAGAATTACAGAAGTGAATGAAACTTTTAAGACTGGCGCTAAAATTCAAGGCCAATTGATATACTGACTGTGGTGTCACCGCCAGACACCACACTTGCTAGGTGGTAGTTTAAATCGGCCGCAGTCCATTTAGTACATGTCGGACCCGCGTGTCGCCACTGAGTGATCGCAGACCTAGCGCCACCACAAGGCAGGTCTCGAGATACGATAGAGCACTCGCCCCAGTTGTACGACGACCTTGCTAGCGACAATACGGACGAAGCCTTCCTCTCATTTACCGAGAGACAGTTAGAATAGCCTTCTGCTAAGTCCATGGCTACGACCTAGCAAGGCGCCAATTGTAACAGTGCATGTATCTTACGAGTCGCATTTGTATAGTCAAGAGAGATGTATCACAAGGATCATTAAAGTTAAGTATAAAGCAGCTAGGTACTTTTCTTGCTACCATTCAATAGTTATCCTGTTCCAGACTTGACGCCCGTCGGCGTGTGTGTACGCGTGCCTTTCTTTCGGCTACTTCAAGTGGCGTAACAGTCTTGTTACGTCACTACAGATTGGCGACGAGGCTTCAAGGAAACGTGTTTTTTTCTGATTGCTCTGATTTATTTGTGTCATGGCTTCGCCACATTCTCCAGATGTACTGTCCGAATTTTATCGCTTGCAGAATCAGCAGACGCAGGCGTCATTGGATGCCCTGGGACAGCTCGTCCAGGGTCAACGTGCCATTCAAACCGATGCGGCCGCCGCCGCTTCACCGGTACCGCAGCCACAACTCGCAGTTGCACCGCCTTTTAGGCACTACGACCCGAACCACGAGACTTGGCGGGAATGGTCCCGCCAGTTTGCGTTTCACCTCGCCGCCTACAGAATTCAAGGTAATGAGCGGCAGCCGTTTTTGCTTTCTTGTGTCGGTGTGTCCACCTACCGTGTGATAGTGAAATTGTTTCCCCGACGCGACGTAGCAACTCTGTCCTACGAGGAAATTTTGTCTGCTTTAGATGCCTATTTCAAAGAAACAGTTAATGTGGTTGCAAAAAGGTATACGTTTTTTCGTACAAAACGTACGGCCGGTCAAACTAATAGGGAGTGGGTAGCAACATTGCAAGGACTTACTAGGGACTGTGCCTTTGACTGTGACTGTGGTCTTTCTTATTCAGATACAATGGTACGTGATGCCATTGCACAGAACGTTTCTGATGTTCGCATACGGGAGCACATTTTGAAACTAGTTAATCCCTCCCTTCAACAAGTGATCGACATATTAGATAGACAAGACACACTTGACTGTGCTCAGGAATCTTTTGAAACTTCGCCAGCAGTGTGTAACATTAACCAGCCCGCCGGGCGAGCTGCGGGGCCCGGTCAACTGCCCTCGCGCAAACAAACGCAGCTGCCGCCGCGCTCTAAGCCACGTGTGCCGCGCCAGCACACAAATACAGTGAAATCATGCCCGCGGTGTGCAACTAGACATTCGCGTGAACATTGCCCGTCCCGCCGAGCTATTTGCTTTTTCTGTAATAGGAAAAGACATGTTCAAAGTGTTTGCCAGAAAAAGCTCCGATCAGACCATCACAATCATTCCAGGCCCTTTGCTTCGCGCCGGAATCGAACCACGAACACTCAGGCTCGTGGACCTTCGCCCATGGACATTCATGTAGTTAATTCCACTTCGTCCAGTGACACTTTCTCTAACAAAGACTGTGTTCGTCCCACAAAATCTGTGCGTCGACGTCGCCGGAAATCACGTCAATTAGCAAGTGATTCTGTACCAGTGTCTGTTCAAATTGCACAAAACAGTTGCTCTTGTCGTCAGCAGGACAATAAACTTTTTGTGGACTTAGACTTTGAAGGCAAAATGATACCATTCCAGCTCGATACCGGAGCTGCAGTTTCATTGCTCAATCACGACACGTACAAACAACTGGGCGCACCTCCGTTGCGTGCCGCAAATGTTAAGCTAACCACATATTCCGGACAGAAAATTCCTGTGTTAGGACAGTGCAGCCTTCTTGCAACGTACAAGGGACAAACGAAACTTGTGTCATTTTACGTTCTTCATTCTGCTTCTGCAGTGAACTTGTTTGGTTTAGATTTATTTCAGTTGTTTAACATGTCTATTGTAAATCAGGTCCTATCAGTGAATCAAACTGTGCCTTCAGACAGTGTTTCTCGTCTGTGTGACGAATTTGCAGACATTTTTGCACCGGGCTTAGGTTGCGCTAAAAACTATGAAGCACATTTGGAACTGAAAGTAAACGCGCAACCGAAATTTTTCAGAGCGCGCAATGTTCCCCACGCATTGCGTGATGAGGTCGCAAGAACATTAAACGATCTCGAATCACAGGATGTAATTGAACGTGTGCAAGCTTCTCTCTGGGCCTCACCCTTAGTAATTTTGCCAAAACCTTCCGGAAAATTGAGACTTTGCGTGGACTTCAAGGCCACAGTGAATCCACAACTAGTGACTGCTACTTTTCCTTTGCCCCGCCCGGAAGATCTTTTTGCTAAACTGTGCCCGGGAAAATATTTTTCAAAGTTGGATCTCGCCGATGCGTACTTGCAAATACCGGTGGACGACGAATCCCAGCGCGTGTTGGTGGTTAACACGCATTTTGGATTGTACAGGTTCAAAAGACTGCCGTTCGGGTGTGCATCCGCCCCTGCATTGTTTCAGCAATATTTACAAACTATTTGTGCGTCGGTCCCTACTGCAGCAAACTATCTGGACGATATAGTGATCTCCGGACAGACCGAAGAAGATCATCTTGCGAACCTACGAACGTTATTTCAGGTCTTGCGCCAAAATGGTCTTCGCTTGAGGAAGGACAAATGTGTGTTTTTTGCTCGTGACTTACCATACCTGGGCCATGTCATCAATGCCCAAGGCATACATCCGTGTCCAGAGCACCTCCGTGCCATACAAGATTTACCTTCCCCTCAAAATGTGAAACAGCTACAGAGTGTGTTGGGTAAAGTTAACTATTATCACAAATTTGTGCCGCGCGCTTCTTCCATTTCAGCTCCGCTTCATCGCTTACGCCGTAAGGGTGTTCCGTTCGTCTGGACGACGGAATGCGAACGCGCCTTTCGCCAGTTGAAATCGGCGTTGCTCTCTAATACTTGCCTTACGCCTTTCGATCCCCAGAAACCCCTTTTGTTGATGGTAGATGCATCGGATTTCGGGATCGGTGTTGTGCTTGCGCACAAAGTTGGCTCGCATGATCGCCTTATTGCCTTTGCGTCGAAATTGTTCTCCTCTGCGCAAAGAAATTATTCCCAGATAGAGAAAGAAGCTTTGGCTCTCGTGTTTGGTGTTACTAAGTTCCATGATTTCTTGTATGGTCGTCACTTTACCATCATCACAGACCACAAACCTTTGACATCGCTTTTTCATCCGAACAAGCCTGTACCTCCGCGTACAGCGCAGAAATTCATTCGCTGGTCTATTTTTCTCTCGCAGTACCGCTACGATATCTTGTATCGGTCCACTGCTAAGCACGGAAACGCCGATGCGTTGTGCCGTTTGCCTGTTGCTGAGGATAAAGCATTCGATTCTTCCGAACTTGCTTGCATGTTCATTGATTCGGAAACGGATGAAGTGGTCGAATCGTTTCCGATTGATTTTCGTCGTGTAGCTACAGCCACAGCTGCTGACCCTGCCCTTGCTACTGTTTTGCGTTTTGTTGCTACGCAATGGCCTTTGTCAAAGTCTCGGATCGAGGATCCGTTGGTTCGCAGATTTTTTGCTCATAAGGAGAGACTTTTTGTTCGACCTGGTGTTTTGTTGTTGTGTTCTGATAATGATCAGTCCAGAGTCGTGGTCCCACGTTCGTTACAGTCCTCTGTGTTACGGCTTCTTCACCAAGGACATTGGGGTATAGTGCGAACGAAACAACTTGCTCGTCAGCACTGTACTTGGTTCGGAATCGATGCTGCGATTACGAATATGTGTTCTTCTTGCATGGCGTGTGCCGAACAACAATCCGCACCGCCGCGGAAAGTCTTTGCATGGCCAAAAGCCACTTCCCCTTGGCAACGCTTGCACATTGATTTTGCTGGTCCATTCTGGAATGCTCGATGGTTGGTTCTGGTCGACGCCTTCAGTAATTTTCCTTTTGTTGACCGGATGTCTTCCACGACGTCCTCCGCCACCATCCAAGCGTTGTCTGCTATCTTTTGCATTGAAGGTCTTCCGCAGACTATTGTTTCCGACAATGGCCCACAATTCATGTCCGCAGAATTTCAGTCATTCTGCCAGGCCAATGGTATTCAACATCTGACATCCGCGCCGTTTTCGCCTCAGTCAAACGGTGCCGCTGAACGATTGGTCCGGACTTTCAAGTCACAGATGTTAAAATTGAAAGAGTCGCATTCTCGGGCGGACGCGTTGTTGCTCTTTTTGTCTTCGTATCGCTCTCAGCCCCGAGATGGTCGCTCGCCGGCTGAGTTGCTCCATGGTCGTCCTCATCGAACCCTGATGTCTTTGCTGCATCCGCCGCATCAGGTTCCTGTGCAGCGGCAGACTCCTGCTTTTGCTCCAGGCGACGTTGTATTTTATCGCAACTATCGCGGTTCACGGCGTTGGCTCGCAGGGCGCATTCTTCGCTGCCTCGGCCGCGCGATGTATTTGGTTTTGGGGGCCTCTGGTGAGGTGCGTCGGCATCTCAATCAGCTGTGCCTCTGTCGTCGCACGGGTTCTGCCGCTCCCCGTCTGCTTTCAGCGACGGTGCCGTCCGGTCAGCGCCCTGGGGACCCATCTACTGGCTCGCCTCATCCCCAGGTGTTGCCGACGATGCCTTCCATTTTGCCCCATGGCGACGCGCCGCCGCAGCAGTCGCCGCCGCCGCCGCCGCCACCGGTACTCCCGCCGGCGCCGCCCGCATTCGACGCTTCGCTGCAGCCGCCAAGCGCCTCCCAGGGTCACGCGCCGCCGATCCCTTCCCGTGACCAGCTGTCCTCCGCCATGGCACTCCCGCCCGCTCCGGACCACATGACGTCATCGCGCGTCGGCTACCCCGACGCCATGGAGGTCGACCCTTCGGCCCCTCCTGTCTCTTTACGGGCGCATACACCGCATGTTGACGTGCACCCTGGACTAGGTTTTCAGGCGTTTCCTAGCTCCCCTCGGACCGAATGGCCGGGTGCGGGTGGCACAGCCTCGCCTGTTGTTAGGCTCCCCACCTCATCGCATACGTCAACATGGGGTCCTCCCCACGGCGGGCGGAAGCCTTATCTCACGACCGTTCGCCGATTTGCGGGGGAGGAATGTGGTGTCACCGCCAGACACCACACTTGCTAGGTGGTAGTTTAAATCGGCCGCGGTCCATTTAGTACATGTCGGACCCGCGTGTCGCCACTGAGTGATCGCAGACCTAGCGCCACCACAAGGCAGGTCTCGAGATACGATAGAGCACTCGCCCCAGTTGTACGACGACCTTGCTAGCGACAATACGGACGAAGCCTTCCTCTCATTTGCCGAGAGACAGTTAGAATAGCCTTCTGCTAAGTCCATGGCTACGACCTAGCAAGGCGCCAATTGTAACAGTGCATGTATCTTACGAGTCGCATTTGTATAGTCAAGAGAGATGTATCACAAGGATCATTAAAGTTAAGTATAAAGCAGCTACGTACTTTTCTTGCTACCATTCAATAGTTATCCTGTTCCAGACTTGACGCCCGTCGGCGTGTGTGTACGCGTGCCTTTCTTTCGGCTACTTCAAGTGGCGTAACAGTCTTGTTACGTCACTACACTGACTGTCGATGAACATGCTATCCTGAGTGAAAGTGAAGTAAAATTATAGGATCTGAATGAACTAGTGAACCATCCAATGAGTGCAGAGTATAGTTTGGGAGTAAATCGAAGAAAAACGAAAATAATGAGAAGTAGCAGAAATGAGAACAGCGAGAAACTTTACATCAAAGTTGGGGATCACGAAGTAGAGGCAGAAAAATTACTCATGATGGACAGAATTAAAGCATTTCTGTCACATTATGTACTATATTGTAGAAGTTCTTTCTATGCACAGTCCAAGTTTCATCAAGTCATATTACTTGGCAGTGACACGTCATACGAAAGTTACTTTCACTGTTAAGTTTTTCACACCAGTGTACCTAGATTGATCGACGAAAGAAGAAAGTACAAAAATGATCAGAAAAAGACTGAAATACAGCAATATAAGTTCTTGAGAATAAATGAAATAGGAAATGCAGGGAATCAAAGGCGAAATGGATTCAGGAAAAATTCGAGGACATCGAAAAAGAAATGGTCTTTTAAGTGACTGATCTAGGACACAGAAAACTCAAAAGAACGGATTTAAGAGTGCAAGGAGAATTCCGCTGTTAAGCCGGTGGGGGGGGGGGGGGGGAGGGGGGGTGCTAGGGGAAAAGAATACGGTGAAGGGTTCTACGACGGGAAGGAACTGTCTGACAAAGTTATGGAAGAAAAAATGGAAGGCGGTCTGGAAGACATAGTGGATCCAGTATTACAGTCCAAGTTTGGCATCCAAATGACTGATCAGTTTAGCATGTAAAATCTACCCGAGATCAGCAACATACCATCAGACTTTCGGAAAATATCAACCACATAATCCTGAAGTCAGCAAAGGTGTGGGAACTATCGCATAACCAGCTTAACAGAGCGCACATGTAAGTTACTGATTAGAATAATACACAAAAGACTGGGAAAGCAAAGCGAGGATCTATTAGATGACAGTGCCGCATTAGGAAAGATAAAGACATGAGATAGTGGAAGCAGTATTTAACAAAAAAACAAGACAAGCGCTTTGATTCTGTCGACGTGGAAGAACACTCGACAATGTAAAAGGTCCAAGACGTTCGAAATTTCAGTACAATGGATGTATGTTATAGGAAAAGGCGGATAGATACAGCTGGTGCAAGAACTGAGAAGGAACAGTAAGAAAGGAAGAACAAGAACTAAGTGGTCGAATGAAAAGATCTGTACGGTAGGTAGGCAGTCTTTCTCCATTACTGTTCGGTCAGTATATCGCAGAAGTAATTACGGAAATAAAAGACAGATTCAGAGATGGGATTAAAAGCTAGTGTGGTTCAGTGTTTAGATTCGCTTATCACATTTCTATTCTCATTTAAATAAAAATACCTGCAATTTATAGCACAAGGTCGTGACCGGTCTGTTGACCTGGCTGCAGATAGAGTGCGGCCTTACTTGGCCACAAGACTAGGAGGGGGAAGGTGGCGGGCCCATTGCCCAGGCCTGCTTGTATCCCCAGGAAGGATTCCAGGCTGAGTGGACCCGGGGGCATCCTGGAGCGACTGGAACGAGGAAAAATTCCCGTCCCTGTCCAAGATTGAACTTTGGACATCCAGGGTCGGAGCTAGACAACTACGGGTATTATCTCAAGTGAGAGCAAGGAAGAATTACAGCCATACTGGAAAGCATGAACAGTCTACTAAACAGGAATAGGAACCGAGAGTAAACCGAAGAAAGTTGAAAGTGATGACGAGCAGCAGAAATGATGTTAATGAGAAGTTTACCATCAGAATTGGAGACTACAAAGTACGCTTAGAAGAAAAATAACGGCCAAAACGAAGAGAAAATAAAAAGTACGCTAGCACAGACGGATTCCTGACCAAAAGCAGTCGACTAGTATCGAGTGTTATTTGGGGTCGGTTGGGAGGGGGGGGGGGGGGGTGGAGGGATTCCTAGGAATGTACGTCTGGAGAACAGTATCGTAAGGAAGTGAATCAGAAAAAAGAGAAATAAAAAAAGAGAATCCAAGCTTTTCAGATGTGGTGTTGTAGAAGGATATTGAAAATTCGGTGGGCTGACAAGGTAAGGAATGAAGTTCCCCGCAGAATCGGCGAGGAAAGGAATATAGGGAAAACACAAACAAGAAGAAAGGACAGGATCATAGGATATCTGTTAAGACATGAGGAAATAACTTCTATAGAACTAGAGGGAGCTTCAGAGGGCAAAAACTAGGAGACGATAGAGTTTGGAATACATCCAACAAGTAATTGAAGACGTTGGGTGTAAGCGCTATCCTGAAATGAAGAAGCTGGCATAGGAGACGAAGTCCTGTGGCCTGCATCAAACCAATCAGGTGTTGGGATCAGACGAAACTACTTCCTTCCAAACGTAGCTGTGCGTTAATTGATTGCTCTGGGACTAACGCCTGAAACATTAGTTCACTTTATTACGTAAATGAATAAAAGGTTTACTTACCATTCATTTACCACAGGAGTGCATCGAGACAGACCACGGTTCTGTTTGGGTTAGATACACTTTGTCATCAGCTCTCTCATCTATGCCGTTGGATAAACCCATAATCTGGAAGTCCTTGAGGACAGCACTTTCGAACTCTCAGATACAATGAACCATCAAAACAACGGATTTAATAAGTAAGAACACTGCATTTTGTTATGAGAGTAATTCTTTATTTCATTGGAATACGGTCGGTGTCAAAAAAGAACAGATTTTCAAGCACGTACTGTGAGTGTTATATGCATTACCCGGGGTGATTCTTGATCTCGAAAACGAAAACCGGGCGTCATGAAATTGCAAATAACATGGTAGCACAATTCTAACCTTGTTAAATGCGCAGCTGTTCTGCTGAAAAATGACATACTCTATTGGGAACAGGCCAGGCATGAATAGGTCGAAGTGTCGAACAATAACCTGACATAGTTCGGTGCTTTTAAGATGCGTTCTGTAGCAAACATAGAGGCCAAGAGTGGCTTCATGAATAGTCTGTAACGCATTGTTGCTGTCGACCTATGTTTCACCTTCACCGACCCGCACTGAATGTGCCGAGCAGTCGTTCTTGTGGATGACAGTAGAGTATTTGCCGAAACGATTATCGACGTGATGTAAAAGGACGTGTAATTCATGTGATCAGTTCAATCATGCCATCGTAGCTCACAGTGTCTTCGCACCAAAACATACGGACTGAGAAAAGCTGTCGTCGGACATGCTTATGTCTTACCTGGTATTTAACTCTACTGCCAGTTGCGTCAAAAGTTTCCGCTTTTCTACTTTGTAGAGAGGATGAGCATTCGACATCCACATTTAGACTGAGCGAGGTGGCGCAGTGGGTAGCGCACTGGACTTGCATTCGGGAGGACAACGATTCGAACCCTCTTCCGGCTATTCATATTTAGATTTTCCGTGATTCCCCTAAGTCGCTCCAGGAAAATGCCGGGATGGTTCCTTTGAAAAGGCACAGCCGATTTCCTTCCCCATCCTTGACTCAGCTTGTGTTCCGTCTCTAATGACCTCGGTGTCGACGAGACGTTAAACCCAATCTTCTTTCCTTCCATTCATGTTTAGTGAGGCTTGACCTTTTCATCTCTTAGCGAGATTGCTGGCATTTGTCCACTCTGGACAAACATTCATGGACATCTGAAGAAATTATTTCGATACTTCCAACTTTCAGGTTGTAATAATGTACATACTGTCAATTTTATTATAACATACAGTCTTCCCTATTCTATACACACATAATCAACACACATTTTGCTCCGAGACATGTTTAATGTCCGCTAAATAGCCGCAAATGGTAGTGGAGTGGTCATAAGAATCTGGCTGATTAGTGTACATTGCAATGTATAGATTGTTTTTTGCTTGTTTAATAGGTCCCATGGCACTATGCGAATCACAGGTACATGGTCATGGAACAGGTGATTGTATAGTTCACAGAAATACTTATTGGAAAATTTATAAATAAAAGACTGAATACTTGGGGTTATTACTCTAGTTGTCCAGTTCTGTTGGAAGCCTATTAAAATGAACCTGCTGAATAGAGCACATCTTTTTGTATGCTGCTTAAGAAGATGGTATAGTTTTTCCGTACAGTGTTTGATGAGTGAACGTTGCAGTGGTGTACGATCTTAATGACTTTCTTTTGCAGAAACCGTGGCAATATTTTAGTTCGTTATTAATTTTTTCTTTACTGAAAAAATGGAAAGCTTTATGATCGTTAATGAAGACAGATGTCAGGTCTTTCTTATATTAGTCGAGGAGGTGCTCCCTTAAGTAAACCGATGATGTAAAATCTTAATTGTAATAGGTGATGCCTGCGCTGAACGCTTATGCACTGTACTGTTGCAGCAATTCAATTTGTTGTCAATAACTTTGCGAATGAGGAAGATGAGCATGAGGCAGGGAGACACCAAAGTTTAATTTTGATTATAAGTTTCACTTGCTAGAATGGACCTTTTCACTATTTTCCTACTTGTATCAAGCTCTTCATTTCTTACATTCCGTCCCATCCAGTTTCCTATAAACTCTATACTACGAACTTCTGCGACATCTGTTTTTTTTTATTATTCAGTGTGTTCAGAAAGTGAATATTCTATAAGACCGTCATCGCCTCTCTCGCCTTACAGCTCAACAGCAGGAAATGAAAAGTTCTTCCGCTAAGACTTGAACAGCCCATCCATGAAGTAGATCACCACATCTCTTCGATGGCTGGCGACCTCGGTTACGGAAGCTCCAGTCGCTTGTACGGCAACAGAAATGGCTAATATGAAAATTATGAGCATCGACAAGCAACACTTTGTGTTGAGTAACAAGACATAAATTCCTCGTATTATGACTTTACGAGTCAAAAATCGTGGGGATAATGTCTCTCAGCGTAGACAAACCGGCATACCGTGAAGCATACCATCGCTCACGTAACACGGCTTGTTAGTCAGGCGTAGAAAGGGACTGCGAGGCCTGGAGATTTCCCCGTACCTCTCTACAGCACGCATCTAAGCGACCATCAGCTACCCCTTTGACAAGTGGCTCACGCATGGCTTCCCATTCGTTACGCAAGAGGCAGCAGATCTTTGCGATGCATGCATGCCAACACTTCTCTGCTTTAACGCCTGCTGCGATATATGAAACCCCCGTCTAGAGTGCGCTGGCACCACGATAAATGCGGGCCTCGCTACATCCGTGTTAGCGCTACACAACGACTGCTGTGCGAGGCACAGCGCCAGCGTTCGTATATGACTGTATATGGCCTGCTGTTGTGGAGATGTGCACGTGAGCTGAGCGTCTGTATCACTCCCACCTTTACAGCGAGACGACGAAAGTCATGGAACAGCGATATGCAGATATGCAAATGGCGGTAGTATCGCGTACATGAGGTATAAAAGGGCAATGTACTGCCGCAGCTGTCAATTGTACTCAGGGGATTCATGTGAAGAAGCTTCCGACGTGGTTATGACCGCAAGACGGGAATCAACAGACTTTGAAACGGAATAGGAGCTAAAAAAAAAAAAAAATGTCGTGTGACTATGGCCTTCCCTCGGGTAGACCGTTCGCCTGGTGCTAGTCTTTCGATTTGACGCCACTTCGGCGACTTTCGCGTCGATGGGAATGAAATGATGATGATTAGGACAACACAACACTCAGTTCCTGAGCGGTGAAAAATCTCCGACCCAGCCGGCAATAGAACCCGGGCCCTTAGGATTGACATCCTGTCACGCTGACCACTCAGCTTCGGGGCGGACGGAATAGGAGCTAAATGCGTGGGATGCTCTGTTTTGTAAATCGTTAGGGAAGTCAGTATTCCGAGATTCACAGTGTCAAGAGCGAGCCGAGAATATCAGATTTCAGGCATTACCTCTCACCACAGTCAACACAATGGCCGACGGCCTTCACTGAACGACGGAGAGCAGCCGCATTTGCGTAGCGTACTTAGTGGTAGCAGACAAGCAACACTGCGTGAAACAGCAGCAGAAATCAATGTGGGACGTACGACGATCTTATCCGTTAATACAGTGGAGTGGAATTTGGGGTTAACGGGCTATGGCAACAGATAACCGGCGCAAAGTCCTTTGCTAACAGCACGACGTCGCCGGCAGCACCTTTCTTGGGGCCGTGACAACATCGGTTGCATCCTATAATACTAGAAAACCGTGGCCTGGTCAGATGAGTCCCTATTTCAGTTAGCTGATGGTAGGGTTCGAGTGTGGCGCATGTCCCACGAAGCCAAGGACCCAAGTTGTCAGCAAGGCACTGTGGCCGGCCAGAGTGGCCGAGCGGTTCTAGGCGCTACAGTCGGGAACCGCACTACCGCTGCGGTCGCAGGTTCGTATCCTGCCTCGGGCATGGATGTGTGTGATGTCCTTAGGTTAGTTAGGTTTAAGTAGTTCTAAGTTCTAGGGGACTGATGACCTCAGAAGTTAAGTCCCATAGTGCTCAGAGCCATTTGAACCATTTGAAGGCACTGTGAAAACTGGTAGTTGTTCCACAATGGTGCGAACTGAGTTTACATGGAATGGAGTGGGTCGTCTGGTACAGATGAACCAGTCATTACTGCAAATTATTATGTGAGTTTGCACACAAAATCATGCACCGACAGCACTTTCTCATTTATGGACTGCTGTAGTGGGAGGAGGGTTCAATATTTCTGCAGGGGGCTTCCAGAATTGTTGAGTCCATGTCATGACGAGCTGCTGCACCACGTCAGGCAAAAAGAGTTCCGATACGATATTAGGAGGTATCACATGGCTTTTGTCACCTCAGCGTAAACGTGGCATCATGTATGCACACATGGTAGCAGTAGACGGTCGCGACGGAAGCAGCAATAGGGAAGAAACCGATTTTGTACCTTTTACGAGTTTCTAACCAGGAGCGAATTTTATGATATCATATGTGTGCTTTAATAGTTTAGTTTCTTGCGTTTCTGCGTGTTTATTTAACATCCAATAGCCACAGTTGTCGCGTTCTCGTTTGCGTAGGAAAGTAAAACGATTTTGTGACATGTTACCAGTTCCCAACCAGGGGCGAATTATTTAGTTTCACCTGAGTGCTTCGGTAGTTAGGTCTTTGAATCTCTCTGTGTTAATCCAAATTATTAGACACAGTTCCTGCGTTTTCGTCAGGATCTAGAGTAGAGTTGCGCAACACATGCTGCTGGTCCGTTTATCTGCATAGTTTAGTTTTCCACGGTCTTTAATACGGACAGGGACTGCGACTGTTGTGCGCAGATGCGAGCCGAATTGGTGACACTTCGGTCTCAGCTTCAGGCTGTTATGGCTTCGGTTACACAGCTTGAGGCTGCAGTGCATGGGCACCACTGTTGCGGACCGTCCGTGGGGATCCAACGGATGTCCAGCACGGCCGAGTCCACCGATCGGTCCTCATCGGTGGACTGCCCAGTTACTGCTCGCACTGAGGTGGACCCCTCACCTGCGGTCGACTGGGAGGTCGCTCCGGACGTAGCAGGCGGCGAAAGGCGCACGTAAGGCCTCCCCGGTTTGTCTGACAGACAGCTTCCAGGTGCTGTCTGTGGCTGAAACTTTCGATGAGCCAAATGCTGTCACCTGTCCTGTTTCAGAGGAAACCACTCACCCTGCAAGATGTGGCCAATCACAGAGGGTGGGATTATTGATAGTTGGGAGCTCCAACGTTTGACGCATTATGGTGCCCCTTAGGGACTTGGCTGGCAAGAAGGGAAAGAAAACCAATGTGCACTCCGTATGCATACCGGGTGGTGTCATTCCAGATGTGGAACGGGTCCTCGATGATGCTATGAAGATCACAGGGTGCAGACAATTGCAGGTGGTTGCTCACGTCGGTACAATGATGTGTCTTACTTTGGATCAAAAGAGATTATCCCTGGCTTAGAGCGGCTAATAGAAGTGGTAAAGGCTGCCAGTCTTGCTTGCAAGATGAAAGCAGAGCTCAGCATTTGCAGCATAGTCGACAGGACCGATTGCGGACCTCTGGTACAGAGCCGAGTGGAGGGTCTGAATCAGAGGCTCAGACGCGACCGTGTAGGCTGCAGATTCCTCGACTTGCGCCACAGGGTGGTTGGGTTTCGGGTTCCGCTGATTAGATCAGGTGTCCACTATACGCAGGAGGCGGCTACACGGGTAGCAGGGGATGTGTGGCGTGGACTGGGCGGTTTTTTTTTAGGTTAGAGTGCCTCGGAAAAACACAAGAAGGGCTTCAGCCACAAAGGGTGCAAGCCGAACACAGGAAGAACGTAGATACAGGAATCATCGGTATAACAGTTGTAAATCGTCGAAGTTGTGTTGGGAAATTACCAGAGCTCCAAGCACTGGTGCTCAAATCGTTATAGGCACTGAAAGCTGGCTAAATCCGGATATAAGCTCAGCCGAAATTTTTGCAAAGAACCTAACGGTGTTCCGAAAGGACAGGCTAAACACGGTTGGCGGTGTTTGTTGCTGACAGCAGTAGTTTAACTTGTCGCGAAATTGAAGTAGATAGTTCCTGTGAGTTGGTATGGGCAGAGTTCATTGTTGGTAACCGGAATAAAATAATAATTGGATCCTTTTACCGACCTCCCAATTCAGATGATACAGTTGCTGAAAGGTTCAAAGAAAACTTGAATTATATTTGGTTCAAAATGGTTCAAATGGCTCTGAGCACTATGGGACTTAACATCTGTGGTCATCAGTCCCCTAGAACTTAGAACTACTTAAACCTAACTAACCTAAGGACATCACACACATTCATGCCCGAGGCAGGATTCGAACCTGCGACCGTAGCGGTCACGCGGTTCCAGACTGCAGCGCCTAGAACCGCGCGGCCACACCGGCCGGCGAATTAGATTTCAATCACGTACTCGACTCATACGATTATAGTAGCTGGTGACTTTAATTTACCCTCGATATGTTGGCAAAAATACATGTTTAATTCCGGAGGTACGCATAAAACATCATCCGAAATTGTGCTAAGCGAATTCTCTGAAAATTATTTCGAGCAGTTAGTTCATGAGCCCATGCGAATAGTAAACGGTTGTGAAAACACACTTCACCTCTTACCAACAAATAATCCTGAGTTAATAACGCGCATAAAAACGGATACAGGGATTAGTGAACACAGGGTTGTCGTAGCGAGATTGAATATTGTAGCCCCATATACTCCGAAAAAATAAACGAAAAATATATCTATTCAAGAAAGCAGATAAAAATTAACTTGACGCCTTCCTGAGAAACAATCTCCACTTCTTCCAAATTAATGATTTAAGTGTAGACCAGATGTGGCCTGAATTCAAAGAAATAGTTTCGGCAGCAATTGAGGTATTTATACCAAATAAATTAACAAACGACGGAGCTGGTCCTCCTTTGTACACAAAACGGGTCAGAACACTGTTGCAGAAACAACGAAACAAACATGCCAAATTTAAACGGACGCAAAATCCCCAACACTGACAATCTTTTACAGAAATTCGAAATTTAGGACGTACTTCAATGCGAGATGCTTATAACAGTTTCCGCAACGAAACTTTGCCTCGAAACCTGGTAGAAAATCCAAAGAGATTCTGGTCGTACGTGGAGTATGTTAGCGGCAAGAAACAACGAATGCCTTCTCTGCGCTATAGCAATGGAGATACTATCGAAGACAGTGCTGCCAAAGCAGAGTTACTAAACACAGCCTTCCGAAATGCCTTCACAAAAGAAGACGAAGTAAATACTCTAGAATTCGAATCAAGAACAGCTGCCAACATGAGTAACGTAGAAGTAAATATCCTCGGAGTAGTGAAGCGACTTAAATCACTTAATAAAAGCAAGGCTTCTGGTCCAGACTCTATATCAATTACGTTCCTTTCAGAGTATGGTGATACTTTAGCTCCATAGTTAACATTCATATACAACCGTTCGCTCAACGAAAGATCCGTACCCAAAGACTGGAAAGTTGCACAGGTCACACCAATATTGAAGAAAGGTAGTAGGAGTAAGCCATTTAATTACAGGCCCATACCATGAACGTCAATATGTAGCAGGATTCTGGATCATATATTGTGTTCGAACTTACGAATTACCTCGAAGAAAAGGTCAACATGGGCTTAGAAAACATCGTTCCTATGAAACACCACTAGCTCTTTATTCACATGAAGTGTTGAGTGCTATTGGCAAGGATTTCAGATCCATTCCGTATTTCCGGAAGGCTTTTGACACTGAACCACACAAGCGGCCTGTCGTGAAATTTGCGTGCTTATGGAATGTCGTCTCAGTTATGTGACTGGATTTGTGATTTCCTGTCAGAGAGGTCACAGTTCGTAGTAATTGACGGAAAGTCATCGAGTAAAACAGAAGTGATTTCTGGCGTTCCCCAAGGTAGTGTTATAGACCCTTTGCTGTTCCTTATCTATATAAAAGATTTGGGAGACAATCTGACCAGCCGTCTTAGATTGTTTGCAGTTGACGCTGTCATTTATCGACTAATAAAGTCATCAGAAGATCAAAACAAACAGCGAAACCATTTAGAAAAGATATCAGAATCGTGCGAAAATTGGCAGTTGACCCTAAATAACTGAAAGTGTGAGGTCATCCACATGAGTGCTAAAAGAAATCCGTTAAACTTCGGCCACACGATAGATCAGTCAAATATAAACGCCGTAAATTCAACTAAATATCTAGGTATTACAGTTACGAACAACTTAAATTGGAAGGAACACATAGAAAACGTTGTTGGGAAAGTTAACCAAAGACTGCGTTTTATTGGCAGGACACTTAGAAAATGTAACATATCTACTAAGGAGACTCCCTACATTACGCTTGTCCGTCCTCTTTTAGAATACTACTGCGCGGTGTCGGTTCCTTACCAGATCGGACTGACGGAGTACATCGAAAAAGTTCAAAGAAGGGCAGCACATTCTGTATTATCGCAGAATATGGGAGAGAGTGTTACAGAAATGATACGGGATTTGGGTGGACTCCATAAAAGAAAGGCGTTTTTCGTCGCGATGGAACCTTCTCATGGAATTCCAATCACAAACTTTCTCCTCCGAATGCAAAAATATTTTGTTGACACCGACCTACATAGGGGGGAACGATCACCATGATAAAATAAGGGAAATCAGATCTCGTACAGAAAGATACAGGTGTTCATTCTTCCCACTCGCTATACGGGATTGAAATAATAGAGAATTGTGAAGGTGGTTCGATGAACCCTCTGCCAAGCACCTAAAAGTGATTTGCAGAGTATTCAGATGTGGATTTAGATGGCGGCTGCTCGCTGTGGGACAGTTGCCTGAAATTTTGTTAGCATTATATGAGGGCTGTTTTCTGTCGCCATCTGGTGCATGGGGGCTTAATTAAATATTAATGAATGCGATGCAAATACTTTTAATTTTTTAGTAGTTGTCTGTCCGATTACGAAGTCTCGTAAACGGTTGGGCCTGACTGGTTTTAGTACGCAATCTGACTGCATAGAATAACAACAAAGAATGAAAGAAAATTTTCGTTAACACAATTAATTAATTAAGTCCCCAGCAACTATAAAACGTACGAAACCGAAGCACAAGTGTAACTGTTCCGTGTGTGGAAGTGTGATTCAACGTACACATCTGGCACGGTTCTTCTTCAATAAGACAAGAAATTTTAAATACCATTTATACTGAAGTAATTTAAAAAAATAGAAATACTATAATTGGGCAAGAAAACCAGAATTACGCTCTAATACAAGAACACGAGCCAGATGCTTTGTTGACTGAACCTGTGACGAAGCATTGTTTAAGACATAATGGAAAAAAAGGAATTTTTTTTTTTACCTTCATATATATTGACGAAAAGCACTCTGATCATTAAAATATCTCCATTCGCACAACATCTGCCGTCTAGCCCATCAAACAACTGCATACAACATGGCCACAAATAGCACAGCTATCAATATCCTCTAAGCAAGATCTGCACAAGCACTCACTACGACGACATCTCAACAACGACTTCACTCCTACTACTTCTCAACAAGCACTGACTACTGCCACATCTCGACAAGCACTGCCAGTGGAGGCGGCGGAATAAAACTCTTTGGCGCAATCTCTGGCGCTGTGGCTCAGTGTAGTCACCTTTCATATGCCCTTCCTCCACGGGCCAGAAATTGATGGTATTTTGGCCAGCATTGGTGGTGAAAATACCACCAAATTCGTCCACAAAAATACAGACAAAAATAAAATATAATATTAATACGTAAATATCACATAATTAGATAAAATTTTGGCTTTGCACTGACCTTTCAATAACCTAATATATAAAATACAGTAAGCAATACAAATTCCTTCATACATGTGACTTTACATAATAGTTTACACAATACACAAAAAATCAGTTTATACAAATGTTCACATAAAATGCTTTCAATGATTAAAAAAAAAACAAGTAATTGATAGTTCCAGCAGTAGCACCCAGCAATGGTCAACAGGTGCAAATACCAAGAAGTAACATCATTTCAGTAGAAACAGTTCCAACAGTGGCACCCAGCAATGTTGAGTAGGTGCAGACACCGACAAGTGACATCATTTCAATAGAAGCAGTTCCATCAGTTGCACCCAGCAATGTTGAACAGGTGCAGACACCAACAAGTGCCATCATGTCAGTAGAAGCAGTTCCATTAGTGACACCCAGCAATGTTGAACAGTTGCAGACACTAACAAGTGACATCATTCAGCAGAAGCAGTTCCATTAGTGGCACCCAGCAATGTTGAACAAGTGCAGACACCAACAAGTGACATTATTTCAGTAGAAGCAGTTCCACCTGTGGCACCCAGCAATGTTGAACAGGTGCAGACAGCAGTCCATAATATTCACTATCACTAATCACACTGTTCATCAGAGTTTATCAGCAGAAATTAAACATGTCCTAGTGGCACCAATCATGTAGAAAAAGTGCAAGTAACAGTCTATAATATTCACTATCACTAATCACACAGTTCATCAGCAGAAATTAAACATTTCTAAGTGGCACGCATTATGTTGAACAAGTGCAGGTAACAGTCCATAATATTCACCATCACTAATCAGACAGTTCAGGCATGAACAATAGTTTCAATGCACACACAATTGCTTTTACAAAATTATTATCAATGCTCTTACACTAAACATACAAATTATAATAAACACACAAATGATATCAGATAATTGTCATATTAATTATTACAAATACACAAATATCAGTAAACCTATAATATTTATGGGTGTCAGTGCAAGCCACAACAAACAAGTAAAATAATATTTAGGAGATAGGTCGGTACCAATTATCTGGGATTAGGAAGGGAAAACACACAAAACACACTCACTCATCTTTCGTCCACATTAGTGCTACTGTGTAATTGAATAGTGTTAACTGTGTAAATGCAATTCTGTTAAAAGTTGATGTTCATCATGTGTATCAAGTAGTAGTGGCAGCAATGTATAACAGTCAATAATAGTTAGTCAATGTCATAGTCATCACGTCAAGACCAATGTTTGCCAAGCCAGATCAAAATGTACGGTTGCTGAACAACTGTCAGTGTGCCAAGATATGCAATTACTTCCTCTCTCCAAAAAAAATTATGTACTGCTTATTGATTTAACAAAGTGTGTGTAGACAATCTTCCTTCCACTTTAGTGTTATAGTCTGCCATCTTCATCCTCCTTGTTCCATATAAACCAACAAAAAAAATATGCTCCTCACTTACTTTACCTCTTATCCACGAAAACTCCAATAATCATCAGCATCAGATAATCTCAATACTTCAATAATACCTCTTACGTCGATACATATAAACCTTATCATCAATAGCATTTACCTTACCTCTTGTCCACCAAAACTCCAATAATCATCAACTTCACACAATCTCAATACCTCAATAATATCTCTTCAATACGTCGACACATATAAACCTTATCGCCAATATCATTTCACTTCCATAACAACTCTTTCTTCTAGTCAGTCTCCTCGAACAAGTACAGATAAAATCCTAATGCAAACTTCATCATCCCATACAATCCGTAGACACAATGTCCACACACAACCTCTGTGTAATCCATCTGACCCATATCTTCTACTCATTATGAATTATAAAATATATTTTGGTTACCTTGTCCATCATTAAATAAGAGAAATGCATACATGACCTCTAACAGCCTTTAGTTCGAAGAACTTTCAGTAAGTAAATACGATTACGAAGTGTGAATAATCGTGATATTTCAGTGTGTACACCACTTCAAGAATTATGGCGAACAGAAACATACATGTGGAGTATTTCTTGTGTCAAGTGTCACTTCCTATTTCAATTGCTCACGAAGAATGCAGTGTAATAACTGTCAATGGTCTAACCCTAGTGTTGGTATGTCATGTCGTTAGCTTCCATCCTATTAGCATAAATTTATACAGCTTCCATAAAACCTCCAGCTCATGTGACTTCTATGAAGTTTCTTGTACTAATGTCGTTTGTCGAATTATAGCAGTTCATTTTCTTATCTTAAAAATATAAGGCACTGAGTGTAAGCAAAACATGCAATAGCGAGTAAATATACCAGTGGAGAACATAATGTCAACAAGTGGATGCAGCACAATTCCTACCACGAGGCTCTGCAAAGCGAACAATCTATAATTAATACCATAGTGTGACCTAAACTCTATGTTCGTACACTGTATATCAGCATTTCTATATACAGCAAATTAAAGAATAGTTATGACAACAAACAGAAATGTATAAATATGCAATCCATACGCAAAGCAGCAAATATATATCTTACACAATAAACAGGTCATTAGCATCACATCAGCATAAGCAAATAAATGTTCATATGTATTCTTAATAAGTAAACATGAAGGCGCAAGCAGATAAATCACAAAGTGGAACCTACGTACATAACTATATCAGCACAACTAATTAGGTGACAATTATAATTTAAATAAATAAGCACAGCAGGCACATAATAAAAAAAAAAGTGACATCAATGGAAAAGCAGTGCAGCCAAGCGATGCATAATATATACAAATAACAACCCTGTTCATTAATCAATCATTGTCAAAATCAGTTAATGTACGCAAGCACGTCGCTTCACAAGTAAATCCATAGCACATGAAATTTAGTACAAAGTATGAATCACGTAATCGCGAGCAGCAAATTACGTCTAAAGTACGTACCTAAGTGGAAATACACTCCTGGAAATGGAAAAAAGAACACATTGACACCGGTGTGTCAGACCCACCATACTTGCTCCGAACACTGCGAGGGGGCTGTACAAGCAATGATCACACGCACGGCACAGCGGACACATCAGGAACCGCGGTGTTGGCCGTCGAATGGCGCTAGCTGCGCAGCATTTGTGCACCGCCGCCGTCAGTGTCAGCCAGTTTGCCGTGGCATACGGAGCTCCATCGCAGTCTTTAACACTGGTAGCATGCCGCGACAGCGTGGACGTGAACCGTATGTGCAGTTGACGGACTTTGAGCGAGGGCGTATAGTGGGCATGCGGGAGGCCGGGTGGACGTACCGCCGAACTGCTCAACACGTGGGGCGTGAGGTCTCCACAGTACATCGATGTTGTCGCCAGTGGTCGGCGGAAGGTGCACGTGCCCGTCGACCTGGGACCGGACCGCAGCGACGCACGGATGCACGCCAAGACCTTAGGATCCTACGCAGTGCCGTAGGGGACCGCACCGCCATTTCCCAGCAAATTGGGGACACTGTTGCTCCTGGGGTATCGGCGAGGACCATTCGCAACCGTCTCCATGAAGCTGGGCTACGGTCCCGCACACCGTTAGGCCGTCTTCCGCTCACGCCCCAACATCGTGCAGCCCGCCTCCAGTGGTGTCGCGACAGGCGTGAATGGAGGGACGAATGGAGACGTGTCGTCTTCAGCGATGAGAGTCGCTTCTGCCTTGGTGCCAATGATGGTCGTATGCGTGTTTGGCGCCGTGCAGGTGAGCGCCACAATCAGGACTGCATACGACCGAGGCACACAGGGCCAACACCCGGCATCATGGTGTGAGGAGCGATCTCCTACACTGGCCGTACACCACTGGTGATCGTCGAGGGGACACTGAATAGTGCACGGTACATCCAAACCGTCATCGAACCCATCGTTCTACCATTCCTAGACCGGCAAGGGAACTTGCTGTTCCAACAGGACAATGCACGTCCGCATGTACCCCGTGCCACCCAACGTGCTCTAGAAGGTGTAAGTCAACTACCCTGGCCAGCAAGATCTCCAGTTCTGTCCCCCATTGAGCATGTTTGGGATTGGATGAAGCGTCGTCTCACGCGGTCTGTACGTCCAGCACGAACGCTGGTCCAACTGAGGCGCCAGGTGGAAATAGCATGGCAAGCCGTTCCACAGGACTACATCCAGCATCTCTACGATAGTCTCCATGGGAGAATAGCAGCCTGCATTGCTGCGAAAGGTGGATATACACTGTACTAGTGCCGACATTGTGCATGCTCTGTTGCCTGTGTCTATGTGCCTGTGGTTCTGTCAGTGTGATCATGTGATGTATCTGACCCCAGGAATGTGTCAATAAAGTTTCCCCTTCCTGGGACAATGAATTCACAGTGTTCTTATTTCAATTTCCAGGAGTGTATGTTACCTGAAAATAAACTCAATTAACAGTTACCCTTTTAGTTTATTAGTTTTTTTTTCGAAATTACATTCTTCCTGAAATTTTCTCCATAACAAGTCGTCTTAACGTCGGACACGCACAGAATTTACATGAAGTTCTTAAATATTTTATACAACTGTATCCTGAAAAATACTGAACGTTAATAACATATTTCATCAAGTCACTATAGCTTTTTACTGAATTTAATCGGAGAAATTAAACTGTGTATTTGTTTACGGCTGTCAGTGCATTCGCACTGAGCGCTCGATCAGCTGTAGGCACGTGACGTGGGAAGTGATTGTTTGCGGTCAACGACTGCCTTGTGCGGCGCGCAGACTTGACTGTTGCTTTGAGTATGTGCCGCTGCCAAAACATAGCGCGGTATCCTTGTATTCTCTGCATGTTTACATGTAGCTGTTAGTTTCTCTGAAGCATGTCATTCCACAAAAATTTTAACGTTCGATATATGATGTATTCCCTTAGAGCGCCGAGATTTAAGAGTTTCTACTTCGACAGTGTATCATGAATAATTTTGCGAATTCTATATGGACCGTTATAAAGCAGAAAAAATTTGCGACACAAGCCCTTTCCTTTGTGAGACAAACAATGAGACTTAATTAACCCCTTTTGGCCAACTGAAAAAGACGCAATATTTTGTAGAGCCAGGTTGACAACTTCAGAATGCCGCAGTTTCCGTGTAGGCGGAAAAGGAACGATTTCAGAAATGCGATATGTCGGTGCTTTATTTTTTAATATTAATATAGGCGGTAAAGAAGTCGAATCATTAGGGAGTTCATTCAGAATGTTTTGAAAAATATGAAGATACTGGTCCCAAGTTCTGTGATTCTGATGACAATAAAGTCGACACAATTTATTGATTTCCTTCATCCATCTCTCTGAAGCGTTAGATTGAGGGTGAAAAAGTGAAATGAAAATTGGTTTAATCTTACGACGCCGTAGAGTATGACGCCAAATTTTAGAGCGAAACTGTGATCCATTATCTGATATAACCTTATCAACATGACCCACTTCTTTAAGAAAATGTTTGATGAAAGCATTAGATACTGAACGAGCTGTTGCTCTGCGTAAAGGTGTAAAACACACATATTTTGATGTCAATTCCACTGCTACCAAAATGTACGCAAAACCATTAGTAGAACGAACCACTGGACCGAACAAATCGACTGCAGCTATCTCCTTTAATTTCGCTGGAATGATAGGAAACAACGGTGCTCTGTGAGAAATAGTTGGCGGCTTAGCCTTTTGACATAATTTGCATTTGGCAAGAACAGATCGAATACGTTTTTCCATATTACTGAAGTAACAATTTTCTCGTAATTTATGAAAGCATTTTCTGGGACCAAAGTGTGCATAACTGAAATGTGTGTACCAAATCAATTTATTGACCCACTCATCAGGAATACAAACTAACCAAACAGAGTTGTCGACCGATTTTCGTTTAAAAAGAATGTCATTACGAACTAAATAATACTGTCTGATCGCTACGCTTTCCTTTCTCCTCCACTTCTCCTTAATGTCCTTCCAGATTGGATCCTTATTTTGCTCCTTAGCGATGTCCTGGAGCGAAGACGAAATAAAATTCTCAAACGCAACACCTTGAATATACATCAAACAATAATGGTTTTCTTTGCAGTCCTCTTCAGCACTTCGTTTCAAACCCACAGGTGCACGTGATAAAGCATCAGCAACAATATTTGAAGAACCCTGTATGTAAACAATACTGAAATCAAATTCTTGTAGATACAGTGCCCATCGTGACAATCTTCCATGAGTTAATTTTATTGACATAAGAAATTCCAGAGCTCGGTGATCGGTGTAAACCTTAGTATGTCTGCCAAACAGAAATGTCCGAAATTTTGTGAAAGCCCAAACAACAGCCAAAGCTTCAAGTTCCGTAATCGAATAATTCTTTTCTGATTTAGAGAGAACACGACTTCCAAATGCAATAGTCTTCTGTACTACAACGCCGTTTTCTTCTATCTCTTGAAATAAATGTGCACCTAGGCCTTTGTATGATGAGTCCGTCGCCAAACAAAAATCTTTAGATAAATCCGGATGTGAAAGAAGTGGAGCAGCAACTAAAGCATCACGAAGTTGTTCAAATTCTGATTGAGCTTCCTCATCCCAACACCAATTAGAATTCTTTCCAGATAGTTCACATAAACGAGGTGTGGCCAAATTGTCCAATCTAACAAAGCGTCTAACACCAAGGAAACTACGAACATCACGTTTTGTAATAGGAACAGCATAATTACGAATAGCGTCTAGTTTTTCTGGATCAGGAAGAATACCATCTATAGAAATAATATGACCAAGAAATTTCACCTGAGAACGACCAAATTCAGATTTTTCCAAGTTCACTGTAATGCCATCTCTTGCAAAAATACGTAATAATGAATCCAAAATTTTGTTATGCTCATTCCAAGAACGTTTAGCAATAAGAATATCGTCAACATATGAAGTAATATTGTCACGAAGATAAACAGGTAAAATTTCGTTTAAACTACGAATGAATGCTGCTCAAGATACAGTAAGTCCAAACGGTAATTTCCGAAACTGGTAACAGTTACCAAAGGCTAAAAAGGCAGTGTATTTTCTACAATCAGGGTGGAGTTCTATTTGCCAAAAACTTGCGCGCAAATCAATCGTGGATAAAACTTTAATTCCATGGAAATGTTGAAGAAGTTCATCTAAATTTTGTGGACGGTCAGTTTCAGGAATAATGATATTATTTATCTGTCTGGAATCCAGAACCAAACGAATTGACACATCCTTTTTAAGAACGACGTGTAATGGGCCGGTATAAGGACTGACTGCTGGCTCAATAATGCCTTGATCTAACATGTATTGAAGTTCACTCTTAACCTTGTCTCTGTAAGCCAAAGGAATAGCGTACGTTTTCCCCCGAAATGGTGTGTGTTCTTTTACTTTAAATAAATATTGTAAGCCTTGTATAGTTCCTGTGTGATGACTAAATACTGTAGCATGTGAAGTCAAAATGTGGTGCAGCTCTTCTCTTGCAACGTCATCTGGCACTTCAGCTTTCTTAACCTTTTCATTAATTAATTCTTCGCTATTAATTATATCATCCATCGCGTCTCTGTATCTATTGTCATTGTCATGAATAAACACACTGTCGTCATAATGCTCAACAAAAACATCAGAAGTAAGAAACCTTAAACATTTTGTATCTGATTCAGATCTTGTTAAACACTCGAAAAATTTCAAACATTTCGGCATTCCGGCAACAGTCAAATTCACACTTCCTTCTTTAAAGTTCAAAATTGTCTTATGTGTGTTAAGAAACTCCATACCTAATATAATTTGTGTACTGAGTAATGGAACAATAATAAAATTAGCAGAAAATTCGTATCCTTGACAAATGAAATTTAAGTTGGTCTGTTGTTTGACTTCCACACTTTTTCCAGAAATCGCTCCTCGAATTGTAGTTTTAGAAACAGGTAACACAGGACAAGCAATAGTTCTTACACATATACGAAAAACCCATTCACTAATGACATTCAATGGGCTCCCAGAATCTAAAACTGCAGTGAACTTATTCTTACCCACACATACTTCAATAACAGGATGTAAAATGCGTCTATATTATTTTCCTTTTCGTCTAGCAAAATGTCTCTCATGTCTTCCAGGCGTACGTAGTGTAAAGTCGTAGTGTCATTACTTTCTGAACCGTCTATATTGCTGCCAGAAGCCGAAGCTACAAATCATTGTCGATTGCTTGCGTCACGTCTTTGATTATTCGCGTCATTTCGCGGATCAATTTCTACTATTTGCACTTGTCTCTCTGAAGTTCTGTCACGTGGAGGATGCCAGTTAGGTCCCTCCTGTCTGTTAGATGCAAATTCTTGGTTGTGTCTGTTATTAAAATTTCTATTTTCCTGTCTGTCTGCATGACTACTTCTTGTGTAATTTCGACTGTCACTTCTGAAATTATTGTTGTATCTACTACCCTGGTTATTTCTGTAGAAAGAATTTCTATTACTGTATGAATAATTTCTGTCTTGATGATACCGATTACTGTTTCCGTATGACTGATCATTCCGGTAGGAATTACCGTTATTATAATTGTCTGTGTAATTTCTGTTAGAACGTCTGTTATTGTCATAAGGCTGGTATCTATTGTCCTGTCTGTTTCGTCTGTCATTCTCAAAATTACCGCTATAACGTCCGTTCCGATCACTATCCCTTTTCTCTGAAAATCTATTGTAATTACTGTTACTGAAAAAATTACAAGAAGTCCCGTCGTCGTTGTCATACTCAAGTTCTTGTAGCAAAGTCTTAAAAGTCTCAATGTCGTCTTTACATCTTCCAGCTAAAGCAATTTGTCTTATGGATTGTGGCAGCTTAGTTAAACAAATGCGAATTAATTCAGTCGGGCTATAAGGGTTGGAAAGGAACTGATTCTTTCGAATCATGTCTTCAAAATATTCTGCTGGCGTGCGAAACTCAGACTGTTTGAAATTACGCTGCATAATAAGACTATGTTTGACTCTGTCTTGCGTGTTTTCGGACCAATATGCCGATAGAAATGCATGATAAAAATCATTTAGATTATTACAATCTCTAATAAGTGCGCGCATCCGCGTCGCCGGTTCGTTTTCTAAATATCCACACATAAATTCCAGTTTGTGACTTAGTGGCCAATTTGGTGGAAGTGCGTACATAAATTGATCTAGCCATGAACATGGATGTATGTCATTCTTAGAATTGCGAAAGATCTTAAATTTCCGAACAGTCAAGAAGTGTTTATAGTCAAAGTTTTCTCCTCGTGGCGACAAAGACCTACCGCGTCTATCCCAGTCCGAATGTCGACTATTGTCAAGTTCGCGCGCCTGGCGCTCTCTTGTTGCATCTCGTAAATGAAACAAATTATTTTCTTCAAACCCCTCTGCCATCTGTGATTCTAAATTTCTTCTGCTGTCTTTTCCTACGATTTCGCCTTCAATTTGTTTGACCTGCTTTCGTAATGCCTCAAATTCCCTTTTGTCGCGTTCATTAAATTTTCCCTGATTTTCAGCATGCTTATTTATGTTCTGGTACTCTTCGGTTTCTGCAAATGGCAATGGTGCTGTATCATCGGAATCCCTGTCCCCATTTAAACTAAGACTTGTCAATTTATCTGAAATCTCCTCAACTCTTTCCGATAAATCTATTTGTTCTTTCTGTTTATTTACGTCTTCTGTAAGTGTCGCGACTCGGGTTTCAGTTTTAACACATTTGGTAGTTAACCGTTCATATTGTTGTGTTAGGTTGTTTATTCTGTCATTTGGTACGGATTCCTCGATTCTCTCAAATATTTCTTCTTTATCGTGTGCACGTTGTAAATTTAACTCTGAAAATTTCTGTACTATCACGCGATCTCTTTCCTCCTGTTCTCTATCTTGTTCCCTTTGTCTAATCTCTACTGCAATTAATCTATTATTGTGAGAATTCAAAATCGGTTGTACTTTTTCTCTAATTTCTTTCTTTAATTCATCTTTCATGTTTTTGAAACATGTCCCTATTCGTGAATCTAAACGTGTTTCCATTGTTTCCATCTCTGTTTTAATTGTTCCTATTTGTGATCCCAACTGTGATCCCAGTGAGTCTAACCGTGTTTCCATTGTTCCCATATCAGTTTCTAAACGTGTTGCCAAAGTTCCCATCTCTTTTTTAATTGTTCCTATATGTGATCCCAACGGTGATCCCAGTGAGTCTAACCGTGTTTCCATTGTTCCCATATCAGCTTTAATTTCAGATCGTAACTGTGATCCCAGTGTGTCTAACCGTGTTTCCATTGTTCCTATTTGTGAGTCTAACCGTGTTTTTAATTCGGATCCCAAATTTAATATTACACCCATCAACTGCTCCGTATTAACTGGTTCAAAATTCTTTTCGCCCTTAACATTTCCCGCAAAACCCGTTTCCTTCGTCATAGCTGTAAAGCTATCTGTGTTCGATACTATTCCAGAATCTTCTGTCATTAATCTCGTATTCTGAAAATTTTTTGATTGTGAAAAATTTTGAAATGGTTCCGGACTATTTTCCCGACTTATTAAATTGTTTTCAACTTCATTATTCATCACACTGTTCTCCTGTGTTGGCGAGTTCGCCATGTTAACAATTTCGTCATTCTCACTATTCATCATTTTTGCCTTTTTCATCGATCGCGTAATCATTTACAAAACATACAAAACTCGTCACTATACGAAAATCACACACAATGACACTTTATCACCAACAATATCATTCACACGAAATGCTTCCCTCAAACACGATTAACGAACAATTGAAATATTCCTAACTGCACAAAATTGTCAAACCCGTATACAAGACAACAAAAATTAAATTCTGCAAAAAATACCATTAGAAGAATGACAATTACCAAATCTACACATGCAATATAGACTACAATTGCCCGCATCTCGTGGTCGTGCGGTAGCGTTCTCGCTTCCCACGCCCGGGTTCCCGGGTTCGATTCCCGGCGGGGTCAGGGATTTTCTCTGCCTCGTGATGGCTGGGTGTTGTGTGCTGTCCTTAGGTTAGTTAGGTTTAAGTAGTTCTAAGTTCTAGGGGACTGATGACCATAGATGTCAAGTCCCATAGTGCTCAGAGCCATTTTTTGACTACAATTACTAAACTACAAATTACGACAACAATACTACTGTCTACTATTTTTACAATCAGAAGAATTCCAAGGGACGATCCGAAGCAGCGGTCGCCACGAGCATGGGGGCTTAATTAAATATTAATGAATGCGATGCAAATACTTTTAATTTTTTAGTAGTTGTCTGTTCGATTACGAAGTCTTGTAAACGATTGGCCCTGACTAGTTTTAGTACGCAATCTGACTGCATAGAATAACAACAAAGAATGAAAGAAAATTTTCGTTAACACAATTAATTAATTAAGTCCCCAGCAACTATAAAACGTACGAAACCAAAGCACAAGTGTAACTGTTCTGTGTGTGGAAGTGTGATTCAACGTACACATCTGGCACGGTTCTTCTTCAATAAGACAAGAAATTTTAAATACCATTTATACTGAAGTAATTTAAAAAAAATAGAAATACTATAATTGGGCAAGAAAACCAGAATTACACTCTAATACAAGAACACGAGCCAGATGCTTTGTTGACTGAACCTGTGACGAAGCATTGTTTAAGACATAATGAAAAAAAAGGAATTTTTTTTTACCTTCATATATATTGACGAAAAGCACTCTGATCATTAAAATATCTCCATTCGCACAACATCTGCCGTCTAGCCCATCAAACAACTGCATACAACATGGCCACAAATAACACAGCTATCAATATCCTCTCAGCAAGATCTGCATAAGCGCTCACTACGACGACATCTCAACGACTTGACTCCTACTACTTCTCAACAAGCACTGACTACTGCCACATCTCAACAAGCACTGCCAGTGGAGGCGGCGGAATAAAACTCTTTGTCGCAATCTCTGGCGCTGTGGCTCAGTGTAGCCACCTTTCACTGGTCGTTCACCAAATTAAAAACCACAGTGAAAATTCTGTGAGGCTTTTTGCAGCTGTGTTGTGTAGTAAGTATGCTACGCCTGTCTTTTGCGTCAAGTCGCACATTACGTTCCGAGCGCACAGTGAGCAGGTAAAAATGGCTAGAAAGTAGTATCAGCCGCCACATCTGAGTGCCTGCTGATAGGATTCGCCCGATTTCATGCAGCCCGCATAACGTAACTGTGATCCTTTTTCTTCTGGATGACAATTCTCGGCCTCACACTGCAATTTAACTAAGAGGCTCCTGCAGCGTTTTTAATGGAACGTGTTTGATCACTACCATACAGTCCAGACTAGGCTCCCTCTGATTTTTATCTCTTGGCTCACATGGACTGGCTTTGAGGACAGCATTTTGGCACAGACAACGGGCTGTAGAACAGCATAGGGAATTGGCGGAATTTACAGGCGGCTGTGTTTTATGACGAGGCTACTGGAAAGTTGCTATTACATTATGACAAATGTCTGTGTCGAAGCGGTGACTATAGGGAAGTAGTTGGAAGGTGCAGATAAACGTTGTAAATGAAACGTTTTCGATTTCCACTGTGGTTTCTACTTCGCGGCCGATCGGAGGTTGAAAGAAAAGCAGCCCTCGTACAATGAGGCATGACTGATTTAAGCGATCATAGGCCACATATGTGAATTCAACTGTTATATTGTTTGTATCTACAGCTCCGATTAAACTCATATTAGGTGAACAAAGTGGTAGAACTATCGACAATAATTTATTTATTTTTTCCACGTTAAACCAATATTACTACCGTAGTTGACTGCGTGAGCAAGCCCTTGAAAAAAAAATGAGGCCCTTCGATAAAAGGAGTATTCTGAAATGCTGTGCTCGTTTGTACCAAACTTCTAATATCGAATATCAGTCCGTCACATCATATTTCTTATCAAAGCATCGGTCTCGCTGACTAATTTCACTAACGTTCATTACCTCGGAAAAGCTGGATCTGCAGGTGAACGGAATTCCACTAATGGAAGGAAGTTTCCATCATGTCAGCAGACGGCTTCATCCCTGAAAAAGTGTAGTGCAGCGTTCAATATGACTTGCCATAACGCATAACGCGCGTCCTTTCACAGTAAAAAGGTACCTCGCACTTGCAGTCTATGGGGGTGTAGAGGCAGTAGGAGAGGGGAGGGGGGGGGGGTTTGAAAGCTTCAAAGGACAGACATCACTTACACCCAGGGTGGATTGCAGGTAGGATTTCACTTACCAACCCAAGACACGGTTCCTCATGTATGCTGGACGAGATGTTGGCTAAACATGACACTTTTCTAGCAAGGGCATGCCGCAACAAAGCGCAACCGAGGTGATCAGATACTAGCAGGTTTCCTCCTTATCTCTGTAGAGACCCTTTCTTGGTGACGCTTTGAATAGTTTCGGATGAGATACGCAGCCCTTACCAGGTCGAAACTATTTCTGAAGCCACGGACGATACATCTACGTGACCCAATGAAAGCAGCTGCAACGCCCTGTAACACAACTCTCTTGTTCGCCAGAGTAATTGGACGATGGAATTCTAAAGTTCCTGAATGCAGGTACGTCGTGACAGTCTGGTGCCATGGCAGCTATCAACCAGAAGTCTCTCTCTCTCTCTTTCTCTCTCTCTCTCTCTGGGAATGTGCAGATGGTTAGTTTCAAAATTTTCTTTGGAGTGGGTTTTGAAAAGTTGATCTTCTGTCGTCTCGTTGACTGAAAAATAGTTACGCGGTTTGACTGGCTGAGAAAAGTTTAAGTTTTTTTATTCTTTTTCTCACTGGAACGCTCAAGAGAGTAGAAAAGCGAAGTTTTCCGACGCTCTGTTATCAGATCATGGGAGGCTCAGTCTCTGTGGCTTCAGTCTCTGACGGGAGCAGATGCTGGCATCAGATTCTCACTGAGGCTTTTGTTTCATTAAGCACTGCTTCGCTGGACAAGATGTAGGTTCAAGGAGAGGCCCTTAATCCTGAAGGAATTACACGGAAGAGTCAAAGAAACTAGCATAGGGATGCGTATGCAATTACAGAGACATGTAAACAAGCAGAATATGCTGCTGCGGTCGACAACGCCCATATAAGACAGCAAGTGTCTGGTGCAGTTGTTAGATCGGTTACTGCAGCTACAATGGCAGATTATCAATATTTAAGTGAGTTTGAAAGTGATGTTATAGTCTGGACACAGCATCTCCGAGGTAGTGATGAAGTGCAGATTTTCCTGTACGACCATTACACGTGTGTACCATGAATATCAGGAAACTGGTAAAACATCAGATCTCCGACATCGCTGCAGCCGGAAAAAGATCCTGTTAGAACCGAACCAACGACGACTGAAGAGAATCGTTCAACGTGTCAAAAATGCAACCCTTTAGCAAATTGCTGCAGATTTCAGTGCTGGGTCATCAACAAGTGTCAGCGTGCGAACCATTCAACGAAACGTCATCGATATTGGCTTTCAGAGCCGAAGGCCCACTCATGTATCCTTGCTGACTGCACGACACAAAGCTTCACGCCTCGCCTGGGCACGTCAACAGCGACACTGGATTGTTGATGACTGGAAACATGTTGCCAGGTCGGACGAGTCTCGTTTCAAATTGTGTGGAGTGGATGGACGTTAACCTCATGAAACTATGGATCCTGCTTGTCAACAGGGGACTGTTCAAGTGGTAGAGTCTTTGTAATGATGTGGGACATGTGCAGCTGGAGTGATATGGGATCCCTGATACGTCTAGTTACGACTCTGACAGGTGACACGTACGTAAATATCCTGTCTGATCACCTGCATCATGTCCATTGTGCGTTCCGATGGACTTGGGCTATTCCAGAATTGCTACAGAGTGGCTCCAATAACACTCTTCTTAGTTTAAACACTTCCGCCGGTCACCAAACTCCTCAGACATGAACATTTTTTAGCATGTTTGGGATGCTTTGCAACGTGCTGTTCAGAAGACATCTCCACCCTCTCGTACGCTTGTGGGTTTATGGACAACCCTGAGGGATTCATGGTTTCAATTTCCTCCAGCACTTCTTCAGGCATTAGTCGAGTCCACGTCACGTCGTGCCGCGACACTTCTCGTCTGCCAATTGCGATTCATGCCACGAAACTGAGAGGAGGAATACAACAAGATAGCGCTCTTCAGCATTTCTACAGCTTTGTACGAGATTATCTGACTGAAACGTTGCTTTCTTGCTGGATAGGCCGTGCTGCGACCGGTGACCTGGTGCTACACGAATGGCTACCAGGGTAGTCAGCTTGCCGCCTTGCGATTTTCTCTTGTCAAATTACACCAAGAATAGCATTTATGTTCCATCTCAACCCCAGAATCTCGAGTATTGCGACACGACATCGCAGCTGTTTTTCCGTCACTCCTATGCTGTGGGTCGGGCATGGGCAGAATCGAACTACCGATTAGATGCGTGCCGTGTGTGAAGGGTGGACATGCAGAACATTTACAATCGTTATAATAAAAACTTTGGGTGAATCATTTCTTACGTTCTTGTTGGCCATTTATCTGTACCAATTTTTTTAAATGTTTCATGGATAGTGCAACAGATAACGAACAAAGGCACCACAGGTAGTTACGACACATTTCGCTTTGACGTCTTATACGTATCAGCATGAGGCTGTAGGAACTCTTTCCAGTAATCTTCTATAAAAAGATAAAGTCAACTTTTTATAGCAGATGAAGTGGTCATTCATTCACATCTCACATGCCCACTTGGCACATGGCGGATACAAACGAGAGGAGGCATAATTCAGTATTTTCACTGCCGTCACTGTGATGCTGATAATACTGCACTTAATATCTCAGTCATAGAATAAACAGTTGTGCTTCTCACACTACAGTTATAACCTGTCGGATAAAAATTTGTACACCCTCTTAGAGGTTTCCAGTTCACTAAAGATTTCTTGTTGCAACAGTGCATAAGAAGTACATGGAATGATTATGTTTCCATATCAATAGCAGAAGCAGTTCTCGAGTACGAAGTGTCGATTCTTGCTGATACACTCATACTAGTACGTGGTGTACCCTCCACGGACAGCCATACAGGCCCTGACCGTCCACGACTGCTCGACCTATTCTCGTGGTTCTGTAAGAGTTGTTGCAGAATGAGTAGCACGAGTCACTTCTTGTCCCATCATATTCCATACGTGTTCGCCTCGAGACAAGTGTAGAGACAGTGAGGGTCAGAGAAATTGGTGCACGTCTTGCAGAGCACGTTGCGTTTCGCAGGCAGTGTTTGGGCCAGCATTAACCTGCTGCGACAACTTTTCGCCCTGCTGCTGCAAGAAAGGCAAAAGACGAGGTTTAACAACATTGCACTAGTTCGCGTCCCCTCCAGAAACACCAAACGTGAACGAGACTTGTAGGTTATCACACCCTAGACCATAAGCCTTAGGGTGCGACCACTGTGTCTCGGACGAATGCACTCTACGAGACATTGTTCACAAGGTCTACGTCGTAGGCACGAACGACCATCACTTGCGTGCAGCCGGCCGCGGTGGCCGAGCGGTTCTAGGCGCTTCAGTGCGGAACCGCGCGACTGCTACGGTCGCAGGTTCGAAGCCTGCCTCGGGCATGGATGTGTGTGATGTGCTTAGGTTAGTAAGGTTTAAGTAGGTCTAAGTTCTAGGGGACTGATGACCTCCGATGTTAAGTCCCATAGTGCTCAGAGCCATTTGAGCCACCGCTAATACCCGGTTCGAAACAGTTCGTGTTGACACCTCTGGGCTCACAAGCCCGTGCTGTGATAGCTGCACGGTCTGTCACTGCTGCCCTTACTATACGACGGTTCTGGTGGACGTCTGTGCTACACAGACGTCTAGAACCTTGCCTACAGATGTCAGAATGTTCACGTGACCACTGATACCAGCATCGTTGCATAGCTTTCTCAACAGGTCCAACGTAGGTGGCAATTGTCCCAATCCGCCACTCGGAAGGCCGCAATTTGACCTATTTCAAACTCGCTCAGTTGGCTGTAGGAAGCACGAGTGCGTATCTGTGGCATTGTCTCCTGCCTGGTTCACACGTTTGCGCCACACCGAGCCTTTTGGCTGTGAGCATTCATTATTAAAGGGTAGACACTGATAGTGCTCTGATAACTATGCCGCTACGCTATGTGTTGGCGGACGACGTTGAAACAATTATCAGTAAATCTGCTATCTCACAGGCGACATATAACATCATCGGATCGGAATAGATGTACATTAAGTGTATTCGCAACTGTCAATCATGACAACCATCAGCTACGGAATGAAATGATGACAATGAAAATTTGTGCCGGACTGGGACTCGAACACAGATTTCCCGCTTATCGCGAGCGGTTGCCTTACCTTTTGGCTATCCGTGCACGGTTCAAATGGTTCAAATGGCTCTGAGCACTATGGGACTTAACATCTATGGTCATCAGTCCCCTAGAACTTAGAACTACTTAAACCTAACTAACCTAAGGACATCACACAACACCCAGTCATCACGTTCACGGCCAGACCTAAACTTCCATACGTCGTCCACCATACATCTACGACCTGGATTCGTACATCCACTATGTATATTCCCGTATAGGTCAGACGTTGTACTTGAAAGTCGCTTGTCCGGTATCGGCAGATAAATACGATTATTCTGATTACGATGCAAAGTTCCACTGGAGATGCATTCATGTCCAGAGGAACTCTGCATCGCAATCAGAATAACACAGGCACTGCAATATCACAAAATCGATGTTGCCTTTCAAGTGTATTCATATTTTTCCCTGTAGTATATTTCTAGAAGAATAGATGCAATTACATATAAAAAAGGAAAATTTTGCCAATTTATCACTTAGAGCTTTGATGTCGTTTCTCTGTGTTGCTGGTCTGTTCAGAACTAATATTTAACTTTTTTTAAAAAAAAGTCATGTATTTGAACTGATTTGAGGCCGTCCTCTATCTTTTCCATCTTGTCCTGATGTCTTCATTTTCACGTAACCCCTAACCTTAACATTCTCTGTACTCCGTACATTTAACGACACTCTGATATGCTCTCTTTTTGTCATAGCTTGCATGACAGTAATGGTCTCTGATGTAAACACTGATGTGCTCTGAGTGCGGAAGTGAGAGCGCTTTCATGAAAATTTAATTAGACACACAAGAATAGTTATTTTCGACCAATAAGAAAATATTTTTACCGCCTGTGGGCACTACATTTGCGCAATTGTCAGCCCAGCGACGTTTCATATCTACGGAGCAATTGAAGGTTCCAAGCAAGGGATTCTGCACTGCATAAGTTAATCCATCTGATCCTAGCACTGCAAGAGCAGAGCACTGGTCGCAGATGATGAAACTGCTCAGTTGCAGTACTCAGTGCAGTGCTACCGTGCAGCGCTCGGCGGTACTGTGTTTTGTCTAAGCCGGTGAGTGCTTACCCGATGACCCTGAGGTAAGAGATCGCGGTGTAAGTTACTGAGATCGCGTAAATGAACAGCACTGGATGAGCATGTGGAGTGTGGAGGGATTTGCGCTTCAAGTATGGGCCAACGCAATGGGCCAATGCATTGAGAACGTATATCTATAGTTCTGTCACCCGAAATAAGTACGGGGTGTGGGAACCACGTGTCAAGTTGGTCTTCGAGGAAGCTCAGATATCAACCATGCGAGACTACAGGCCCATGGGGAAAGCTACTATACATAGGTGAAAGTAAATACTGATTAGCCCGCCCGGTTGGCCGTGCGGTCTAACGCACGGCTTTCCGGGCGGGAAGGAGCGCCTGGTCTCCAGCACGAATTTGTGTCGAAATCCGGTGGATGGTTTTTAGGCGGTTTTCCATCTGCCTCGGCGAATGCGGGCTGGTTCCCCTTATTCCGCCTCAGTTACACTATGTCGGCGATTGCTGCGCAAACAAGTTCTCCACGTACGCGTACACCACCATTACTCTACCACGCAAACATAGGTGTTACACTCGGCTGGTGTGACGCGTTCCCTGGGGGGGGGGGGGGGGGGGGGTCCACCGGGTGCCGAACCGCACAATAACCCTGGGTTCGGTATGGGGTGGCGAAGGGGTGAAGTGGACTGCGGTGGTCGTTATGGGTTGCGGACCACTGCGGCTGCGGCGGGGACGGAGCCTCTCCGTCGTTTCTATGTCCCCGTTTAACATACAATACAATACAAATACTGATTGGAATTTGCGGGCTGAAGGGGCAAATCGATTTCTAACCAGCAAAGCATCCAGTATTAAGACATTACAATCTGTTCTATAGCAGGCGTTATGGAGAGACGTGGGCATCGAGCATAAACCATCTGCCGGTTGTAACAGTTTAACAGTTGCTAATTTCTACATTACCAGTGTACATCGTATACGGTACTATGAACCGATCTCTGGGGAAGGCCTTGCACTATTTTGCACGAGCCCGGCGTCACCACTGCTCCACGGTACGTATGCTCGTGGATAGTAACTCGCTAGTTTCAAGGTCAAGCACAAAGTAACAGGCATAATCTTAGACTTACCAAAACATTCGACATGATCGACCACAAACATCATTCGCCTTAGTGAAGTTGGAAACTGTGGCACAATGGATGGGAACTATCATTTATAAGAAATTGTAGACAAAGAGCACAAAAAATATGAAAAAACAGAGATATTAACCACCACTGCACAAGATCACAAGATAATATTAATGTAATGCGTACAAACACCAATAGGTGTCAAAAAGGTACATATCACATTTTGATAAAACTCTAATATAAACTACAAACTCTACCACAAACAAGACTTAGAGAAGCAAGTATCACCCATGTATTGACAAAGAGCCTATGTTTGTAACACGGGTTAGTAAAACATATTTCAGATCAAAATTTATGTATTAATTGTGAAATTCTAACATGTTACGTAATTGTCAACGGAAATATTATACTACCCGGTCACATTAATGTGATCACTTGTCGAAAGCTTCAATAACCTCCTTTTGCAGCACGGACCGTTGCGAGACGTAAAAGAGGAGAACCAATGAGGTTCATGAAGGTACCGTCAAGGATGTGAATCCATGCCTATGTGGCGGTACGTCAAATAACGTGATAAAAATGATATTGAGTAACTTCGCAGATGTGCGAAAACTGACGTAACGAATCGTAATCATCATCTCAGAAAGATAAGGAACACTCTGCAATCAGTTGATATGATCTGAGAATGTAACTGCAATGTTTTTTTTTCCAAAAAGATCGCTCGCTTTTCACTTTTGTTTCTTCGTAGTGTAAAAAGACATTTTGTGACGAGGCACTAAAACGTGGAAGTTTCATCTTATATTTAGCCTAAGTATAATTAAGTATTACGTAAAAGTGATATAAAATTTTGTATGTACCAGTGCCTATATTCATTAAGCGAGAAAATTTATCTGTTTATGCAGATTTTATAGGGGAACGTTGTTCTAAATCTCAACGGCCCAGAGTCATAATAAATATCGCAATATTCGCTCATGTTTGATCTCCGAATAATTAAATCGCGAGGAGAATCTCCTTAGTTTTAAATTTTTACCGCAGTAATTGATTCATCCGTCTACAAATTCGGAATAACATTTGTTTGAGGCGTCTTTTAATATAAAAATATCGTGTCGGGTAAACTAACTGCGAGAAGTATCACAACCGAGTCACTGACGTAAATAATTTTCCACTTGTGAAGCATCCTACTTTTCACAATATATAAAAATCAATACATGAAGAACCAACACACCGGCTCCAGTGCTGTGGCCAGCTGTGCTAGGTTTCTCGGTCGAGGATATATGCCGCGAACAGCCGGATCGAGATGGTCCCGCATATTCTCGATGGGCTTAAATCCTGATAGTTTGGTGGCGAGGGAGCACGCACGCACACTGCGAGCTGTGTGACACATTGGATTGTCCTGCTGGTAGATGCCATTGTGTCGACCAAACTGCATGAAAGGGTGGACGTTGTCCCCAAGGACAGATGCATACTTGCATTGATCCTTCGTGCCTCCCAGAATGACGATAATCACCCATGGAATGCCACGAAAACATCCGTTAAGCCTTAACGCTACCACCTACGTCCTGGATCCTTCTGACGATTGTGGCGGAGTGTTTGCTTTCAGACTTTTTACGCCGTACACGACAACGGCCAGCTGTCCGATGGAGCATAAAACGTGATTCGTCTAAAAAGGACACTTGTCGCCACTCAGTGGACGCCCACTTGCAGCAAAGGCGTGCAAATTCCAGCCTGCGTCGGTCGCCGATGAATATCAGTCAGCATGGGTGCATGAAACAGGCTTCTGCTGCAGAAGGCCCTACGCAGCAACGTTGAATCAGTCAATCAATCAATCAATCAATCAATCGCTGAACGGTGATTGAGGAAACAATGTTGCTAGCCCCTTGATTCATAGGGGTGGTCAGTTGCTCAACAGTTGCACGTCTGCTTGCTCGTACACATTTCCACAGCCATCGCTCACCCCTGTCATCTGTAGCCTGTGGTGCACCTCAGTTGCCTTGGCACCCGTTTCGGATAGCACTAGTTTGGCATTCACGATATACTTTAACTACAGCGGCACGAGAACTGCTTATAAACTTGGTCGTTCCGGAAATGTTTCCATCCTTGGTCCGAAATCGAATGATCAAGTCGTCTTGTACGTCAGATGAATCACTCCATTTCCGCTTTACGACAGCGACTGGACCGTTTTCCACGTCCTCCACCTCCCGACGCGCTTTATGTACCCTCCATTGCAGTGCTGCTTCCTTCGTCTGTGAGTGTTTGTATCACGCTGACGTCGAACATAGGCGACGGTCAATGGACCGTGTAAATAGCGTAGGTCTAAGATGTGTTATATCATAAGGTACGCTGTACTGTATGTGATGCAGTGGACAGAACTAAAACGAAATACGTAAATATTACTAGTGGTAACATCAGCAGCTAGACATGATGTTCAAATAGTCAGAATGTCTAAGGTTAACCCTTCTCCATCGTTTTCCTTGTAATACTGACCCCCTAATCGAATAATGACTCCAAGCTCAATTTTCCTTTACATTCGAGGTAATCATCTTCGGCATTTCGATCCCATCTCTTGCAGAGGTATGAGGAAGGTAAAAGGCTGTCTGTAGCATTCTTGTTTGAATCTTCAGGATGCAATTTTCGTGTTGTCCCTAACACAAGCGAAACAGCGCTCTCCAAACGTAGTTCAGCAATCTTCCGGGAAGCGAGCTGCCACCTCGAGGCCTTACGTAAACTTTCAGAGAGCGGTCCCTCGCCTCGCCTGTCCTCCACCCACTGCGAAACCGGACTCCTCTACCGCACTGGGAACTCCTGTGTCTCACAGGCTATGCGGAAATGTGTTGGTGTCAATTCACTTTCGCCCATGTGACTATCGGACCTTGTCTGTTCTCAGAAAGTACAGCCGAACGCGGCAACAATGAAATACATGCATGAAGTAACTTTCGCTTATTAACTGGCATTTCTAATCGTGAATCACACATCACACTGTATATGAAGTTAGACTGTACGTTTCACCTTGTTATTCAAAATATTTATTCACTTTTTCAAAGAGGCTGCTCTGTAACGTCTCTAAATTATACAGTGCTACCAGGTTAGCGGTAAATACGAGGGTAATCCCAAAAGTAAGATCTCCTATTTTTTTTTATAGCTACATAGACCTGTTTATTTCTACAATGGTTTACATCAGTTTATACCTTCAACATTTAGCTATTTTTCGACATAATCACCATTTCTGTCGACGCATTTTTGTAGACGCTGTGGCAGTTTTTGTATGCCCGTGTCATACCAGCTCGCCGCCATGCTGTTCAAAAAGTTATGAACCTTTTCTTTCACCTCGTCGTCGGAACTGAATCGCTTTCCGGCCAAATGTTCTTTTAACTTAGGGAACAGGTGATAGTTACTGGGCGTCAAGTCAGAACTATAGGGTGGGTGGCTGATTATGTTCCACTGAAACTGTTGCAGAAGAGCAACGGATTGCCGAGCGATGTGTGGGCGAGCGTTGTCATGGAGAATGTGTACGCCCTTGCTCAACATTCCTCTTCTCCGGTTCCGAAATGACGGTTTGAGTTTTTTCACAGTCTCACACTACGTGTCAGCGTTAATTGTGGTCCCAGTGGGTATAAAGTCAACCAACAATACCCCATTCCGATCCCAAAAACAGTTGTCATGACTTTACCGGCAGACTGTGTTTGAATTTCCGCGGCTTTCGCGAAGACGGATGCCGCTAACGGCGTGATAGTTGCTTGGTCTCAGGTGTAAAGTGGTATGCCCAGATTTCGTCACCCGTGACAACTGAGCCCAGAAAGTTGTCCTGTTCGGCTGCAAGGCGGTTAAGAAATGCGCGGGAAGCATCAACTCGTTGCCGCAAGTGGTCCTCAGTCAGCATGCGTGGCACCCATCTTGCGCACACCTTCCGGTAGTTTTACGTTTACGTTAAAATTCTGTGAGTGGTTCTTCGGGAAACCTCAGGAACCAACGTGCAGAGATCATCCAGGGTTATCCAGGGTGATCCTTAACCGTCAACACTGTCTCCTCAGAAATTGACGGTCTCCCGCTCCTTTGTTCGTCGGGAATTTCGGTCCGACCAGCTGCAAACTCTCTACACCACTTACGAACATTTTTGACATCCATGCACGACTCACCATACACTTCCATCAATTGACGATGGATTTCAATCGGCGCAGTGCCCTTTGCGTTCAAAAACTAAATAACTGCGCGCAATTCGCACTTGGCGGTAATATCCAAAGGGAACTCCATTCTCAACGGCTGCCAAGCCAAGACTAAGCGCCTCAGCGCGGCGTGAAGCACTCTTCATAACAGTGTGACCAACTGCTACACAAACACAGTTCTGTACTTACAACAAAAAAAAAAAAAACAAAAAAAAAAAAAAAAAAAAACAGGAGACCTCACTTTTGGGATTAATCTCGTATGATGAATAAGGACAGACATTGTTGAATCATAAGCTATATGTTATTTTCAGGAAGAAACAAATGGTTAACGTAGTAATTATATTTATGATTGGCAGTCATATGTAAATGAGCCAAATGGAAACGAATAAGTAACCTGTTTATTATTTCAAAGGTAATCCCCATAATTGTTAAAACGTTTGTACCTATATAGACATTTATCCTACAGCGAGACAAGACGGTCAATGCCTTTATGGGAAAATGTTTGTGGTTGCCTATGGAACCATGAGTGTAGCCAGACGTGCATCTCTTCGTTCGAAGCAAATCGACGGTCACAAATGTCTTTCACCAGATGTCCAAAATGTGGAAACCGCATGGGGAGGGATCGGGAGAATGGATGATGTATAACCTATGTGCTTGCTACATGAAAGATCGTTTTATTGCAGTACACATCTCCCGTTCAGGCGATGTTACACGAAGGTGACAGAAGTCATGGAATAGCGATATGCAGTTACACAGATGGCGGTAGTATAGCATACAAAAGGTACAAAAGGACGCTGCATTGGTGGAGCTGTCATTTGTACTTAGGTGATTCGTATCAAAAGGACCATGACGTGATTACGGCCGCGGAACGGGTATTAACAGAGTTCGATCGCGGAATTGTAGTTGGAGCTAGACGCATGGGACATTCCATTTCGGAGTTCGTTAGGGAATTCAATATTCCGAGGCCCTCAGTTCAAGTGTGTGCCCAAAAAACCACATTTCGGTCATTATCTCTCACTACGGCAACGCAGAGGCCCACGGCCTTCACTAAACGACCGACTGCAGCGGCGTTTGTTTAAGTTGTCAATGTTAACAGACAAGCAACACTGCGTGAAATAACTGCAGAAATAAATGTGGGACGTAAAATAAACGTATCCGTTAGGACAGTGCGCGAAATTTGGCGTTAATTGGCTATGGCAGCAGATGACCTACGCCTTTGCTATTTTCACTGGTTCGTTACCATATCGGTTGGACCTTAGACTACTGGAAAATCGTGGACTGTTCAGATGAGCACCTTTTTCAGCTGGTAAGAGCGGATGATAGGGTTCGAATGTGGCACAGGTCACACGAAGCCATGGACCCAAGTTGTCAACAAGGTACTGTACAAGCTGGTGGTGGCTCCACAAAGATGTGGGTTGTGTTCATATGGAATGTTGTGGGTACTGTAGATATTGGGCTACTCGGAGAGCATTTGCGGCTATTCATGGACGTCATATTCTTAAATAACGATGGAGTATTTATGGATACAATGCACGATAACTGTTCGCGATAGGTTTGAAGAACATTCTGGACAATTCGAGCGAATGGTTTGGTCACACAGATCTCCCGAAATGAGTTCCATCGAACATTTATGGGACATAGTCGAGAGATCAGTTTGCGCACAAAATCCTGCGCTGGCAACATTGTGGCAATTATGGAGAGCTACGGAGGGAGAATGGCTCAATATTTCTGCAGGGGACTTCCAATAACTTGTTTAGTCCCCCTCCCCAAGTCGAGTTGCTGCACTACGCTGGGTAAAAGCAGGTCCGACACGACACTGGAGCTGTCCCTCGGCTTTGATAACCTCAGGAGATGTGACTTTTCTATTCATGTGAGGAGGCGTTCATACATTCACCACATACGCTGTAATCTCCACCACACTGTGTCACGTGTTAGTGCTAGTATTTGAAAGAAAATGAAATTATTTGTAGCTTATGTAATCAGTACTACAGTGTTATGAAACAGTGTTAAAAGTGACGATCATTTAAAAATTTAAAAATAATTTAGTTCTATGACCGAACACTGTCGAACTTTTTTTCCATCTTCTTCTTTTACGAATAACTACTGCAAGTTACATGCTTCTTACCTGCTTACTTTATTCATTTCTTGGTCTCCCGCTGCAATTTTACCCCCCACACTTCCCTCAAATACTAAATTGGTGATCTCTTGATGTCTCAGAATGTGTCCTATCACATTATGTGGTACAGCATGTTTTGGTCTGCGTGCACTTTCAAGACCCGCTTGATTTCACCTGCCATTACGGTGCACAACTGGAACTTCCACCTACCAGATAACCGGTTCTTCTAATAATTTTCCACCTGTTGATGCATTAACAGTGCTGCTTGCGATCGGCGTAGTTAATCGGCAATCTAAATGTTGTGGTAGTATTTAAAGAGGCGGGACGCGTCATCTTATCGCGAATGAGAGACTGCTGCCCCTAAACTCGTTTCTCCGGTCCAGCGAGTGTGGAACGTGTCCAGTGCAGCGACCAGCTCCGTCTCTTTCACCTCCCGTCGGACGTGCTGGCGTCCCAGCTCTTGCGGCCTTCTTCGGCTCGCAGACCGCAAGTAGGCCTCACCTTCCTTGTTCTGCAGCTCGCTAGAGGCGGGTCCTACCGCAAGCTGACGTCACGCACGCGGGCCGACCGCACTTTTGCTCTCTTCCGTTCCCAGTGACCCGGATCTTCAGCAGGGCTCCCGCTCTCTGCCTTCGTGTACGCCGCAGCTTCCATTAGCATAGTCCGCGTTTTATCCTTTGTCAACTCAAAGTGCGGGGACCTCCCGGTTTCGCTTTCGTTGATTATTATTATTATTATAAGGGTTCCACGCCTCTGTTTGTCCGGCCGCTGGTGGCCGAGCGGTTCTGGCGCTACAGTCTGGAACCGCGCGACCGCTACGGTCGCAGGTTCGAATCCTGCCTCGGGCATGGATGTGTGTGTTGTCCTTAGGTTAGTTAGGTTTAAGTAGTTCTAAGTTCTAGGGGACTTATGACCTCAGCAGTTGAGTCCCATAGTGCTCAGAGCCATTTGAACCATTTGAACCTCTGTTTGTAGAAACCGAACCCTTTTAGGTTCGCTTTGTTGTCTATCTGACCGACTGTTAAAAACGCATTTCCTAACGAACGGATTGACGTAAAGAGTTCAAATTTATGTCACATATTAAAAATTTTAAGCTTCTAATACAATGCAATCAAAAGATACAGCCATTTACGTCACATATTTTGATACTCGAAAAAAACCACTCATAAAAACCTATAGGGCGCTTTCCGTTGACTAGAAAAAGAAAATTTGGCGAGAAGCAAAGTTTCATAGCAAAAGTAAAGGAAAAAATCTCAAAATTGTTGATTTTTAATTAAATCACACGAAAAGATATATTTTTGTTACTTATTACACGTCTGTGTGTCTGTCCGTTTTTTAAGACCACTTTTCAGATTTGTGGACTTCCTAAGGTCTATGCTCTCTTGGCGGTGACAGAATTTAAACTTCTAAGTCAATGCAACCAAAAGATGCGGCCATTTATGTCAGATATTTTCATACCCGCAAACTCAGTCATCAAAACCTATAGGGCATTTCCCGTTGATCTAACGCCATGAAAGTCGCAAAATCAAGGTTTCAAAGTACAAATAGGGTAAAAAATCTGGAACTTGTTATACTGTATTTATATCACATAAAAATATCTTTTACCATTTGAACATACATTGCATTTATCATCCGTCAAAACCATAATAGTTGAACATTACTGCACTCAATATAAAATATAAGTTGTCATATTTTAGTAAGGAAATAAACAAATGTTCTCTTAAATCTGCTCCCCCTACCTACAAAAACTGAAGTTCCCGCTCGTTCGCTTTTGTATGTCGAAACTTGTCTGAGTAACTTCTGTAGAGAGTTTGATACGGTCTTGGAATTTCCGGGAGATATATACAGGGTGAGACACCTAACATTACCGCTGGATATATTTCGTAAACCACATCAAATACTGACGAATCGATTCCACAGACCGAACGTGAGGAGAGGGGCTAGTGTAATTGGTTAATACAAACCATAAAAAAATGCACGGAAGTATGTTTTTTAACACAAACCTACGTTTTTTAAATGGAACCCCGTTAGTTTTGTTAGCACATCTGAACATATAAACAAATACGTAATCAATGCCGTTTGTTGCATTGTAAAATGTTAATTACATCCGGAGATATTGTAACCTAAAGTTGACGCTTGAGTACCACTCCTCCGCTGTTCGATCGTGTGTATCGGAGAGCACCGAATTACGTAGGCATCCAAACGGAACGGTGATGGACCTTAGGTACAGAAGAGACTGGAACAGCACATTACGTCCACATGCTAACACCTTTTTATTGGTCTTTTTCACTGACGCACATATACATTACCATGAGGTGTGAGGTACACGTACACATGTGGTTTCCGTTTTCATTTACGGGGTGGAATAGAGTGTATCCCGACATGTCAGGCCAATAGATGTTCAATGTGGTGGCCATCATTTGCTGCACACAATTGCAATCTCTGGAGTAATGAATGTCGTACACGCCGCAGTACATCTGGTGTAATGTCGCCGCAGGCTGCCACAATACGTTGTTTCATATCCTCTGGGGTTGTAGGCACATCACGGTACACATTCTCCTTTAACGTACCCCACAGAAAGAAGTCCAGAGGTGTAAGATCAGGAGAACGGGCTGGCCAATTTATGCGTCCTCCGCGTCCTATGAAACGCCCGTCGAACATCCTGTCAAGGGTCAGCCTAGGGTTAATTGCGAAATGTGCAGGTGCACCATCATGCTGATACCACATACGTCGACGCGTTTCCAGTGGGACACACTCTATTCCACTTCGTAATTGAAAACGGAAACCACGTGTGTACGTTTACCTCACACTTCATGGTAATGTACATGTGCGTCAGTGAAAAAGACCAATAAAAAGGTGTTAGCATGTGGACGTAATGTGCTGTTCCAGTCTCTTCTGTACCTAAGGTCCATCACCGTTCCGTTTGGATGCCTACGTAATTCGGTGCTCTCCGATACACACGATCGAACAGCGGAGGAGTGGTACTCAAGCGTCAACTTTAGGTTACAATATCTCCGGATGTAATTAACATTTTACAATGCAACAAACGGCACTGATTACGTATTTGTTTATATGTTCAGATGTGCTAACAAAACTAACGGGGTTCCATTTAAAAAAATGTAGGTTTGTGTTAAAAAAATACTTCCGTGCATTTTTTTATGGTTTGTATTAACCAATTACACTAGCCCCTCTCCTCACGTTCGATCTGTGGAATCGATTCGTCAGTATTTGATGTGGTTTTATCCAGCGGTAACGTTAGGTGACTCACCCTGTCTATATATACGGAACCCTCATTGCGTGAATTCTACTCGCACTTCGCCAATTTTCTTTTCACCCTTTGGTAAGTGTTGGGAAGATTGTGAGCGAACATTTCATGGAACAGATAAAAAAGTATTATAATGACTCGTATTGCTTGCAAGGCGGTTAATGAAAGCAATGAGGCTGGCAAGTGGAATGGTGGATTCGGGATCTCGTGCTAAGAAACTAACGATGTAGTGCAGCAGAAAGAAGCAACTGAGAAATAATACAAGGTAGTGTTAAAGAGATGTTATTACTATCAAGCAGAAAAATGCAATGTTACTTGATATAAATAACTGCTAAAAATTAAAAATTTATAGCCACATATTAAAAATTTTTGCTTATAGTGTAATTGGGGTATTAGTTTTTGTCAACTCAGTTCGGGTGCAATGATTAATTTAGACTGAAAGAATACCACCGCGGCCGTGTGTGGCGATAATTTACGAAACTCGTGCTGGCCAACATATAACTTTTTGGGCTACTTTATCTAATAATCCATTGCAACTAGTATGAGATTTGTTCCTCAGAATAACTACATCTTTCATAGCCACTCTGTAACCACTGGATAGAGAAATGGTCTGTAAGGTAGGTGGGCGTAGAAGGACGCGTGAGGTAAGAGTACACAGAAAGTTTCCACGTCTCTAAAGAAGAAATTTACCTTTGCCCCACCAGGCAGTGGATACGTCATCATCTCCACAGTTCTGCTCGGAACCACGTGGTTCTAGGCCTCGGTAAATCACTTTTGTACGTTTTCGATGTAAAATTTATATTTGTGACTGAGTGTCAGATGAGCTTAAATCTATTCAAAAGTTAGATAATCTCGGTACCAGAACAGGCGTTCATAAACTTCATATATATTTCTTGATCTCCACAACTTCAGTTGTGTTGTCTATAGATTTCCTCATTAAGAAACTATTTGCGAGCTTTTACCCCATAACCTGTACTTTGACTTGTGCAGTCAATTCTAGCGTATTCAAGATTTTCCTTTTGATGTATATTTACCTTAGATGCCTGATTATTCACCTCAGAGGAAATTAATACGGTAGGTATCCAAAGCTCCCTGGTTTTCAGAGGCTGCTTGGAAAAAAAATCTTAACATCGGAAAGGTAGTGAGCACCTAGGCCTATGCACAAATCTTTTTCATTGGAGGAAGAACAAGAAGTAGTGAAGCACTGTGTATCACTTGATAAAGGATTTTCCGTCCCTACTCTTACATCATTGCATTTCCTTTTTGAATTCACAGAAAAACAAGCTTTCCTAATTGTTTTTCCATTTCCTTATTTGCATTCTTTTTTATTTTCTTCAGTACCACCTACTCTCGCCCCAGGTCCACGTGCTCTTAGCATACAGCTTGTTGTAAGACAGCGAAAAATTTCTTTTTAGGAAAACTTTTAATACTTCTCTAACAATAATTGAATGACAATGAAACTTTTACACTATGTTACTAAGATGTCGAAATAAGTGTTCCATGCGTAATTTATATAATATCGCTGCAGTTTTTTTTAAATATTTAGTACAACAAAACAAAAGTACTTATACCCTCTTCTACGCTAGGTTGGTAGTTATCCTTCCTCATTTAGGACCTACAAGTGCTGCACTTAATGTTTATGGTGCTAGATGGCACCTGTTATTGGTGCTGTTTTACTGCCATAGGAAGAAACTCGAGTTCATGTCTTCGCTAGAAGAAAGCGTTTACCTCGAGCAGATTATTCAGCATTTCCAAGAAGGTCTGTGTGTAGCTCTATGGCGTGCTCGTGGAATGACATATCAATCACTTTTCTGCTTGTAATGGAGCGCAGCTGGGGTAAATTTCTGCTACCGAGTCTCTATTGACAGATATAGCTGAAATCGACATCCAACAGCTCTGTATACACTGATACTCTAACGCAGAAAAATGTTAATTTAGCTTGAGAAAACAGTTCTCTGAAGAGCACATTTTCTTCACACAAATTGGTACCACAATATTCTTCAAAGCAATGATTTGTGGTATATTCGCTGTTTATACATTTTCAAAACGTATCATTTCGGATTGGACTACATGTATGAGGCTTCCATTTGAGAGAATTTAGCTGTTCCTAAATATAACAAACTGAATGATAAGGATCATTATACATCTATCTCGTAAAAATACTTGAGGATATTTTTGAAATATTAATTGAAAGAGCTATCTTTTGGTCTGTTTTCTGTTCTACTTTATAAATCAGTTTTACGTAATTTTGAAAGTGGGTACTGCTTTTGCATGTACCTAGGAATGTTTGGACCCTTGCTTTGAAAAGGAAGAGTTTATGCCAAACAACTACACAAAGTTATGCAGCAAACGGATTTCAAAATCCTTCAGCGTTATTTCTGTCAGTTGAGTGCTATGGTGTATGTTGATCCTTATATCTAAAACTAGATCAGAAACGGCGATTCCGAGAGGAAAGAACGTTAATATCTAACTCACTGCAAGAGTTTTCTCTATACTAACGTTTCGTAATATATTCTTCTTCTTTGTTATCTGTACTGGATTAAGCAAACGTGACCAAACATAAACATTTATTTTGTGTAAATATCGGACATTATACATGGAAATGGATGTCATTTCTTACAAAAGTCGAATGAAATACTGTTATGGATTTGTCAGAAAACTGTCAGAAAACTAATGGGAAAAAGTATGTACTATTAATTGTATTCCACTATCACAGCATGCGAAAGTGAGAGGATGGTATGTTATTCTTAACGGAATTTCTTAAATCAGTCCTTTCTTCTCAGATTCCAGCTCTTCAATATTCTTGTCATTCCAAGATGGGCAATAATCAGTTTGGTACCAGCCCACGACTATCGATGATCGACTTAGTATCGGATGTTTCTATCTGTTGCCTTGAAAATTATCTTATGGTATGTTTCTAGAAGTTTTTGTGACAGTTTGCAGAACAGCCTTGTAATTTAGTTTCAGACCTACATGTGTTACGTTGAGGAAGTGATATAATTTTGCAAATAATGGAGGAAGATTAGAGTACATAACAAATTAAAATCCAGGATCGATATCTGGTCTAGCACCCGATTGTAACTTGTAACACGTTAAATATACTCCATTCATTAGCGCTACGATAACAATTTTTTGTGGATACACGTCTTCGGAAAGATTTTTAGGTAAAATCATTTTATTTATTCTTTTATTTCCATTACTACCATCCTCATGATGATAGTAAAGGAAATAAAATGAATAAATAAAAAGATATCAACTAAACATTTATTGGAAGACATAACTTCATAAAAACAGACTTACTGCAATTACAAACGACTTCTTATTAACTGTGTAACTTTACATCATCCAGGATGCCCAAAATAATAGAGGCCCGTGTCTTATAAACAACATACAGACAATTCAGTCGATTATTGTAAGTACAGAATGCAGAGTAGTAAATTATTATTATACAAAACAACATACTGAACATTCATTAGGGCAATAGTTCACAGGAGATGCTGAAGATTTCCACTATGAACTTCGATACACAACTCAGCACGTCTCAATCTGTTTCTGGAAATTTTTGGCGATTCATTTGGTGTGATAGCCGCAATCGCATTACGAATGTTTGTTTTCAACTCTTCGGTTGTATGTGGGATGTTATAGTAGACTTTTCCCTTTACATTACCCCCAAAATAAAAATCGTAGGTACACAGATCAGGTAATCTGGGAGGCCATAAACCTCTGGAAATTGTATGTTCTTCTCCGAAAGCTTCAGGGACCTATGACACTGAAAATCGTGAAGTAAGCACCGTAGCGCCGAACTAAAGTGAAACCATGCTTCACCAGAATTGAAGTTAAAATTTGGACCCACATAACCATCAGTGACAAGTGTGAGTAACCATCCACAATAGTCCAGAATGAGATTTTCACTCTGCAGCGGAGTGTGCGCTGATATGAAACTTCCTGGCAGATTAAAACTGTGTGCCCGACCGAGACTCGAACTCGGGACCTTTGCTTTTCGCGGGCAAGTGCTCTACCATCTGAGCTGCCAAAGCACGACTCACGCTTTACTTCTGCCAGTATCTCGTCTCCTACCTTCCAAACTTTGGAAGGTAGGAGACGAGATACGGGCAGAACTAAAGCTGTGGGTACCGGGCGTGAGTCGTGCTTCGGTAGCTCAGTTGGTAGAGCACTTGCCCGCGAAAGCCAAAGGTCCCGAGTTCGTGTCTCGGTCGGGCGCACAGTTTTAATCTGCCAGGAAGTTTTCCATCCACAATAGTGTTGTCGTTGTGCTTAGTCCGCAGGCTTTAATACTTGCATCACTCTTACTCGCATACGCAACAGCTTCAACATGTTCTGGCATGACGTTCGTTTGATGTTTAGTTGGGAGGGCAGACGTCTAGTGGATCTTCGTGGGCTTGTTACCACAGGCTCGTGAATACGTTCAATATTTTCCAGCTAAGAAACTTTCTTTACACGGCTATTTTTGGCGTTAGCGACTGAACCTGTCGCTCTAAATTTCGTGAGCAATTTCTGCACGATACTTTTGCAGGAGCAACTGTCTCTGTATATTTTATGGTGAACCTTTCATTTAACGTTTTAAACGATTTACATCCAAAAATGTTTCAACAATAAACACTCTTTGTTCTATTGATAAAGACGTTGTGCAGAACTGTACTCACAACAAGCTTCAAATCGGCTACTGACAACGCATCAGTGGTCACTAAATCGTTGTTCTACATCACGGGACCTCGCTCAAGCGACAATCGAGCGCTGAGATAGCGTTAGGAAGTAAAAACATTCAGATAGTTTCAAACACTTCGTTCACTATTTGTTTTGGCCACCTTGTAGAATTTACCGGTCTTGTCGAGCCCGAGAGAATAAAAATTATCTTATATGAGGTCGCACGCATACCGAAATTTTGAAGGCAAGAAATTCTGACGTAAGCTAATGAAAATGTGAGGTGGACCCCCTATTTTTGTAGCTGCCGAAAGCTCGCTTTCAAGCAGCTCCTTGTGCGGTGTGTGCTAAAGACAGAAATGTTTACACCGCGCCCACAGCGTATTTACTCGGCGTCAGCACACAAGGACAGCGCGAATAGAACAAAAGGTGGAAGCGAAATGTCTTTGAGTATAGTGATTCATGGCGTTCTAAGAGTCGGTACAGAAAATCTCCTCGAGTTCAGTTGTGTCGTATGAAAGGGCTGTCATCGGGCCATCAACGGCGCAGTATGTAGTTAGCTAAAACATCCACACCAAATACCTCTCGCTACCCTTTCCATCAATTTCCATCAAACGTTTGTTCTCCACCAAGATGTAGCACCTTAGAAACATAAAGATGAAAATATTTTTCACCTTTGGTTCTTTCCTGAAAAGAGAGAATAGATACGTGGTTGTAGGTTCATGTACCAATGACCACAGTGGTATCTCAGAGCCTTCTAAGTATTGGAACAACAGGGGCGTCATACCAAAGTATCTTGAATGACGTGTGTCTGTGACGTCACGGCCGCCATCTTGGATAACGGTACTTTGGAATGATGCCTCTGTTGTTCCAATACTCTCCTACTTCATTGTCTACCAGACTGCACAGTTGGTTAACGGAGTACACAGATCTGTGGAAGACGATACCAAATTTTATTTCCTGGGATCTTGCCATGATGGCAAAATTCAGATTATCATGTTTTTTCTAAGCTCCATCGCATCATATGGTTTCAGTAGACCTTCCTTGGTAGAAAAACATAAACTTTAATACCACAAAATAAGGCAAAGACTTAAGTATCCATTCAGGTTTAAAACAATGGATTTGTAGCAAGTGGCTGTTAACTAGCAGACACTAACCGAAACAATCTTTACAGGTTGGTGTAGACGTCGCAGCAATTTTTCCCTATTTGAGGTATAATGAAAAGTCTGTTCTAAATTGTGGACTTTCGAATATAAGTAATAACTGGTGCACTCGAACAACGTAAGTTTTAGTATCATCACTTAATTTAGAAAAATCTGGGCCATTTTTTTGCATTTCAGTCCCATTAAAAATTAATGGGAAAACAGTTTCCTTTTTTTTTGCTGCACTGCAGGGACGAAAACATTAATGTCACCAGTTCATTGAGAAACGTCTCAGCCATTTCCTGTTCTTTGCCGTCTCATTACAAACTACAAACAGTTTTCTTTGGTTCGACTATGGTACTTTTTTAGTTTAATACATTATTAAAACTAAACGCGGGAAGCAGTACATGGCAGTACTATGGCAAAACAGTCCATTTTTCTGCGCGCTTACCCCATGTAGTAGAACAAACTGAAGACGATACGTTCGTTAACTCAACAAACGATTACAGATTTTAAAAAAAACGTCTGTTGACTAAAGAACTTTTTCTAGATCATTGTGTACCTATTAAGTTGTTCTTTTATTAATCAAGTAGCGAGATTCGACCGCCATTTTCACGTCATTACTGTTCAGGGCATCAAGGCGTGACGACTGAGTATTCCAGCAAAAGTTTTTATCCACTTATATCGCAAGAACATGATGAGCAGTCTATAGGGGCTCAAGAAAGGGTTTACCAGCCACCGCATCTCCACTGGAGTTTTGTCCAAGAGTCTTCCGCCGAATACTGCTCTAAATTTTCAGCCCACTCTGGACACCAAAAGGCTGCTGAAGGAAATTCCTGTGGAATGGGGGAAACTTAAGGATTTTAAAGGACTAGAAGAGGAAAACGACACGACGAAATCGTTCCGAAAATTTTAGTTTGGCAAGGGGGCCAAAACCTGGTAAAGTTTCGTAAGCATTGGTCTGTTACTGAAGTCAAACGGAATATTTGCCTCAGGTAGTGAGGTCCCTTACTAAATTATCCTGGGCAAAGATCAGCAGAATTCATCTTCTGAAATTTTTGTAACACAACCTATCACAGCTTTGGGCAACAGCCGAGTGACGGAAATTACGGTGCGCCGAGTACTTGAAAAATCCAGAGAATCGTAGTCTGGGTTTGGGCACACATTCCCCCCTCCCCCTCCACCCACCAACGCGAAGACATTCGACGAATATTCCATAATTTCTGAAATACAAACCAAACTGTTTGTAACAACAATTTTTAATAACGATTCTCTTCTGGTTCGCGAAGTCAGCTACCTCACTCCGCTACCATCAACCGTATTTATTTTATAGCGGTGATTCGACGCTAATTAGCGTGTCGGAAGATGCATATAGGCATGCTTAATGTATTGATTTCACAGGCCACGGAAATGTTTGTTTACGGTTACTGGCTTAGTTTCCAAACGTCGAACGTGAAACATTTACTGATAGTTGGGAAAATTGGAAGTCAGTTGTCTCTTATAGTAGATTACGGGTACAAAAAATGACCATTTGGCATACTTCCTGCATTTCAAAGTAGTCCTTGAAATTAATAATACGTTTTCTATTACGTTCTTAAATGTAGTCATCAAGTATATAATCTGAAACCAAATCATTACAGAAAGATGAAGTACATATCACAATCATGATGTTTCCACAATTAACTGTTTTCTTTGTTAGTGAGCATTTCAAAAGCTGAAATAACTTCTCCTACTTTACCAGCAAGATCTGCAGTGTACAGCGGCTGATGCAATCCCTTTTGGGTACAGAATTCATTTCACCTCCAGACATTTCCCCAGCAATATAACAAAAACTACTCTAAAGAACAGTCTTTTCCATGCGTTGGTAAGAAAGTTAAGGCAGAGGTGCCGTTTCTTTACGACTTATGCCACAGCTCCTCAAAAAATATGTTCCATTATAACCAGTAAGATGCTAGCTTTTAATTGGTGGCGGCGCCTTGACATCTAGAACTCTAATAGCCATGCGAAACAACCAGCATCTCGGAACATGATGACTCATTGCGCTTCCAGGAAGCTCGTATTCTGTATTTGGCAGCACTAACTTGCCGGTTTGGAAAGAGATCAGAAACGCAGAGGAAAAAAGAAAGAAAGCAATCTATTTGTAATAAATATATTTTATGCAGTTTTTCAGTCGGTGTAAATGGTAACATTTCACTGTTGCCATCCCCTACATTTTCCACGTAACGGAATTTACTGTCGGGAAATGAATCGTAGTGAATTGCTTCCTTCAAGTGCTCCATAGCTCAAGGGCGACGTATACAGTCCACTGTATTCACGTTGACACGTTAACCGAAGGAACGGTTTATGTCAAAACGCAAAGGAATAAAGTGACTGAAAAACACCTCTCTGAATAGTGAGTGCAAACAAGTACGGATTGTGGGCGAGATCTGTTGGAAGAAGAGCCTAGTAGAATGTCGTCAACCTTTCCGTGTTCACACTTACCGCCATACCATCTTCCTCGCAAAAGCATGGAGTCCAGATGTCCAGTTGATTTCTTGCGTTGCCAGTTGAAAAGAAGGCTACTTCGCTGAGACACAAAGACGTTTATCAACTTTAGTTACGGTTCACTTCAAGCCATTCGGGCATCTTCGAACTTCACACTTCCAGCTGGACATCAAAACGTCTCTGACTTCCTACATTATGCCGATATTAATTAAGTTGAATCGAGGTAATCATGCATTGTAACTGAAAACGTTTATGATCATTCATTTTCATTTATACGAGGTTCCAGCAGTCGTTTCGGAATATTACACCCTCACCATCACGTGAAAGCAATAAACTTTAGTGTGACTTTTTTTCAAATTCTGATTGGAAACATGTGGTACTATTTGCTAATGGAACATGAAGACAAAACTAAGAACCTGAAATGTATTCTGTTATATATTTATGAGCACGATAGAAGTACTCGTTTTATTTGATGAATGATGCAAGACCTCGAAATTGGGTTTCGCCAAACGATAGAAACTTTTAATTTTGTTACATAGTATCAACCGAGTGTAGTCTCCTAGCGTCGTAATTTTAAACGATTTCTCAGTTACTCCTACGAAAAGGTTCGACGCCAACATTAACAAGCTCGTGTATCACAGTACTCGTCTTTCCAAACACTTTCGAATTCCGTTAAGGAAATTACACCGTGCTTTTAAAAAGCAGTATCTGATTCAGAATGTATGTTGGTACCACAAAGAAAGGTGTTAATCATGCGAAAAAAATTGTGTGCCTCTCTGTGTACTATAAATTGCCAAAAACATTGTTTCTGTATCATGAACCGTTCATGAATGGAAAGAGAAGTTACGTGTTAAGTCTTTCACCCTATATGCACTGCCCGACAAAAAATGTGAAGCACCCAGAAGACGCGGTCGGATGTTAGTGCAGGTTCGTACACCATCGGCGGGTATGTAAATGATTACAGTTGCAATTCTATGTGACAGAACGGCTACAGGAGCGCATATTTTTTTTTTTTTTTTAGTGTAGCCGGCCGGGATGGCCGAGCGGTTCTAGACGCTACAGTCTGGAACCGCGCGACCGCTACGGTCGCAGGTTCGAATCCTGCCCCGGGCATGGATGTGTGTGATGTCCTTAGGTTAGTTATGTTTAAGTAGTTCTAAGTTCTAGGGGACTGATGATCTCAGCAGTTAAGTCCCATAGTGCTCAGAGCCATTTGACCCATTTTTTTAGTGTTGTTACCAGGATTGACAGGATATACAGGGAGAATTTTTCAACCGTGTACAAACTCTAGAGACTGATCAATGAAAGGGTACGGAACAAAAAAGGTCTAATGACCTTATATCTGGAAACGCACGGCTTCCTAGCTAAAGACCGTTTATTCAGTCATACGTTCTTACAGAAACTGCGGTCTAATAAAGTGTGTACCAAGCAGCCTCAGTTACAGTACGCATGATGTCCTCCTAGAGGGTGATACTATTCCTCATACGTCATGCCCTGGCGCCCTCTCCTTCCATAGTAATTGGGAATGTTGCATCCAATTCACTTCTCTTGGTGACTCACCTTGTGGATGCGATACAGTGTTGTACACAGTGGTTCCGTATTCGAATCGAGAGATTGCCGACATGGTGCTTATTTATGGAAAGACAAATGGCAACGGGTTGCGAGCAGCAAGGGTGTACCAGGAATCTATCCACGCCGGCAACCACAGCTTATAACGTTTACAACAGTGTTTCGCTGTTTGTCGGAGACAGGGTCGTTTCAGGTAGCAGGATATCATGTAGGTTTGCCGTTGCGCCCTATTTTTATGTTGATCACTTCGAGCAGAGCCTTGCCACAGGTAAACCAAGAAAATTTATTAGGACCAATTTGACATCAAATAATAAACAATACAGTCATTCACAGTTAAGAACTGCATTTCAAAATTAATACCGTGTTCGGATTAGGTACACTTCAGTTCATATCACATTTCTGTCAGACAGTGTGATTCTTACAGTGCAGTGGTGCATTTGCGTACGTATTTAGTCTTTGGAATTTTATTGAGTCAGTTTGCGCACGTAAAATTACAGGGAATTTTTATAGAAACATTTTGTTTGTGTATTCTTTGAAAATTAGATTTATGATTTTATGTAGAGTTTTCACTACGTTGGTTTCGTGTGCTGGAACTGCAAGTCACGTACTATGACTCACGCACTATCCACTGCACTGAACAATAGAGAATACAACAGGAGAGGTTCTTCAGTTCATAGTTTTCTGTTTTCTGATTATTTTGATAAAAGTCGATACAAATACAGCTACATAGTTTCATATTGATTTGGCAACTCATTCCATCAGAAACAGTGTACGTGATCACACCACCTGCTTTGTTCAGGTTCACATTCAACACAGACATACACGAAAGTTATAAAAAAAAATAGGGAAGAATTTAGTTACACTGCAGGCCCCGGACTTGTGCTACGAATAGAGTTAGTAATAAACCAGTAATAAATAAGTACGTTGTGGATTACGCTGAAGATTTATTGCAAGAATAGCAAAAAATATTCCTTTCATTACTCTGTTTAACCTGCCAGTGAGTGAAAGTTTCGAAACGGTCTGAAATGTGTAAAGTTTGTCGCCAAATCGCTACGGGCTGTCATTCTCATATACTGGGTGAACACAGTCTGGAAAACGCGGCCTCAATACTTGTACACACTCCCTAACTTTAATACTTGACTTATCGTGTTATACCTGCAACGTAAAATTGTGACGGAGTTTCAGATTTTTAAATTCGGTAATTAATTATGTGGAATACAAAAAATGATATTTTTGTTGCTCCTGGAAGCCTTTAGATTGGGCTTTGGTGATTTTAGCCCTTGAGTAATTTAGAAGTAGTTAGGGATTTATCTGATATCTTAGTTTTGATCATGAATGGCAATCGACTTTGTCAATCGTTACAGAGGGTCATAAATAGTTAAGAGACTGTGGACGGACCACAGATGATTCAATACTAATAAAACAGGTTAAGGATTAACAATGAGATGTATTCAGTCAGAGTTCATAAACATCGAGCTGTGTTCAGCCTTAATTGCCGTTTCAGTATTACTAACGTATGGGAGACGCATTGAAAGAGATATCAACTAATGGATACGGGAGTCAGTGGATGAAATCACAGAACTCCTTAAACGCCACTTGAGCTAGTAATGTACTGGGAAGTGTTGAATTCATATGAGAGAGAGAGCGGAACCCATAAAGACTGAGGCGACAAAAGGGGATGGTTTCGATGACTTTTTATCACATGGCCGCAAATATTGACTCAGCGGCAACGATGCGACGCAGTGACGCACGCTGAGCTAAAACTGTGATGCTGTTCATCCGAAGAGAAACTGGAGGAAAAGTGAGGCAGAAGCTGCGTGGTTCCAAGGTCTTAAACATCAGGATGTCCATTCCACGTGGAGCTTGCGACCTCAGGCAATAACCCCAGTACCAACTGCTGAGAGGTGCAATGGTCAAGGACTGCCTGCTGGGATTTTTATAACACGATGTTTTCAGACCACAGAGATTTCACGTCTTGCCTTGGCTCCAGTCATCGAAACACAGTCATTTTCCTATCATTCTACCTCCTCGACGAAGAAGAAAAAGTGTTTATTTGAATATAGTAGCTGCCGCTATCTTGAGCTAATATCCAAATCCTCTCAAAATCTAATCTTAATTCAGATTCTGAAATATCGTTCGTCAGTACCTCAGCAATTGTCTGTTATGCTCTCTTTCCCTTCGGAACTTTTAATAGTTGGTTAATTTGCATTTAGACCCAAATGTTAAGGAAGCTCGAAACAAAATTGACAACGCGTTAATAAGTTCAATGGCGTGTTATTAATTACTAAAGGTCCCGGTATCCGCAATGATATGTATAGGATTTTAATCATTAGAGGTCCCTTTCTTTGTTAGAGTCCTCCTGCGAATGCGAATGTACGTGTTCAGATACGTGGTGAGCCTGGTTAGGGTCATTCTGTTGCTAAAAGGAAAAAAGGAACAAAGCTATTCAGAAAGTTATTTCATTACGGGGAACTAGGAATCATGTCACATGCAAAACTGAATTTGTATCCGCGCAGAGGAACTGCATCTCAAAAGTAATGGCAAACATAGTTGCAGCAATGTTTTTATCCTAATTATGTGTAATCGTGACTTCATATCAGTGACGTTGATAACAAGAAAACTTATCTCAGTTTTGTCTACTGAGTAACAGAAATAACTTGGATAGACAGATAAGAACAGGGGAGCCTGCGATGTAACTAAATGTTTTCTTGCACTGTAAGAGTCCTCAAACGGGACCTACAATAAGGTGACATTAGCGTGGGCAGGTTGAATTTTACATGTAGATGTAAATGCCCGAAGACGATCTCCAAAAGAACACGTAAAAAGAAGTGCAACGTACTCAGCTTAATAATTTGTAAGTCATATAAATAACAGAAAAATAGTTCTGTGTGCTAATAATATTGAAGAATAGTCTTATTTTAACGACAAAATTATCAGTCTAGAGAAGAATAGCAGTTCATGTAAACACAATAGAATAAAACGCATTACGGAAAACTCCACAATGGGTTTCCCAGGTTACAGCTTTCTTATTAGTTTTATTGTACTCACTGTCAGGTCAGTAGAGAGATTTCACTGGAGAAGCAAGACATCCATTCACGTCGTTCGATTCTAATCATTAATCTATCCATTGAACACCTGATTGACACACAGGGAAACTTCATGTTCAACTAACGCAGAATGAGATCGATACAACAGTTTTATGGGACTGAGTTTTAACACTCGCATACTTATTTATTCAATCCATTCACGAACAGTGAGGAAAGTAGTTTATTTCGAATATATCTACAACATTACAAAATGCTATAAATGACAGTATGTATGTCAAGACAATACCCCGTCGTGGCAAATTATTACTGATATAAAGAAGAAATGCAAATAACATATCTTGACGTTTAATTTACTTCAGTTCTGTACCGCACCTGACTAAAAATGCTAAGAAACCATCCACACGGATGATAAAATATTTCATTCACTTATACTAAGCTAAATCAGTTGTAAGCTTTGCTGTAGTTGTCTTTTACTTATGTCCCTTTGTAAAATTATAAAGCAAGCAATCTGTGTTACGCTACATGTATTTGTCAAAATGCTCGTCAATAATGTTTCCGTAACTGGTAGTTGTCTTCATGGTAGTTACAACTTACCGAGTCCCCAACTTTGCAGAAAACGGGCACAGGATCAGTCTCATCTGAAAAAGAAGAAAAGACTTCAATAATTTTCGTTTTTATGATTAATCTGGATTGGCTCTGCTGTATAACCGTACTGACAAAGAATGCAATATCGATCGGCACATAAAGAGCATGGACAGGAGATTTCATATACGTGAGCTACGTTGAACATTATTTTTCTTCACGACTTTGACAGAATTAAACCAGCACATTTTTATAGAAGAAATTTGTCACTGTTTCGTAAAATTACAAGAATACATTCTATGCATAACGATATAGCATAATGTTTGTTCTCGATGCTTCAAAGATAACGAATTTTTGGATCTTCATTGATTCTGTTGCTTTTAGGCAAAACGATTCAGTGAGGAAATTTTCATTAGTTGTTGTTTTGTAAGGAACGGTGAAAGGAAAATGAAACAAGATAGGAAAAAATACTTGATGATAGACGTAGCGAAACTGCAAAATAATTATATGTAGGCAATAATAACGGTAGGAGACAGAGAAATATGGAAAAACAACATTACGTCAAGAGTTGCCTTTTTGACAGAACTAAATAAAAGTAATGGACATAATAACATGACCTACTCGAATGAGTACGTTAGATCACGGCTCTGCTCCAAACCTGCGCACAATAAATAATGCTTATCCAGGGTTCTCAAGGGAACCGGTAAACGCTTCTCTCGCTGATTTTTCTACTGCGAAATCATGGGTGAGGTATTTCGAATCCCACTGCACTTTCTTGGAAATAAGGTTTGCATGATTGTAGGATGTTTGCAATGTAGTTAGCTATGTGCATCGTATTTTATTAGTGTTTATCCATGTGCAGCTTTGTGTTAAAGATCAACGTTTTTATCTACTTGTTTTTTAAGTCACATAACCCACAATCGAATATCAGCATACCAAACAACAAATTATTATACTCCCATACATCTGATACACGTAACTGGAGTGAATCAAATGTACTAGAGCATAGTGGCTGTTTTTCTGTACATGTAACACCTCAGCCTCAGTTTGCAAATAGAAACCAATCTTTACCCAGGTTTCAGCCAAAATAATTTGGCCTGTGACACTTAGCCTTTAGAAACAGGCCAAATCATTTTGGCTGAAACCTGGGTAAACATTGGTTTCTATTTGCAACTCAGGCTGACGATTTACATGTTCAGTTATCACAGTTGTTGACAGGGCTGCACAATGTTAAAAATTCTTATGTTTTTCTGTACTATGTCTTGATTTTATTTTTGGATTGTAGACTGTTTGATTTCGTGATACTTGAAAATTTGTGGCACTTTCTTTTAATCACCATGGGACAATGTATATAATACCGCATCAGATAGTACCCTAATGGGTCTAAACTAGTGATACATATTATATTACTGAGCATTATGGACTAAACAGATATTTACACTTAAGAAAGCGAGTGCGAATATAGACTTAAAGAAAAATTTCGTGGCTTGTTTCTCTAGCGAAAAGATATGGAACCTGTGATGACAAACCGAGATGAGTTCGCAGTATCTGTCTTATGGGATCCACTGCAAAATGAGCTTTCATTAAATTTCTTTTAATACAGAGGTATCCGTTTTGCTAACTTCAAACGCTTTCCGTTATGAATGAGGCAGAGCAGAGAACCGCATTAACGCAAATGCTTAATCCCAAACCATGAGACAGCTTAAACTGTCGAAAATTCCTGCGATGTTGTAGTCCTTTGTGAGTGGTAATTTTCGCAGTCGTTAGCTGTTTTCTGAATAGCACGGTACAGTTACTTACGTAATACTTCGTATTACCAAATATTGCAAGTTTTAAAATACGTGTAGCAAAAAAGAGTTTGCTGACTCGTCATTATTACTTCGCAGACGTTCTTTGCTTCGCCTCATTATACGGTCGCTGAAGCTTCTAATGACTGCTGACGGAAACCGTATAGCAAGGTCGTCTGTAGCAGAGTGCCAATCACTGCAAATAACGCTAATTACCTCGGCACCAGGAAGCATACGTCGGCATCCCAGAAGAGCAGGGTTAGCAGTATGTCAGGACTACGTCGGTTCTCGACTCTGTGTTAACGTCGTGTTGCAGTGACAGTTCTGTTCCTTGGTAACTACTTTGCACTGTATGCTGCTTTTGAATGTTACGTATTTATTATCATTTGTTTAAATGCTACAGGCGAATGCTGCAGTTATTATTATCGTATTTTAATAGGGCACAGTATTTTAAAAAAGTGTATCGAAACCCGACTTAGAATACTTTCCTTTACGTTTACAAATGTGTGTAGTAAATAAAATTATTTTTCCACATGAGTTTTTTTCGTATAGATAATTGCTCTTGGCTCTACTTCAGTATTTGATCAATGATTCAGTGTGTTCCTAGAATTTAAATGGGCTACATATGTTGTTGTTGTTGTCTTTAGACCAGAGACTGGTGTGATGCAGCTCTCTGTGCTACTCTGTCCTGTGCAAGCTTCTTCATCTCCCAGTACCTACTGCAACCGACATCCTTCTGAATCTGCTTAGTGTATTCATCTCTTGGTCTACCTCTACGATTTTTACCCTCCACGCTGCCCTCCAATACTAAATTGGTGATCCCTTGATGCCTCAGAACATGTCCCACCAACCCATACCTTTTTCTAGTTAAGTTGTGCCAAAAAATTCCTCTTCTCCCCAATTCTGTTCAGTACTTCCTCATTAGTTACGTGATCTACCCACATCATCTACAGCATTGTTCTGTAGCACCACATTTCGAAAGCTTCTATTCTTTTCTTGTCTAAACTAGTTATCCTCCATGTTTCACTTCCATACATGGCTACACTCCGTACAAATACTTTCAGAAACGACTTTAAGACAAAATGGTCCAAATGGCTCTGAGCACTATGGACTTAACATCTGAGGTCATCATTCACCTAGAACTTAGAACTACTTAAACCTAACTAACCTAAGGACATCACGCGCATCCATTCCCGAGGCAGGATTTGAACCTGCCACCGTAGCGGTCGCAGCGGTTCCAGATTGAACGCCTAGAACCGCTTGGCCACAGCGGCCGGCACTTCCTGACACTTAAATCGATACTCGATGTCAACAAATTTCTCTTGTTCAGAACGCTTTCCTTGCCATTGCCAGTCTACATTTTATATCCTCTCTACTTCGACCATCATCAATTATTTTGCTCCCAAAATAGCGAACTTCATCTACTACTTTAAGTGTCTCATTTCCAACCTATTTCCCTCAGCATCACCTGATTTAAGTCGACTACATTCCATTATCTTCGTTTTGATTTTGTTGATGTTCATCTTATATCCTCCTTTCAAGACACTGTCCATTCCGTTCAACTGCTCTTCCATGTCCTTTGCTATCTCTGCCAGAATTACAATGTCATCGGAAAAATCTCAAAGTTTTTATTTCTTCTCCATTGGTTTTAATTCCTGCTCCAAATTTTTCTTTTGTTTCCTTTACTGCTTGCTCAATATACAGATTGAATAACATTGGGGATACGCTACAACTGTAAGTAGGCTGTTTATGTTTTCTCTATGTAAGTAGGCTGTTTATGTTTTCTTATTGGCAACGTTACGTAGCGCTCAAAATGAAAATCACTGGCTGTGCTGTGTGCAGTCTGTGGCTAGTTTGCATTGTTGTCTGCCATTGTAGTGTTGGGCAGCGGCAGCTGGATGTGAACAGCGCGTAGCGTTGCGCAGTTGGAGGTGAGCCGCCAGCAGTGGTGGATGTGGGGAGAGAGATGGCGGAGATTTGTAATTTGTCATGAACTGATATATATATTATGACTTGTGATGATATTAAGGTAAATACATTGTTTGTTCTCTATTAATATCTTTCATTTGCTAACTATCCCTATCAGTAGTTAGTGCCTTCAGTAGTTTGAATCTTTTATTTAGCTGGCAGTAGTGGCGCTCGCTGTATTGCAGTAGCTTGAGCAGCGAAGATTTTTGTGAGGTAAGTGATTTGTGAAAGGTATAGGTTAATGTTAGTCAGGGCCCATTCTTTTGTACGAATTATTGAAAGTCAGATTGCGTTGCGCTAACAAAATATTGTGTGTCAGGTTAAGCACAGTCATGTAGAAATGTTCAAAGGGGAAGTTTCACAACCCTGCCTCACTCCCTTCCCAACCACTGCTTCCCTTTCATGCCCCTGGACTCATAACTGCCGTCTGGTATCTGTACAAATTGAAAATAGGCGTCCGCTCTCTGTATTTGATCTCTGCCACCTTCAGAATTTGAAAGAGAGTATTCCGGTCAACATTGTCAAAAGCTTTCTCTAAGTCTACAAATGCTAGAAACGTAGGTTTGCCCTTCCTTAATCTAGCTTCTAAGATAAGTCGTAGGGTTAGCATTGCTTCACGTGTTCCAACATTTCTACGGAATCCAAACTGACCTTTCCCGAGGTCGGCTTCTACTAGTTTTTCCATTCGTCTGTAAAGAATTCGCGTTAGTATTTTGCAGCTATGACTTATTAAACTGATAGTTCAGTAATTTTCACATCTATCAACACCTGCTTTCTTTGGGATTGGAATTATTATATTCTTCTTGAAGTCTGAGGGTATTTCGTCTGTCTCATACATCTTGCTCACCAGATGGTAGAGTTTTGTCGGGACTGGCTCTCCCAAGGCCGTCAGTAGTTCCAATGGAATGTTGTCTACTCCGGGGGCCTTGTTTCGACTCAGGTCTTTCAGTGCTCTGTCAAACTCTTCAGGCAGTGTCGTATCTCCCATTTCATCTTCATCTAGAACCTCTTGCATTTCCATAATATTGTCCTCAAGTACATCGCCCTTGTATAGACACTCTATATACTCCTTCCACCTTTCTGCTTTCCCTTCTTTGCTTAGAACTAGGTTTCCATCTGAGCTCTTATATTCATACAAGTGGTACTCTTTTCTCCAAAGGTCTCTCTAATTTTCCTGTAGGCAGTAACTATCCTACCCCTCGTGGGATAAGCCTCTACATCATTACATTTGTCCTCTAGCCATCCCTGCTTAGCCATTTTGCTCTTCCTGTCGATCTCATTTTTGAGACGTTTGTATTCCTTTTTGCCTGCTTCATTTACTGCGTTTTTATATTTTATCCTTTCATCAACTAATTTCAATATCTCTTCTGTTACCCAAGGATTTCTACTAGCCCTCGTCTTTCTACCGACTTGATCCTCTGTTGCCTTCACTATTTCATCTCTCAAAGCTACCCGTTCTTCTTTTACTATATTTCTTTCCCCCGTTCTTGTCAACCATACCCTAATGTTCTCTCTGAAACGCTCTACAACCTCTGGTTCTTTCAGTTTATCGAGGTCCCATCTCTTTATATTCCCATCTGTTTCTAGTTTCTTCAGCTTTAATCTACAGTTCATAACCAATAAATTGTGGTCAGTCTGCATCTGCCACTGGAGATGTCTTGCAATTTAAAACTTGGTTCATAAATATGTCTTATCATTATATAATCGATTTGATACCTTCCACTGTCTCCAGGTCTCTTTCATGTATATAACCTTCTTTCATGATTCTTAAACCAAATGTTGGCTAAGATTATGTTCTACTGTGTGAAAAATTCGACCAGGCGGCTTCCTCTTTCATTCCTTATCCCCATTACATATTCTCATACTAATTTTCCTTCTCTTCCTCCTACCGAATTCCAGTCACCCATGACTATTAAATTTTCGCCTCCCTTCACCATCTGAATAATTTCTTTTATCTCATGAAACATTTCTTCAATCTCTTCATCTGAGGAGCTAGTTGATAAATAAAATTGTACTGCTGCGGTAGGAGAGGGCTTCGGTCTATCTTGGCTACAATAATGCGTTCACTATGCTGTTCGTAGTAGCTTACACGCGCCCATATTCTTTATTCATTATTAAACCTATTCCTGAATTACCCCTAGTTTGATTTTGTATTTATAATACTGTATTCACCTGACGAAGAAGTTTCGTACCTCCTGCCGTAGAACTTCACTAATCCCCACTATATCTAACTTTAAACTATTCATTCCCTTTTTAAGTTTTTTAACCTACCTGCCCGATTAAGGGGTGTAAGAGGTCCGAGCAGATGTAATTTCGATATATTGCTCATGCGCTGCCTGCGATATGCAAGGTCTCTGACCAGAGAGCAGTGTTGACTGCAATAGGAACTGTGTAGCTGTAGCAGTAAGTTGTTGCTAGTCTGGAGTCTGCTCTGGTCTGGTATGGTGTATCATGTTGGCTGGCCCGGTCGCGGTGCAGCGATGCCGGAGCCTGAGTATTATTGTATAAGGTAAAAAGCAGTCTCGCGCATATGTAGTAATGTTATCTCAAGTCGCTTGTAAATGTTTTAAAACTCTCGTGATAACAATCTTCCTCATAAAAAGTAACTTTTAACAACCATTCATTTCAATTGAAAGAATTTACTAATTTCTCCCATCCATGATCATCCTGATTATTGCAATAGAAAAATCAGTTGCTTTCTTTCATAAATGACAGATAGGTCGGCCAGCATTGCACAGAGCTGTGCCAAAAAAAATTTATTGTAAGAGCAGATATATCCGGCGACTTCATTGAGGTAAGAATTTTTCCTTTTTTTATTCAGAATGATCTTTCAGGGCCATGACGCAGCACTGCTGTCGTCCAAAATTTACCAGGTTAAATTCACAGTGAATTATTGAAAAGTCATAAGTGAGCGACAATTTAATTGAGAGGTTACTTACATTGTTTTATTGCCAGGTTACTGAATTTATTTTTTTTATTGGGACGTTACACTGAATGTGAACGACAGACTTATAATTTTTACCGTTGAGAGGTTTAGGAATTTTTCTGTTTTGAGGTTACGCTAAATGTGAATGAATTTTGAGCTTAGATTAAATCAGAAAGAATTTTATGTGGAGGTTAATGTGAAAAGAATTTTGTAGGGAGGTTACAAATTGGAAAGAATTTTGTGCGGACGTTACACTGAATGAGGATATTTATTTATATTATTTATTCTAAATAATTGTGGGGAGGTTACACTGTGAAAGAATTTTGTTTTGAGGTTACACTAAATTAGAATCATATTCATATTATTTATTTTAGTTATTGTGGGGAGGTTACAGGGGTCTGACATTTCACGCTCCGATCCGTAGCACGCCAGTTTTCTTTCTTGATAACGATGTCCCCTTGAGTAGTCCTCTCCCGGAGATCCGAATGGGGGAAAATTTTACCTCCGGAATGTATATCGTACACAAATATAACGCAAATATTTACCAAATGATATCAATGCTTTCTTTAGTTCATTTTCAAGATGTAGATGTAGATATTAAGCCCTGATGGACCTAAACTAGAAGTCAATCACCTTGTGTTCTGTTTCACATTTCTCATGGCCTGTTAAGGTGCACATTAATACAACGTCACTACAGCCCAACTGTACGAACACATTCACCTTAAAACAAAAAGAACGTTCACAGTATGTTTCTTTATTGAAAAGCTGGTTAAAGAATTTTGGTTCTTCGAATGCTTCCAGAAATGTTTTCTGCCCTCTGAAATCTTTCAAATGACACCCAATGTATAGCAATACCACTGAATGTAGAGCAATGTCAACTTCCTCGCCAGAAAAATTGTGTAAGTACATTCCGTCAGCATGTTCTGCCTCTAAAACTTCTTGAGAATCATTCCAGTTTTGTAGCATTTTAACGTTTTGAATATCTCCTTTGTTCAAAATAGATTATGATGTCTCAATTCATCTAGTACTCTCATTCCTAGATACCAACCTCGAAGGCAGCCAATCTTCACTTGAAACTGTCCTCAATAGGTGAGACCGGCGTACATATAAGAGACTTATTTCTTCCAGGAAACGGACGGAAAATTACAGAGACATCCTACATATGTCAGAGTAAAGGATGGAGTGGAACGATTTTAACTGCAAACAATCATGCAAACAGAGAAAATGTCTCTTAGACTGCAACAAATTTTTGGAGACAATATCGCAAAATGAAAAGAGATGTGAGAAAATGATTCTGTGAATTGTCAGCACCTAATGAGATTTGTTACGCTAATTGTGAAAACTGAATAGTAAGTGTGGTAATTTTTATAGGATAATGCGAAGTTTCATAATGAGGTGTGAGCGTTGATGAACTTGTTTATTATCAACAAATTTGTTCAAAGTTTCAAGCAGATGTGAGGCGCAAACGTTTGTTGTGAGATATCTTAATATGTTACTGTCATACATATGTGAGATCGATTAAGATGAATATTGCGCATTGACAAACTGAGCTGATGGAATGCACAAGTGTTGGGTGGCATTTGTTATAGGATACAACCAAATTAAATGTATTCGTACCAACGCTGCCGATTTCACAAGTTTCGTCAGCGTAGTTGAGATATCTTATCACGTAATGGCCTATAAACTACAGGATTTCCCAACGGAAGATCGTCGGCATAAGATAGGTGAAATTTTTGAGACCATTGATATTTGACAGGGTAAATAATATTTTGAATGAACGAGAGTGTGCAGGGACGCTCATTTGGAAGTATTGTTACTCAAACTCCCGTCCAGTCATCCAGCTTTAGACTTTCCTTAATATCTTCAAGCATACTCTACGAATTGCACCATACATTGTTCCTTATCGTTCCATTCACGAATGGGACGTGGGAAGAACTGTACGCTTTTGCGAGAGTTGTTATTTGCGTAATTTCATCAGCACGATATAAGGGATCGATTCTTTGGGAGCTGAGGAAAATGTGTAGTTTATGACCTTTTCTAACTAGGTTCTCAGTAAATGTACATGTCTTTCTTCAAATTTACCTTTTCCATCGTTCCTCGTTTCACTGTATTATGTAAGCGCTAAGTGTCAGTCTTCAGACCACGCTGTTATTTTGTCGAGGCCAAACTCGACATTACCACAATGTTTAATCGTAAAGGCTAAAATTGCAACTATGACTGATGTCATTTAAGTATATCATGGATAGTAATTATCCAGATACACTTACTTGGCGACGGGAGACGTTACTTTAGTGTATGTGGATAACACTCCTGGAATGAAATTTTCGAGCCTGTCTCAAACTTGGTTGACATCAAGAGTATATTTCCTTCGGAAGGTTTCTTTCTCGATTTCCGAAAAGCATTTGAATAAGAATCACATCTACTGCCAATTACGATAATATGGTGCAACAAGTGAAATTTGTGAGTAGATTGAGAATTGGTTGACAGGTAGAGGGTAGTAAGGTATCTTGAACGAAAAATTATTGGCACATGTGGAGTGTGCCCCAAGAAAGAGTACTGTGTATTATTGATCTTGCAGACAATATTAATAGAACCTTCACACTATAGGCAGATGGTGCAGTCATCGATAATGAAGTACTGTCTGAATTAAAGCTGCGCAAATAACCAGTCAGATCTTGACAAGGGCTTCAAACTTGCTTTTAATGTTCAAAAATATGAAAATATGCGCTTCCCAAAACGGAAAAAGTTGTTTCCTAACACTTTGTCACTAACTCATTGGTGCAATCGACTAACTCGTCCAAATACCTGGGTGTAACAGTTTGCAGGGCTGTGAAATGGCACGTTCAGTCGTAAGTAAAGCAGGTGGCAGACTTTGATTTATTAGTAAAATGCTAAGTAAATGCAATCATTCTGGAAAGGAGGTTGCTTACAAAACTCTCGTGCGACTCAGCCTAGAATATTGCTCAGGTGTATGAGACCGGTACCAAATAGGACTAACAGCGAATATTGACGTATACAGGAAAGGGCAGCACGAATGATCACAGGTTCATTAGACCTATAGGAGAGTGTAACAGAAATGCTGAAGAAACTGAGCTATCAGCTACTTGCAGACAGACACCAACTATCTCGAGAAAGCGTACATACGAAGTTAAAAGAACCTGCTTTTAATGATGGCTCTAGGTGTATAATTACAAACTCCTACATTTTGGTGTAGTAGTGATCGCAAGGGCAGCATTAGAATAATTACAGTACGCACACAGTCGTTTAAACAACCATTCTTCCCACACGTCATACGTGAATGGAAAGGGAAGAAGCCCTCATAACTGGTCCAATGAAAACTACCCCTGTCACGCATTTCCTGTAGTATTTTGCAGAGTACAGACGCTATTGTATATGGAGATTCTTATGGAACTTTTTTTCTTCAGGATCCTTCTCTTGTTGTTGTATTCTTCATCTTCTTTTCTGCTTCTTTTTCTTCTTCTTGTTCTTACATTATGGCCTCTGTAGCACGACGGGTAGCCACTTCATGGATTGCGTTGTCTTCTTCTCTTCCCAGAACCTCTTCATTCTTTCTCTTCTTCTCTGCCTCCCATCTTCCTACATCTTCAGAATCCTCCTCTTGTATGCATCACTTGTGAAGCTTTTGCTGAATCCTTCTCTGTTGTTGGTCTCTGGTATATTGGTCGGTGTACAGCAGCTTCTCCAGTTTTCCTTCCCTTTCATCTTGATCCTGGACATCGACCAGTCCTTCCCGAAAAAAAAGCCCATTGAACCCTGTATTTCCCTTGTCATCCGTTTCCCATATTCTTTAAGTTATTTTAAGCATATTCATCCTAATCCCTTTTCAGTCTGTTTTCTTCTGATATTTTGTTTAGGCTCCAGTGAATTTCTTCCGTAGGTCTTCGCACCCGCCTTTCGCACCGCCTTTTTTTTGTGTCAGGATTTTCCTCGTTATTTCACTCCCTTCTTCCGCCTGTTTTTCTGCACCACACCTCTCTACCGTTATCCTCTGTCGCATATAGTACCGCATTCACCATCGGTGGATTGCAATGTATAATCTTTGCTTTCAATGAAATATTCTTTTTATTCTGATCATATAGAACGCTGATCTTACTTTCTTCACCATGCCTGTTGTTCCCCTCGTTGATGCTGTTTATTTATGTTCCGTCTGAGTTTGTCCTGTTTATGTTTATTTTATGGTCAACGTGATATAAAATTCCAGTGTTCCTTCCTTTCTTTTCCGAAAACGCTCAAGGATATATATACGAAATTCGCGTTTCGAAAAGTTGAAGTGTAATAAGGGTTTCTGTAGTTCTGGTGGCACCCAATACTGAACACGGTTCTTCATTATACTCCACAGACAATGTGTCCGCCAAAAAGTAATGGCGACAGCGTTTAGGGACTCTCTGCGTATTGCCATGTTCAAAAGTGTAGGGATAAAACGGCATTTAACTCGTGTCATGTCCAAGATTGACTTGCATGAAAGTTTCCTCTCATCACTGGTACACGCCTGCTCGCTCACCTACCGCAGACAAAAATGCATTATAACGTACATATCTCCTGTCCCTCCTGTTATTACACGACAACCTCTCACCAGTGTAATATTTATCAGGAATGTATTATGAAACTGTGTCTAGTTAGTCTTTTAAGTGTCATTTATTTATTTTATGTCTTCATGTAAATGAAAATGTGAAGAACAATGTTATATGAAACTGGAATATTATTCTTTCTGTACAGTTGTATGTAACCTCCAACCACTTTGAAGCTTTGGTTCGGTAGCGAACATTTTATCTATTTTAAAATTTATTAGTAACAAATGAAGTCAGTCTAATTAGAAGGTGGGACTCAGCACTGTTTAGACGATCACAGGTGATATCTTTGATTATTAGTGAAGAATCAGTTGTATTTCTTAAGAATATGTTTTATTATCAATACTGTGTGGAAGGAGAAATTTGGAGACGAAAATTCGAAGCGCTGAGGTGCGGTCAGTCTTAGTCGGGACTGGATTGGTGCAAGCGCGGAGCTTATTAGTTGAAACATTAATTATTTGGAGGAAAGTAGAACAGTGTTAGTAGCGGTGGAAAGTGGAGGAATTTGAGAAGGCCACAGAGACAGCGTATGGAAACGGAGGACGCAGTAATTACTTCACGAAACGAGAAGAAGTCAGAATTTCCTAGAACATGATTCTCTCGATATTGTTGCAATAACTCACCGACTAATTCAGATTTTCGATGCACAAGATGATTTCGCAAGAATTGAAGCATTTTGAGAAGAGGCAGAGAAACAAGAGCCAAGAATTTCAAGAGAGTGCTTTTTGGATAAGACATCCTCAGGTGGCAGCTAATGTTTCACTAAGGAGCTAATCATCTGAAATATCGTATCAAGAGAACGCAAATGCTCCGTGAGCTCCTCAGGCAATATCGCGGACTATTTTCTGTATGATTTCTGACAGAGGAGAGACTGTGGTTTAACCCGCTCTATGGATTGTATTAACAAGTATGAGTGGAGACTGGCATCTATTGTTTGTTGTATCGAACTGCAAGCGACTTCAAAAGTTATACTACTCGGCGTAACGGCCTAAGCTTCTGTTTTGAGTGAAAATTAATGAACAGACGACCTGTCAGTTAAAATACGTAGTTGGGCAGCCGTCCACTGTTAAACTTAAAACCGTGTCTTGCCAACCCGACATAACGCAGTCTGGCATCGGCTACGTAACGACGCACCAGAGCAGCAGAGGAAATTTATTTGCATTTGGGCATTTAATCTTCCGATCAGCGAGATACGCGCCGCCATGTAGCTGTGGCCCAGCGTTCATCGAAAACAGCAGCAACGTGACGGCGTCAAAGAGGTCAGACATAAAATATGAAAATCCCAATGTTTTCCACTCCAACGCCATCTTTGTTTCCCAACGTGTCAAAACAGCATTTTTAATACGAGTACATCGTTCGTAAATATTACAGATTTACGAACAGTACTGAATATTCAATGTGCTGAAATGAAATGATCGTATGGCACTGTTGGCCGGGTTCAGCCGCCTTGTTGTAAGTCTTACTTCATGTGGCGCCACATTGTGCGACTTGCGTGTCGATGATGATGATGAGGATAACACGACACCCAGTCCACGGACGGAGAAGATCTCCAGCTCTGATGGGAATGGAACCCGGGCCCGCTGCATGGGTTAGCAGCTTACAGCTCTCTCGCAGACAGAATTTGTAGTTTACAGTATAATTATAACTGTATAAGCGCTTGGGGTAGTGATACAAATATAATGTATCAAAAGTGTCAATTTGCATTACGAGAAACTAACTCTTGATAAACTTTCCATTTCCGTACATAATCAATTTTTCAATAGTTTGTGTAATGTCACTAAATCTGATGTGTATATGTAACTAATTATCGAATAACCGATACTCGTCAGTAGCGACTGTATAAAATATAACTGATATACTTCGTAGGCATTGTCAATTGCAAATAATTAACCTTTTAGTATACAATTATTATTTCGTGACAGTGCATGAGAGTGCTGCTTAGCCAATTTCAGACTAATGTATGAGAAAAGTTGGTGGCATGACGATTTCCTAGGTATATCGAAACTAATTTGAAGCATCGTGTATTAAGCTGAATCTCGTAATGGTTGTAGCAGTTCGAAACGATATTGATGATGAATGTTCATTCGTGACTACGTTGTGTTCTAATGTGCTAAGCGTTTACAACAAAACATTGAACGCTTAATATTGGTGCATTAGAGATAGTGATGTGAGCATATTATGTTTGTCATAGTCAGATACGTAGAACAGTTTTGAGCTTACGTCAACGACTTCAAACTTACTAAATTACAGCAGTTCAAAAGAAAACGTCTTTTGCATGCTGCACATTAAACTTTATTTATATTGAGCTCCCAGAATCGTTTCACTTTAGCTGCAGCACACCTTCGGTTGGTTGCCAGATCGGTGTCTAATTTATTATTTTTACGCCAAACAGCTTTCTCTCAGATGCTGCTGAAAAATTACCAGCAGAAAAAACTTTATTTTAAACCTAATTAAAATCTGTGAAACAGTCTTAGTTAGTTCCACTGACACAGTAATGACGCTGAGAGGTAGTTCAGAGTCAGTAATTAGGACCATTTCAGGATAAGCTAGGGTTATTAACATGTCACCACGCACCCTGTTTATCTGATTTAACGTCTTGTCCCTTTTTAAAGTTTCCTAATCTCAAAAGAAGGCTCATACAGCATACGTTTCCTCGTGAAGTGATTATCTACAATGTATACAAGCAAGAAGGCGTGCAGAAAAGTAATGTCTCGAAATTTTTATGTGAAAATTCTTAAGGCGTTTTGAATAAAACAAACGTTACTAACTTTCTACATTTTTATTCTTCATTTCTACATATTTATTTCTCAAAATAGTCACCCTGGCGACGAACGTACTTCTCCCAACATGAGACCAGTTGGTTGATACCGTCACTGTAGAATGTTTGACTTGTTGACGGTGCCGCAACCTCACATCTGTTTGTACCGCTTCACAACTATCAATCTGAAGTCTTCGAAGGCGTTGTTTAATTTATGGAAACAGATAAAAATCGGATGGGGCCCAGTCGCGACTGCATGGAGGGTGACCGACAACAGTGGACCCAAGTCGTAGGAATGCTGGAGGCGTCGCAGTGTTCGTGCGTGGCCTGGCTATGTCATGCTGAAGAAGAGGGAGCTCCACGTGTGTACGAACTCTTCGAATATGAAACTCGATTGCACAAAGCTGTTTCTCACGCACCGACAATCACTGAGCTGACAGAAGTCATGCGATAACTCCAAATATCGGGTCGGACCTCCTATTACCCGGTGTAGTGGAGCAACTCGAGCTGACATGGACTCAACAAGTCGTTTGACACCTGCAGCATACTGAACCATGCTCCCCCTATAATCCATAACAGCGAGAGTGTTGCCGTGCAGGATTTTATGCACCAACTAACCTGTAGATTATTTCCCATATATGTTCGAAGGGGTTCGTATCAGGCACTGGTAAATCATTCACTCGGACGGTTGAGAATGTTCTTCAAACAAATCGCGAACAACTGTGGCCCGGTGAAGTGGCACAGTGTTATCCATAAACATTCCATCATTGTTTGGGAACATGAAGTCCATGAATGGCTGCAAATGGTCTCCAACTAGCTGGATATAACCATTCTCAGTCAACAATCGATTCAGATGGACCCACACCATTACGGAACCACCACCAGCTTGCACAATGCCTTGTTGACAACTTGGGTCCATGCCTTCGTGAGGTTTGTGGCGTACTCGAACCCTACCATCAGCTCTTACCAACTGAAACCTGGACTCATATGACATGGCAACCGTTTACCAGTCGTCTAGGATCCAACCGATATGCCCACAAGCTCAGGAGAGGCGCTGTAGACGATGTCGTGCTGTTAGCAAAGGCACTCGCGTCTGTTGTCTGCTGCCACAGCCAAATTTCGCCGCACTGTAGTATCCAAATTACGCTAGATGTTTTTAACGATGCGCTAGTTGAAGATAAAAAGAAATAGACATTACGCCAAGTGATAGACGAAAGCTCGAAACGTAAACTGGTGTAAATACTTCTGAAAGTAAATTAAAAGTTTCCAGTTAACTCGCATACTTTGTATTGTCCTCAACATTGCTGAAGGTTGTCGCCTAAAGTAGTTGAACAAAAGCTGCAAAAGTGCTGCTAATGCTAAGCCAGAGCACGGCGGGAGGGCGTTACCCAGGCCAGGCAGGTGTCGGACAATAAGGGCAGCCGGTGGGGTGGCGCAACGCAGCCGACATCTGCATTGCTGATGAGTCAGGGTGGCAGCACGCCGCGCCACGCTTAGTCGCACCTCGTGGTGAGTCGGCCCACTGTTCCCAGCGGCACAGTTCAGTGGCTGCAGTAGAGAGAGCGAGAGAGAGAGAGAGAGAGAGAGAGAGAGAGAGAGAGAGAGAGGGGGGGGGGGAGGGAGGGAGAGAGAGAGAGAGAGAGAGAGAGAGAGAGTCCCTTCCTTTGAACCAAAGAGACCATTTAATTGTTTGCTCATCATCATTTGGACCACTCTAGAGATCACAAATCAACACAGTTTATCAGTGATTATCCGTTATAATCATCGAAGGAAGAGACCACAAAGGATGCTAACTGCCAGTGCACATTTTAAAAATGGTAGTGGTGGAGCTGGGTATCTTCTGGTGCAATGGACCCATTGTTTTTATGTAAACGAAATGACCACTGGGCCTGGGGTACTTACATTAACAAATCACTCATTTGTTATGTTTATACAAGCATAATTTATGACACTAATGTTAACAAACTGGATTATTGTAACTTTACAGTCTTACGTATGTTTACATAAGTCTAGTTCCTGACCAAATTCCTTTAGCCTAATTTTAATTACCATAATATATGACCCAAAATGGTTGCCTTTGTCCTTCCCCTCTCCTATAGGCCAGCTGGCTGATGGAAGCATTATCCTATTGTTGGGATTTGAACTCCATCACCAGTCACCTCCCCCCCCCCCCCTCTCCCCGCCTCCATCACCTCCACTGCCACACATCCTGCTACGGTAGCCATCATGGCCTCGTCATTCGGGTTCTGTACATCAGTTGATTGCCATGAAGCATCAGCAGCAGCAGAGATCAGCCACTACCTAACGAAGACATAGTGAAAAGAAGAAGAAGACTGACACATTTAAATGTAAATACGAGGCATGGAACTATAATAGTGGCAACTATTTATTTACAGATACGTGTTTCAAAGTTTTACTGACGTTCAGAGTAGTCACCAGCATTGTGTATAACCCGTTGCCAGCGATGTGGAAGTCGTAGGATACTCTTAGCAGTGACAGCTGTGTTGACAGTTCGAGCGGCGCAGTCTATTGCCCGACATAATTTGTAGCAGTTCTAAAGCGAATGCCGTGAAGTGCTTCCTTCAGGTTAGAAATCGAGTTGTACTCACGAGTTCTTAAGTCACATGGGTGCAGTAGGTGGTATAGCACTTAGCACCCCCATCAGCCAAACAAATCAGTAACAGCATGCACTGTACATGCTTGACCATTGTCCTGCAACATGATGGTCAGATCCTGCTGAAAGTTCATCACTTCTGTCTCTAAGCTGGTCGTAGGCTGTCTTCCAAAAATGAACAGCATAGAGAAAGAAGTGATGACACTTTCTGCAGGACCTGACCATCATTTTGCAGGACAATACTCAAGCACGTACAGTGCAAGCTGTTATTAATTTTTTTGACTGATGGGGCTGCTAAGTGCTGTACCATGTACTGCACTCCCCTGGCTTAAGCTCTTGTGAGTTCAACTCGATTTCTAAACTGAAGGAAACACTTCACTGCATTTGCTTCAGAACTGCTACAAATTCGTCGCATAATAGACCGCGCCACTCGAACTGTCAACACAACTGTCACTGCTAAGAGTATCCTACGACTTCCACATCGCTGGCAACGGGTTATACACAATGCTGTTTCTAATAATAATAATAATAATAATAATAGTAATAATAATAATAAAGTGTCGAAAAATATTAGTAAATTGCCGGCCGGAGTGACCGAGCGGTTCTAGAAGCTACAGTCTGGAACCGCGCAAGCGCTGCGGTCGCAGGTTCGAATCTTTCCTCGGGCATGGATGTGTGTCATGTCCTTAGGTTAGCTAGGTTTAATTAGTTCTAAGTTGTAGGGGACTGATGACCTCAGAAGTTAAGTCCCATAGTGCTCAGAGCCATTTGAACCATTAGTACATTCCTTTAAAAAATTTCTAATTCACTCAGGTTTTATTGTTGGAACAGTGCAGATCGAGAATATGAAACGATTGCATTCGCAGATCAATAGCACAAGCAGTTCTGAGGTATCAGGTATTGACCCATATTAGTACGTGGCGTAGCCTACACGGGCGGCAGTGAAACGCTGACTCTGGCATGCAGTCGACCGTACAGATGGCGAATACTGTATGGGAAGTCGCACAAGCCACTGTTCGGCCCATCATATTCCACATGTGTTTGCTTGGAGACAAGTCCGGAGATCGTACTGGCCAGGGAAGTTGCTGCACGTCTTATGGAGCACGATGAGTTTCACAGGCAGTGTGTGGGCGAACATTATCCTGTTGGAAAACACATCACCTTCCTGTTGAAAGAATGGGTTTTACACCATTCTGCATGTACCCTGTTTGGTTAGTGCCCCCTCCAGAAAGAGCAAAAGTGAACGGCGGTAGTAGTTACCTCATCCCAGACCACAAGGTCTGGCTTGGGGCAGTGTGTCTTGTGTATTAGACAGTGTCCACCAGGTCTACATAGTGTGTATGGAGGACCTTCATTTGCGTGCAGGGAGAATCTGCTTACATTTCTAAAGACCACAGCGCGCCATTCCATCTTCCAAGTAATCCTCAGGCTGCACAAGTCGAGACGTGCACGTCGATGATATGGTGTGACTGGAATATGAGCTAGAGGTGTGCGTGCCGGTAGTCCCACAGTTGATGATTGATTCGCACGTCGTTGCTGTGGCGTGAGTGGAAGACGGGCTAAAGGTGTGCGTGCCCATATTCGCACTGCTAATAACCGGTTGGCAACAGTTGGTGTCTTTGACACGTCTTTGCTCACAAGGCCTCTTGCCTGCCCTGTGGTAGCTGTACTACGTGCCACTGTTACCTTTACAATATGACGATCCTGGTGGTCGTTTGTGCTGTGTGGAGGTCCGAAAACTCGTCCACATGACTACTGGTAGCAGCATAGTTGCACAACTGACGTAGCACGTCCAATATGTGTGACAATTAGCCGAAAGGATCATCCCGCGTATGAGTGCGTCTCCTTGACATGGTTGCCTGCTTGCTTCACGCATCTGCTCCACACTGAACTTTCTGGCTGTGAGTGTGGACTCAGGTAGCGCTATGGTAGTTATGCCACTACACTGTCTGTCGGCGGACGACGTCGAAACCGTCATCAGCACATCTGTTATCCCTCAGGTGGCATACACCGTCATAGGATCAAAATCAACATTGTCTTTCTAGGCGTACTATTTTTTCCGGAAGTGTAATAATAGTGACGTTAGCAAACACATAATTTATTTCTAAGTGTAGAAAAGCGATGTATCACATAGCGAGTTCTGACAGAAAGAAATTTCGGATCAACAGCCAAGTGCTTTCGAAATGAATAATGTCTAGCTGGAAAGATGACAATCGGATTCTTGTAATTCTTTACATTTGTTCTGAATTTAGTTTTCAATCGCCCACAGCATTTAGATGCAACTCTCAAAAATTCTCGAGGAAAACGACTTTGAATTTGTTTTTCGTCGGGCCTTATGGTTTTGTGGTCGAACGCTCGCCTGCGTGACGAGCAGCTGGGGTTCGAGTCCCATCGGACGCATGCTTTTTAAGAGTGATGCATGTTCTTCCAGCATTTGAGTGAAGGGTAAAATATATAAAGAAGAAAAAAGAATCGGTAGCACTCGAGACTGCTAGTCTTGTTTCGCTCATTATTTTGTTGTGTTTTCCGTTCAGATCAACTATCTACGCCAAGTAAATATAGAATTTATCAAAAATACGCTAATTAACACACGTCTAGTTGTCCTTTTTATGAGAAATACACGTATTCATATTTTTAATTACATATAGCACACAAAATATACTTTTTAATTATTGATCTTTTATAAAAGATCGTTACTGAAACTCGTTTCAATAAAATAATAATAATTTTTTTCGTCCTTACGTATTTTATGTTTCAAGGAAACTTTTGTAGAACCTGCACAATTGTTAAAAATTAACACCGACACCGAACCGAGCGCAGACCACCCACGTTGCATGGAAACACTCTATCACAGTGCTATATGGCCCATCGACAAACCTGGCCGCGGATCTCTGAATATAAGACGCTCAAAAAAATTTCTCGATGGCGTTTCAGAGTTACGTGGAACGGATCTATTTGGCTGATATTTGAGTTCTGAGTTTCATGTACGATAAATATGAAAAAAAACACATATCCGACTGCCGTCCTTGATAGTTGCGAAGCTGCAATTGGGATGGGGGGGGGGGGAAGGGTATGTACAGCTACAAAGGCTGACTTATTTTTTTTTAGTAGATATTTCATTAACTGTCCTCTTAAGTTAGAGATGTTATCTAATTCTTTGATACAATGGAGGAGATCATCTTCCGCCGGGCATCTGCTACTGGCTTTGATGGGTGATGGAACGGGACAGGAAGTGTTCTCCTCTGATGGGAACGAGGGTTTCTCCTGGTTGTTGACACAACAGCCTTACTGTCGAGAAGAAAAAATAAGGGACCGTATCTATTGATAAGATGGTAGAGGAGGAAGTGTGTGGGCCAGTTCTGAGCTTGTCCACACGTAGTCAGGATAGTAATAAAGATGAAATTTGATCCAAATGTCGAATGTCACCAATTCCTATTGTCTTGGGCTTTTTAGAAGATTTTGCGGGGTAACCTCACACAGGTTTACTTTTAGCATATGATGAATATAACCATGAATTGCACATTAGACAAAAACCTGAAAACTGAATTGATGAAGAATATGTAATCATACATGAAAATACTTTGGACTGTGTTCAGAGAGATAAAGTATTAAAAAAAAAAAAAAGACGAGGTCTGCTATTAATTATCGAAAAACGTAATGAGGTATGGCCAACTGTAACGTTGCCGATTACATAAAGCGACAGCAGTAGGGTCAGCTGAATCACCTGTGTGTGGTTTAAAAATGGTTCTGAGCACTATGGGACTTAACATCTGAGGTCAGCCGGCCGAAGTGGCCGTGCGGTTAAAGGCGCTGCAGTCTGGAACCGCACGACCGCTACGGTCGCAGGTTCGAATCCTGCCTCGGGCATGGATGTTTGTGATGTCCTTAGGTTAGTTAGGTTTAACTAGTTCTAAGTTCTAGGGGACTAATGACCTCAGAAGATGAGTCCCATAGTGCTCAGAGCCATTTGAACGATCTGAGGTCATCAGTCCCCTAGAACTTAGAACTACTTAAGCCTGACTAACCTAAGGACATTACGCACATCCATGCCCGAGGCAGGATTCGAACCTGCGGCCGTAGCAGTCGCGCGGTTCCGGACTGAAGCGCCTACAACCGCTCGGCCACCGCAGCCGGTTGAGGTAATAACTTTAGCAAAATACGTGTGAGTAGGAATGGTTAAACAAGAGCCAATACGAACCATTTGGTCAAAGTTGATTCAGTCCATAAATTCATTAGCACACTCGTTGTAGTGAACTGATTATGACTGGATTCAGACTCAAGAAACACTCCACCACTACCCACTTAATTCTCAGGACACCGCATTTGCAAAATGAAGACGTCAACAAAGCTTTGTGCTATTGTTACAAACTCCCGTCGAAGGCAGCCAACAGACGGAATTTCGCCCATCAGACCAGAGAGAAACTTAACTGAAAGCAGTAGCATTCAAGTGGCTAGTTGAGGACTCTCATGGCCGCGACCAAAATAGCCAGCTTAAAGGTTAACAGTGCCAAGCGAGGGGCACAGGTGAGCGTTCCTACCTCACGGTGCCCAGCTAACTGGTGAACCGTGGGAAGAGCTCATGATTACAAGAACGCGTTGCGTGCCGGTGGATTTCTTCGTTACAAGTGGCTAGGACTTTGGTATGACTAGGGTTAAAGTTTGCAGAACGACTAGTGAGAGAGGAGTAAGATTAGGCGAGGAAAGAACTGCAAACCAAAGGTACGTATTCCAATTCCAAGGCTGTAACGACACAGGCCACGCGTCAGTATCCCTGCACCTGTCCAATGGCACTCCTTTGCTGTAACTGAATGCAAGCCTCTCTTGTGACGCGTCTGAGTCGCGCTACAGTGGAGACCGCAGACTGTTCGGCATGGCTGTATTCTGTTACGTTAAAGAAGTGAGCGCTATTATACGGGTGGACGAATACTGGCGCGCGGCTTTTTTCGCAGCGGCCACCGTATTGGAATCGCCCCTTAAGAGGACAGGCAACGCATAGTTTCACACCTAAACATTGAGTTGCTGCATAAGTTCGCGTCGTTTCTGTTTTGCATATTGTAATTCAAAAGGCCGTGTACAGTGAACAGTCATTCTTTCCCCACTTTTCCCGGTTACCACAGCTTCCACATTGGTGTTTTGCCCCTAGTGAATGAAGTCGTAAATTCCTCTGAACAAATAGAGCTACTCCAGTGAGCGACGTTGTGTAATCGCGCCGCCGCCCGTGTTTGTTACGCGCTGGCCTCTGGAACGGCCGAGGTGAAAGGACGGCCGCTGTCCCGCCCTTGAGGCGTCGATCGCCGGAGGACCCAAGGCCGGCAGAGGGCGCCGGCCTGCCGCAGCCGCGGACACCACTTACGTCACAAGGACGGCCGCATTCTCCACACTAATTGCTGCGGGAGCATCTACATACTCTACGCACTCCCGTCACCCTATCGTGTCCTATTATGAACCATTAATTAAGACTAACCAGACTATTAGGCAGCGTGGTGACATGCGTGAGCGCGTAATAGGTTCGCGACGCAGAGAAAAATAAGTAAAACAATGTACAGAAGCGATTCATATACATCGCTATACCGTGTGGAAACCCCAATGCTTGTGGGAACGTTCCACTCATATTGTGGGACATGCTCGTTAACAAATATCACGCAAAATCCCACAACGATAGCAGTCTCTGAAATATTTGTTCCAACACAATTACGTTGGCACATAGATATCACTTATCTTAACTCATGAGAGGTAAGTTATTTCTATCGCGAAATTTTTCGAAACGTGTGAACCGTTGCTAAGTGGTTTGTCGTTTGTGAAACATTTAAGTCTCGCGCTCAGTGAATCATTGCAAACATTTCTACATCTACAGCCATACTTTGTACACCTCTGTGAAGTGCATAACAAAGGATACTTCCCAATTTGCGGCGTATTACACTTTCTAGCCGTTCCATTCGCGTATGGATCGTAGGAAGAATGACTGCCAAAAGACCGATATGTGTGCGGTAATTAGTACAACTTCCGTGGCGCTACTCCGCGGGTCTAACAAATACATTAACATTCGTGCTGGCTTTCTTTGTGTCCCTCCAGTATCCCGTGTTTTACGTGTTTCGTATCGGCTCCGCACAACTGAGCTACGTTGTATGGAGGGACGGAAGAGTGCTTGTAAGTAATCTCCTTTATGCACTGATTTGATTTAACCAGTATCCAATATATAAACCAGTATCCAACAAATAAACTGAAGTTACGTAATCATTCCATTTCATATTCTCAAAAGTTTTTATACCCGTTTCCAAGAACTGCTACTTGGTGGTAAAATATATGCAGTTACTTTTCGCATCTGAATCTGAGATAACGAGGAGAACCAAATGCACACCTATAAATCAAGTTGCTTCATTTATAACGATTTAACAAGGTTAAGATAACGGTTTCTTATATTCGGCGCTTGGAAGCATTTTTCCGTCCTGAAATACTATCTTACTTGTTCTGTTTTGTTCTATCCCTAATCATATGAAGAAAATGGTGCAAATAGGTTCGTTGCTAATAACATATCCTGTTGTCCTGCAATGTCTTTACATTCACAACGCGCAGTTAATCAAAAACGGTCGCAAATCGTGAATTCTCCAGTTATCGTACTATAATACGTATTTTTTACTAAATTACTCATATTTTTCTTTCGCTACATATAACTATTACAGCGAATTCTTCCTGTAACTCTAGCCATGTCAGATTTTTACCACGAAGTAGACATTCGACCATCTCTATTACAGTCATTGCAACAAACTCTAGTGAATTTGTCGCCAGGCATGCAGCTCGTTTGACAATTTTATTCTTGGATCTCGTTCACTTTTGTAATGCTGCGAAGCATAGGTATGCTGGTGTGAGGCGCACCATCACCTTAGTAGCAACAGAAGTACAACAATAATGTTTATAGAATGAAATTTTCACTTTGTAGTGAAGTGTGCGCAGATATAAAAATTCCTGGCAGATTAAAACTGTGTGCCGGACCGCAACGCGAAATCCGGACCTTCTACCGACTTTTTTGTTGTTGTTGTGTATGGTCGTAAGTCGTAGCGGACGTCACGTGACATCCGTTTAAGTTCTTTGTTGATTCCTTCATTCAATTTTTTTTATTGCAGAGAGCAGCCAGCACTCTGACCGAACACGCTGAGCTACCGTGCCGGTGACCCGACTGAGCTACCAAAGCACGACACAGGACACCTCCTCGCCACGGTAGCTCAGCTTGTTCGGTCAGAAGCTTAACTACCTTCTGCAATAAAAAAAACTTAACGGACGTCATGAGGCGTCCGCCCCGAACAAATTCGACGAACCATGTAGAACAAAATGAGATTAAAATGTGGTTAGCGTTCGAGCTTCGTAAGACGAAGGTGTACGTGGAAAAGTATCGACTCCCGGCCGGCACGGTACCTCTGCGTGTTCGGTAAGAGGGCTGGCTGCCCTCTGTAATGAAAAAAACTGTGTAAAGGATTGAACGATCAACTTGAATGGACCAAGAGCGACGAACAATACCAAACACAATGAAGAGAATTGAAAAAATACCGAAGGTCAGTAGAGCACTTGCCCGCGAACGGTAAAGGTCCCGAGTTCGAGTTGCGGTCCGGCACAGAGTTTAAATCTGCCAGGAAGTTTCAATAATGTTTTTATTTAAGTTGTCTTTAACCCAGAGGTTAACAACAAAGTTGATAGATTTCAGCTGCTTATCAGTCATTATCAGCTTGGAACAGAGTAGATCTGTACGTCGTTCACAAACCACAGAGTTTTGTGTATTATGAACATTACTCTCAGACACCATTCTCTTCAAAGCTGAATGGTTCAAATGACGTCTATTTAGCAGTTGAAACCGATCAACCCTGCTATTAATTTCTTCGATGAAGACAGTTTAAACAATAACATTTGTGAATATCAGATCCCGTGTTCTATAGACCAAGTCTAGTTTCATGAAAGGTAAAATAACGAGACGGGAAACTGATCTAATCAGATTTTTCTTAAGCATTTGCTGTCCTAGAAAAATGAACTGTTTGCTAAGAGAAAAATTCCATGGAAAAGTATGTTAACAAAACACTGAGTCACTGAAACATATCATCAGGACGGTTTTATAGAAGAAGAAGAAGAAGAAGAAACAGAAAAAGAAGAACAAACTGCTGGTGAACGTAATGTTGCTGACGAAGTGAGCTTAGTAGATTCAGAGTAAATAAATCAAATGGAAGTTACTGCTATCGGATTATAAAATGAATTTTTAGTACGCGAAATCTGCCTGACGTTTGATTTGTTGCTTAAACCAAGTTGCGAGTATATCTGAGATGAACGTGGTGCTGCAACTTCTTTTTTTTACCAAAATAGGATATGTAGGTTATGTGCGAGTACCCAATTATAGTTTTAATCATGAGCTGATGTGAACGGGAATAATTCCGAAAAATCATTGTGACTTTTATGTTTCCCTCTGAATAACTTCCTCAGTCAAGTTGTCTCTACATCGTCCACAACAGACTTTCTTTTTTATTATGAACATTTTTTCAACCTTGAGGAAAATTGATCCATTCAGTGTAATCAAAATGGCTAGAAACACATTACTTTTAATGAAGCACATTCTTTTTAAACAATCTTGGGTATTTATCGTTAACAGCCGCGCATCCCAATCAGTTCTTCAAACCTTTTCTCCATGTCTCTTCATTTGTCACCTTGGTTTCGTATGCCCCCAGTGACGCAGTCATTGCACAATGTAGCACTACTGTTTTGTAACATTTATTGTGTTTTCCACTTTGTGTTGGAGCGCGACATTCTAGGGAGTATAACCCATTTCGTTAATACGATAGCTGCAATTACAACGATCTAATAGATTACGCCATCCATGTATAGCTGAGTGTCTGTTCCTATGCAAAACTTCTGAAGCATCCCGTATCAGGAGATGGTGTAATAACCGTGTATTTGTCTGATTGTACCTCGAGGAGGTCATCGTGTTATTAGAACATTATGCAGCTACAAAAATTTTTAAAAAAGTTATCGTGTGTATACAACTCTTTACCCCTATCTATACATAATCTAAAATAACGGTATTTGCTGTCAGTTACTATGATGTGTTGTTACAATGTTATCAGCTACTATAATGTGCTTTGAAAATCTTTAGATGTATTTACAGGGTGTACACAAAGTCCGGGAACACTTTCAATTATTTATTGCACAAGAACTAAATATTGCACAGATGTCATACATTTTGCATTTTGAGGAGTAATTCAGAAAGGTTTTTCTTTCTTTTTTTGTACAAACATTCGATGTGCGAACCATGAATGACCTGGCAGACGTCAATGCGGTAATAGAATTCTTGCCATATTCGTCCCTTCATGGCATCGTCGACTGTGGCAGTCGTTTCCCGTATTCTCTCCCGGAGCTCTGCTACATCACGTGGTACAGGAGCTACGTACACTAGATCTTTAATGTGTCCCCAAAGAAAAAAAGTCACACGGAGTGAGATTTGGTGATGGGGGAGACCATTTCGAACTCCAACACACACACAAAGCTCGCTCCACACCTGAACTCACCATGTTTACGACTAGCGCTGGCTATCGGCAAATTACCAAAATACGCTGTGGTGGTGTACATGGAATAAAACTTTCAGGGTTTCTCTTCAAAATGGCATATGTGTGATATATGTACAATGTTTGGTTCTTGTGCAATAAATAATTGAAAGTATTCCCGAACTTTATGTACACCCTGTATTTTTTCAGCGACGGTCCGCGTACGTAATAAGGTTCTGTTTACGTGGCACATACACCAAACGCCGGTATTAATATCAAAACGCATCCTTGACAGGACATTTATGGGATACTATCAGCAAAACTAAATAAAATTTTGAGCAATCTTGAGTATTTATCAGCAATAGCCACACATACAGTGTTTTATATCGTATAAATACTTCCAAAACCTTTCAGGTTACTTTTCGCAAGATAACAGATTCACTTTAATTTCATAATGTTAATAAGTGAACACGAAAAATGAAGTAGCGATTTTTACATTAATTACACAAGGAGGCCACTGAAACTTATATAATTCGAAAGGTACTTCGCCATAGAAGTTCAAAAAGCAAAAAAAATCATGTGTGTGCGTAGCCGCTAAGAAAGTAAAAATAAAGAGATGCTTTCATATTCATAACTGTGCTAGCACCTTCTCTATCACGCATTAAAATTTCCCATAGGTGAACATTGAAAACTGAAGTACCAACAACTTCTGCCTTACATACCGATCAGGTGCAGTAGTAGAAAAGACACACAAAGGCAAGAACGTTCCATGAAACCGCATCCCAGGGACGTTTATATTTACGTGTTCATTTGCAGTAACACACGCAGCTACAATGCGCCAACTGCTATGTCGATAATGTTGTCAGAGCCATGGAAATCAAATATCGTAGTAATGAAGTGTGAATAACGTTGCATATTTGCGTCGTTATTACGCTTACTTTTCTGTAAGTAACTTTGTGGCCATCTCGCCGTTACCAAAAAGTTGAAGGACGTTCCTAATTATTAAATTCTTCGTTCTGAATAACTACGAATTCCGATTTCTCTTATTATACGGAAACCATATCTGTTTTAAGCTACGCCTAGAGTGAGAACGCTAACTGGTCGAAGTGAAAGAAGCAAAGGTAGAAAGGCAAAATTATTGCGAGGACAAATTAATTATTTAAAGTTACATTTAAAAGTGAGCTGAAGGAAACCTACATAATTTTGACAGAACTGCGATTCGATGGATTTACGTTGCAGATTTTGCAATGCAAACATTTCGCATCATAGTTTGCTGTACATGATACAACGATATTCACATTTTGATGTCGTTAGGGAAAAGTTAATTTTCTGGCGTTAACACAAAATTTGTTTTTCAACGCACTTTATCAAGGACGCACTCCAAATGACCCAAGGTTTCAAGAAAAATGAAAGAATTATTTCAGTAACATATGTAGCTACAATCAGCATTTGCTATGGTCATTTCTGATGCCAAAGTTTCAGACATAGTTTTACGTGAAGTGTATCACTCACATGTCTTACCATAGTTAAAGTCCAATGACTTCTGTGTATGGTCATTTACCATGTTATGTGGAATTATATTTTTTTTGACATCGACACCGCTGTTCGTTATAGACTGAATGAACATTCTAATCAGTCTTGTAATAATTAGTGTCAACAGCGTAATGCATGAGTTTTGCTATTGAATTAGAATGCGCTAATAGTTTTGTGCGTTCTTTCAAAGCGATGGAGGATTACTAGCCAAGAGTCGAAAATGAAAATAGAGAAACTTGTGTGGTTATACGGTTAATAAAAATTTATGTCTCTGGCGTTACAATGACGCAAGTCAAACTTATGTGGCCTCTATTTTTAACACAGTTGATAGTGAGCCACTATTCGAAAAAAATACGATGATTTTATAAGAAACTCTGGTACAATCGAAAACATCTCGATTTTAGATTCGTCACTGCATCCATTAGCATAGTCATTATTATTTTCTAATGGAGGTACTGGGTGGCACGTTAATTTGTTACACAATGCACCAAATACGTCCACTACGAGACAGCCTAGAAATGAGGTTACTATGTCGCAGTATGCATGCTGTCGCTTTGCAATTAGTGTTTAGTGTTCAGGTAAGAATTAAAAACCTGCATACGATTAAATTCCAATTAATTATTTAAAAAGTTTGACTATCGTTACTTTATAAACACAATTGGTGGAATTTAGACCACAGGCTATGCTAGTTGATATTATTATGCTACTGCGTTTGATGAAGTATTAAAGAGGTATACGCTCAGTCGCTGGAGTGGTGACGGCAACCAAAGAATTTCTAGTGACAGCTGCAATACCTGAAACGAAAGAAATCCTGAGCGGTTAAAAGGTTTTGAGCGATGAAAGCTAATACACGTCACTTGTACAACAGTAATTTAATCATTACGTAACAGTCTTAGGTTTCCTGCTTGTTAACAAACCGCCATTCTGCGGCTGTACGCCAAAGCTCTCAAAATTTGTCGGCGAAATATCTGTGTCCCATATATAATATATACTGTTATTTTTTAGCAAAGTATTATATGGTATAATTAATTTGTGCCAAGCACTATCTTTGAGCCGGACCAAAGAGTAGAAATATCTCCGGCGTGAGCATTGTGTTCTGTACATGTTGTCAATATTAAGCTGGAATTGCCACGTGTCCAATTCACATTGGCCGTCGCGTAACGTCAAAACATTCCACAGTGTATTTCATATGGCGGCATTTACGCAGGTCGTCAACAGACCGCCACGTCGCGACACGTCAAGGTTTCTCTGGAAGAAAGTTTTGACGGTATCGTCGTCTGCTAACATCGTTAACATGTTTTCACCACACTCACACGCGTTGTCTAGTAGAATTCTTGCTTTTGTGGCTTCGTAATTTATATTTTGTTATTATCACTTTCTTTCGTGGCAAACTGCACATGTTCCATGGCGGCTTGGATATTTTCTCCATTGAGTGCTGTTAGACAAACGATATCACATACCTGAGAGCGAAAACTGACGCAGGTTATGCAATAACAGAACAGAGAGAGTGCTCACAATATATGTAAATAAGAACGTAAAAGTTGACGAAGCAATTTATATTACATAACGTTTTAAGTGAAAATGTCAGCTTTAACGTAAGAGTAAAATACAGTTACGTATGACGTTATTAGTTAGGTAAGAAAGAAAACATAATGGATAATGTAAAACATGCTCCGTTTATTCCTATATAGCTATTGTTTGATGTGTCTGTAAGTATGTATTATCTCTGGCAAATAAATGTCGATGTTTTGAAATGTTGTTTCGCTTCTGAGTACTTTATCAAACAAAATTCATGAAGAACATACGATATGAAGCTTGCTTTGGTCATTAACCAACGTTGTTGTTGTTGTTGTTGTTATTGTTGTTGTCAGATCCCCAATGCCAAAAGTATACTCTAACTCGTTCTATGACGGATGGTGACTCGTAACCTCACATTTGTCGTTTCGGTACTCAGCTAAACGAATTGACGTAACGTGACTTGACGAGACGGACAGTTTAAATTCATATTGAAGTGACTAGATGCTCGTTCATTTTGTTCTTCAAAGCCGAGAGTCCAGTTTATTCCAGGCATCAAATGCAAATGTCTGAAAAACACCCATAACAAATTCATAGCACCCGAGAAGGGAATCAGTCTGTATCAGTGATATAATGACATTCAAAATTTATAGGTCACATTTCTGACACACTAAGCCATCACGAGATCACGTGATGACAGTGACAATGTATGTTGGCAACACAAAGTTTATTCCGCTCATCTGAAAGCTCACTCTAGACATATTTCTACTCTATGAACCGGACCGACAGTCGAATATAGGTCTCTGCTTTTCGCGGACTGTAGGCTGCCAATTACATTATCCGAGCACACTTTGTGGCAGCTATAAAATTTAAACTAGCCTCCATGTTCTCTATATATGTTCTACACTCCACGGTGGCCCTCAGACGATGTCGTGATGCCAAAACCACTGGAAAAAACGGGATACATCGGAGAGTTATATTTATGCTGCCTTACTTTTAAATTTTTATGTCTTCTTTCACCGTAATAGAACTATAATGACACGGATAACGTAGGTACTTATGTTTCACGTGTCGTCTGCTTCGAAGTCCTTATGGGTAGGGAATTGGAACCATTGTCAAGAACGGAAAATGAACTGATTCTTCTTAAAGGAAAAATGTCGGTATTCGACTTAATATTTCTGAGAGGACCACGAAAGCTAAGTGTAGAATGGACGGGTGAGCATTAGAATCCTTTTCTCGTAATTTATTTCGGTTTCCTTTTTGTCTTTACGACATTATTCGTTAAGGTGATCGCTAAGAAAGAGAAGAAACAGCTGGCTCACTATACTTCACCCTTATATTTAAAATGGCGAACGCAGAGAACAGAAGGTAACGTGCGCCTCGCAGCAAGGTCACCGCGATCGTTTCGCACTCAGCAGACGGCTACTGACTGACAAGGCGACGGAGTCTGGAGATGAGAACAATGGAATCCAGGAAGAGCAGTCGCCAAGGTCGCGGAAGCCAGTCTGAGAACCAGCAGGCGGTAAGCAGCAGTAGGGAGCTCCTCTCCTTGACTGTGGACAGCCTCCCTCGTGCATTCGGTATTTATTACGCCTAAGTAAGTCTGAAGGGCGCAACACTCCATAACGTCCAACCTATACGTGGTATTATCTAGTATCGAACGCCGTGCGGCGATGTCGAAGCTGAATTACTGCCTTTACAGTTCCCTAAGAAGGGCAGCTACTTTAAAATAAAAATGGTCGATAGTTAAACATGCTGCTAATTGCAAGGTTATTACAGATGAACTAACTTTTCTTTGTACAGTACAAACTGACGCCACTGTGGGATGGCTCTTTTTTGCATGGAACTACAATTTCTTAATGAAGTGGTGTTACTGTCCTGTTACAGAAACTATTACGAACGGCGTCTCTCGTAGAAGATTGCTTGGTCGGAGATGAGTAGATTTTAACAAAATTATGAGCAATATTTTCATTAATCATCAGAATATTGCACCATAGAGTGGTATCGAAACATCTTGATTTTCTTCCTTAAAGCTTTTATCACAGGTTCCGATCATTACATTGTAACATTTCAGACAGATACGCATACTAAATGGAGAAGTAGAAATATACTTCGCAGAAACAGAAATTAGAATTCTACGAAGCTTACATACCAAATGAAGGGCTTATACCACAACAGATTATCAAAAGAATTGAAATACTTATCAACGATTGCTATAAAGAGAATGGTCAGGTGTGATGTAGACAACAAAATAACAGAACATTAAATGAATCAATATGGGATATACACTACCGGCCATTAAAATTGCTACACCACGACGATGACGTGCTACAGACGCGAAATTTAACCGACAGGAAGAAGGTGCTGGGATATGCCAATGATTAGCTTTTCAGAGCATTCACACAAGATTGGCGCCGGTGGCGACACTTACAACGTGCTGACATGAGGAAAGTTTCCAATCGATTTGTCATATACAATCAACAGTTTACCGGCGTTGCCTGGTGAAACGTTGTTGCGATGCCTCGTGTAAGGAGGAGAAATGCGTACCATCACGTTTCCGACTTGATAAAGATCGGATTGTAGCCTATCGCGATTGCGGTTTATCGTATCGCTCCATTGCTGCTCGCGTTGGTCGAGATCCAATGACTGTTAGCAGAATAAGGAATTGATGGGTTCAGGAGAGTAATACGGAGCGCTGTGCTGGATCTCAACCGCCTCGTATTACTAACAGTCGAGATGACAGGCATCCTATCCGCATGGCTGTAACGGATCGTGCAGCCACGTTTCGATCCCTGAGTCAACAGATGGGGACGTTTGCAAGACAACAACCATCTACACGAACAGTTCGACGGCGTTTGCAGCAGCATTGACTATCAGCTCGGAGACCATGGCTGCGGTTACTCTTGACGCTGCATCACAGACAGGAGCGCCTGAGATGGTGTACTCCACGACGAACTTGGCTGCACGAATGGCAAAACGTCATATTTTCTGATGAATCCAGGTTCTGTTTCCAGCATCATGATGGTCGCATCCAAGTTTGCCGACATCGCGGTGAGCGCACATTGGAAGCGTGCATTCGTCAGCGCCATACTGGCGTATCACCCGGCGTGATGGTATGGGGTGCCATTGGTTACACGTCTCGGTCACCTTTTGTACGCACTAACGGCACTTTGAACAGTGGACGTTACATTTCAGATGTGTTACGACCCGTGGCCCTACCCTTCATTCGATCCCTGCGAACCCCTACATTTCAGCAGGAAAATGCACGACCGCATGTTGCAGATCCTGTACGGGCCTTTCTGGATACAGAAAATGTTCAATTGCTGCCCTGGCCAGCATATTCTCCAAATCTCTCACCAATGGAATACGTCTGGTCAATGGTGGCCGAGCAACTGGCTCGTCACAATACGCCAGTCACTACTCTTGATGAACTATGGTATCGTGTTGAAGCTGCATGGTCACCTGTACCTGTACACGCCATCCACGCTCTGTTTGACTCAATGCCAAGGCGTATCAAGGCCGTTAATACGGCCAGGGGTGGTTTTTCTGGGTACTGATTTCTCAGGATCTATGCACCCAAATTGCGTGAAAATGTAATCACATGTCAGTTCTAGCATAATATATTTGTCCAATGAATACCCGTTTATCATCTCCATTTCTCCTTGGTGTAGCAATTTTAATGGCCAGTAGCGTAAATGCTGAATAAAATAAATGAAAAAATAAAGGCCCAAATGTTTGCCGGAATGATTTGTCTAAAAGCAAGAAATAAATTACGTTAGAGAAATATTTGGCGTAGCTTTCAATGATACTGAAAATACTGTACAGCAAATGACGCTCTAATCTGTATTATTTCTTACTTATGGTCATTGGCATCCGGGCCAAGGGTGGAAGCATTTCCGAAACGGCACAGTCTGTAAACTGCTGGTGCCCCGCCACGATTAAAGTAGTGTGCGGACACAATGGCGCTGACCAAAACCACGCCCCATAGCCTCCACAGCAGCGCCTGGTTCATGCACCCTGCTGACTGCTGTTCACCTGCAAGGAAGGCTGGAATCTGCAAGCAAGTACCTCAGCTGGACGTCCACTGAGTGATGGCGTTTTTCAGATGAATGTGTTCCGCTCCGTCGGACAGACGGTCGTTGGAGCGCCCGGCGCGAAACTCCTGACAGCAAAACCTGGCAACAGTCGTTGGAAGGGTCTAGGCGAAATCCTTTAGCGGCATTCTCTGGGTGATATATTGATTCTGGAAGCTACAATGGATCACCACAAATATGCATCTATCCTTGGGGCTGATGTTCAACCCTATATGCAGCTCGTTTTCCCTCGGCACGATGGCCAGCGCAACCAATGCAACGTGTCACATAGCTCGCAGTGTACCTATGTGGTTCGAAGACCATCAGGATCACTTTATTGTAGTCCTCTGGCCACCAAACTCTCCGGATAGAAACCCAACAGTCTATGGCACGACTTTGATAGGGCCGTTCGTGCCATGGATCCTCGTCCGAGAAACCTAGCGGAGCAGCCAGTGGTGCTGCAGTCGACACGGCTCCACATCCCTGTCGATACATTCCTGCACGTCCCACAGCGGTCTGCGCTGCAGATGCTGATTGTAATCTGGTTTCGCAGGATAGAGCGGATCAGATTATGGTTGTGGAAAGAGGCCATAATGAGTTACTGTTAGTTGCACAAACACACGAACTTTAATGTTCCTGAGAACGACTTAATTACACATTGCCTTAAAAGGATCAAATTAAAACAATATGGCTGAAGGCCTAGTTAAGAAATCTTGCGACACCTCCTGGGCTGAAGGCCCAAAACCACACCAAAAACAATACCGGCTTAAAAGAGAAAATAAATACTTGGTTGAAGTCCACACACTGGACATTGAACAACTCAGGACTTAGGGCCTGGATAACAAGAATTTCAGATAAAATTTTTCTTAAAAAATTAGTTTTAAACAAATCAATTTCCAAATTTTAATTTAAGACGGCTGAAGGTCTTATTTTAAAATTAAAACGAGGTAAATTAATAGATGGCTAAAGGCCTTGCACAGTACTTCGAACTAAAATGAAAATTACAATCTAAAACCAACAGAACAGTGGTGCTCAGAAGTGTTCCAAGGGTCGGCCTGAGGAGGTAGCTCTAACGCAAGGTGAGGTGAGAAAGGGAACTAAAAGTAAGGTTAAACAATTGGAAGGCAACCCGACCCAGGGACAGCTGAAGGACCGACGAACAACCTAATCAATTCCCTTCCGCCCGACCAATGGCACGGCAACGGAAAGTATCAGCTGAGGATGAAGATACTAGCAGCACTATGTCTCACAAAACTGGCGTCTAAAAACAGCCACGGCGCAAAACCACTCTAAGAAACAAAAAATATGAACAAACAACTAAAACGCTGTCGAACTACATGCTGTGCCGGACAGCATCAGCACGGCGAGGAAAAACATACTGTCGGAAAACTATGCTAACGACCAGGGTAGGTAACTGCGAAATTTCGCTGACTCAAACACACCATATTATGTTGCTGCTAGTCGGTAAGGCCCAGGAAGCAACAACCCGCAATGAACGAAGAGATGTCACAGCAGTTGAGGTTTCATAACAGGTTAACTGATCACTCCAGTGCCGAGGTTCGGTGGGCAACGAACTTCGTAGCTCTCGCAGCTAGCGTCTCACAATCCAACGGCGCGTGCACGCCGCCAGTGGTCCTGGCCTGACCGCACGCTGTGCAGACTTCCTCGCTGCTCTGTCCCAACCGACCGACTGCCACACACGCAGAGGGCGTTACAATAACTGGTCAGTCAAAATCACAAGCTACACGCGGTTCCGCAGAAACACTTCCACAAACAACTCGAACGATACTAAAACCAGTCACTGAGGAATAACAAGGACGAATCACAAGTCGACGCACACAGAGAACACAGTGGCGGTCGGCGACCAAATACACGTCGTCCGATGGGACGACCGAACAAACGACCAACCAACCAAGGTCGTCCCACCCAAGCCATGTGTGTCGGCTACGATCGGGCGAGTCATGGCTGTCCGAACCACATTGCTGCTCTGTCCCAACTCAACTCCCGAAGAACGACGACCCAAAAATACTAGCGGTCGCTTCAAAGATAATACGACAATGCTCTTATCGATAAACGCTGCTGCTGCCACTCACGGGCAGGCAAGCCAGCAACTTAGTGACGCCAGTAAATCGAATAACAAACGAGGCGCCAGTACCGTAAACACAAGATGACAAGCAATAAACGGCATGAACACGAGCCGCGCACAGCTCACTGGTTATCCAGGCTTTTGACAAGTGGTCACATTGACATGACTGGACAGTGTATAATAGATTAAAAATCGATCGGTATTCAGTTTATGTCGTAATTTGATATTTTAATTTCTCAACATGGAATAATGAATTCCAGAATTTCTACACCAGTGTAACGTGTACGTAACTGTATAATCGTTGTCGTTCGAGTAAACTTTTGATACAAGCACAGCGGCTCAGTGGAGGTCTGTTCGCTAACAGTAAGGGAGTGACAAATCGAGAACAGGCGCGGAGTGTTGCAAAAAATGGTTCAAATGGCTCTGAGCACTATGCGACTTAACTTCTGAGGTCATCATTCGCCTAGAACTTAGAACTTATTAAACCTAACTAACCTAAGGACATGACACACATCCATGCCCGAGGCAGGATTCGAACCTGCGACCGTAGCGGTCGCTCGGCTCCAGACTGCAGCGCCTAGAACCGCACGGCCACTCCGGCCGGCGGCGTGTTGCAAGTGCGCGCCTTGCGACGCACTCTGCAGGAGCGCGGCTCCCACTGTCTTCGCAACAGCCGGCCATTACGCTGTGGCGCCGCGGCGGCCTGGCAGTTCGCATGTGCGTTACGGCGTCGGCGGCGGTGCGTGAGACGCCCGGTTTCTCCGCCGCGGCAGATGCAAGCGGGCCGCCGCGTTACGCAACGCCCGCTGCTCCAAGGCTACGCAGGCGGGCAGAGAGCAGCGCACGGGTGGCTCCCTTATCGCATTCCAAGCAAGGAACTCGCCACCATCCCACTTACAAAACAAAAAAGGTGTACGTATCAAATTCCCTTGCTTATCACGATTTGTTGTCGGCTCCTGCCACAACAATCACTCACGTTTTAGCTCTTTTTTTAAAAAAAATAAATGAGGTTGCTAGATCATAGGAAATTTAGTTATTAACATGCTCCTAGTACCGCTAGAACTCAGAAATGGTGTCTGTACTATGGCAATGAGACATATTTTAAAATAAGGCCAATTTTTTTATGTGGGGGTAGGGGGCGGGTCCAAGTCCAATCAGAAATTTATCAATATGCTGTACTGAATTCAAAAGTGCCTCGGACAACTTGACCGATTTCTCATTGGAAATGTATTCGAATTTCTGTCAATAACACAAAAAGTTTATTTCGAAACTAAATATGCTATACAAATACTTTGCATAAGAGCGTTGATGGATGTTTTCTACTCCCGGTTACCAGGAACGGTTGTAGCCACCTAAATATTTAGGAACAAGATAATTGTTCTGGAAGGTGATGATGAAGACCCACAGAGTAGAGTTCACGGGTTAGGTTTTCTTCGGAATGCAGTAGAAATCGGCCCGATTCCTTGAACATTTCCCGTAATCTATATATGTATTAAACGCCATGTGCTGACTCATTGACTCATCGTAGCCCGTTAAAAATCGTCATGATAGAAACTTGAAATTTGGAGATGACGTTGATCCTACACTATATGCGTCGTTTAAGAGGAGAGTTTTCGAAATTTCATCCCGAAACAGTGAAACAGGTGATAATTATTTTTCAAGATGTGTCGCTTTTAAGGGAATTTTGTACATAAACCGCTGTGACCGAGCGGTTCTAGGCGCTTCAGTCCGGAACCACGCGGCTGGTACGGTCGCAGGTTCGAATCCTGCCTCGGGCATGGATGTGTGTCACGTCCTTAGGTTCGTTAAGTTTAACTAGTTCTAAGTCTAGGGGACTGATGACCTCAGATGTTAAGTCCCATAGTGCTTAGAGCCACTTTGTACACAGACCTACGAAAATTGGTATTTGGCGTCTCGGTCAGACATAAAGAAATACGTGTTTTAGCATTTCTTGAAATATAACCCATATTGGGGTAAAATGGTTGATGAAAGTTGTTTTTGAAAATAAGTCGTTATTAAAGAACTCTGAAGTATTTTTAAAATTACGTGCACAAAAATTTGTATTTGACTTTTCTATTAGGGGAGAAAAAGAGAGAGAGAGACAGGAAAGAAAAAAAACTGTGCTGCATTCTTTTTGGGAATTGGGGTAGAATAGGGTATGAAAATTTTTAACAAAATATTCTGTTATATTAAATAGTTTTTAGAACTTCATCTACGGAAACCAATACTTCACTCCTCGGTTAGATGCAAAGAAATATTTGTTATGAATGAAAGTTCTTGTCGAAGTATCGCCACAAGAACGCAAAAGGTGTGATTAACAAAAGCTTTGTACTCCAGCAACCATAATTGCTTTCTGGTCAGGAGTACGTTTGCAAACGACCATGCTTCTATGGCTTTAATTAAAGTGAAAATTATAAAAGGTATTGCAATTTGTTAACAACATAAAGAAATCCATTAAAGAAAAACAAGAAGTATCTGCGCACGTCACACGGTCTACGAAAGCAGTGAGCGCTACGCTGGCACCTTAAAACACGCACCTTCAAACACTGTTTCAAATTTCAAGATAGCTCATTCACTTTCTGCCGAATACTTCTTAGGCGTGCGTCAAACATTACTGAATACTCATGATGACCACACGTCAGTTATACAAAATAATTACCATTGCTTCTTCTGATTTACTGCTTTCATGTTTTGAATAACAAGAAAAAGAATGTAGATCAGACTGTATATACTTTCAGGGGTGAATCAAAATTTTATATTGAAACGATATGTGAAAAATCCTTTGATCCTAGTTCTTCTGTTCTGAGTATATGCTCCCTGCGCACTCTACATCCCAACCTACCCATCGGTTTTGTTACCACCCCTGTCGGTTAAGAAGTTAAATGATCCCTGTTCTAAGAAATTTCAGTTATCAAAATGAGTTGCTTTTAACGAGTAATTCTTGAAGTGCCACTTTCGAGTCGATCTATATGTCAGAGTACGAATACCACAGGAAAAGACGTAAATGTGCAATTACTATCATACATTGCCCAGTCACAGTAATATGACCACCTTTGAAAAGCCTAAGTAACCACATTTCGCGGCACGGACCGCTGCCAGATGTGCAGGAAGGGAGTCAGTGAGGATCTGGTAGGTACCGAGTCCACCATGGCGTAACAGCCCGGTCGAGGTGTTCCCACAGACTCTACACTGAGTTCATATTTGAGGAGTCTGGTGGCCAGGAGAGTATGGTAAGTTCATTCCGGTGCTCTTTGATCCACTCACGTACCCTGAAAACTGTGTGACGCGCGCGCTAGTGGAGCTGGTAGATGCCGAGGTAAAGCAAACAGCATGTGTAGGTGAACTTGATCCCAAAAATAGATGAAGTGCGTGTTGACCCATTGTGTCCTCCAGAATGACAGGATCACCCAGGGAATCCTACGAAAGCATTCCATAAACCGTAACACTCATTCCTCCAGCCTGGACCCTTTCCAAAGACTGTTGCAGAATGTTTGCGTCCTGTTCGATGGAGCATAAAGCGTGATTAATCTCTCACTGGACACCCAGTTGCGGTATTAGGTTGAAAATTCCAGCCTTCGATCCGATGGACAGCAGTCATCATTGGTGCGTTAACCAGGAGCCTTCAGCAACGTTCGCTGACGCTGTTGGTAGCCCGTTGGTTCATCTGGGAGGTCAGTTGCTCAACAGGTGCACGTCTATTCGCCCCTGCACATCTCCGCAGCCGTTGTTCATCCCTGTTGTCTATGGCCCGTGGCCCACCACAGTTGCCTCGGTAGCGGATTTCGATAGCGCCTTGTTGCCACGCGCCATAAATATTGTCCATGGCGGCACGCAAACAGTTTCAGAAATACTTTCACCTTTGGCCCAAAAGCCAATGATCATGCTCTTTGGACGTCAGATAAAACGCTCAGTTTCCGCATTACGAAAGCAAATGCATTGTTTTCCGCATCCGCCGGCACGATACTTGTACTCTCCACTGTTAGTACTGTCACCTGCCGTCTGTGTGTTGTTACTGCACGTTGGCATCTGACGTAGGTGGTGGTGACATTAATGTGATGGGGCCGTGTGAAATAAAACCGAAAATGCGCAGAAAATTACGAAATGTAGACAGGAATAATAATAACAGGGGAGGATAGGCGTGCTCTTGCACCAGACGTGTATGGTAAACTATCCCACAGTAAATCAGTCAAATAGCGCCGCACAGTCAGTTACAGAAATGAAATCGAAATGCAATTCAAAAAATGGTTCAAATGGCTCTAAGCACTATGGGACTTAACATCTGAGGTCGTCAGTCCCCTAGAACTTAGAACTACTTAAACCTAACTAACCTAAGGACATCACACACATCCATGCCCGAGGCAGGATTCGAATCTGCGACCGCAGGAGCCGCGTGGTTCCAGACTGAGGCGCCTAGAACCGCTCGCCCACAGCGGGCAGCCGAAATGTAATGAAATAATAAATAATAATTAAATAGCTTCTGTATTGTTTTCACTATTTACTTACATCACATAAAATACATCAGTAGGACTGACGTTTGGAATTGGGGCTTCTGCTATCAAGCGTGGCAGTATACCTCCCTCACAGAGCCCAACACATGTTTTACAGTGACTTGCTTCCTGTGAAAGAATGAATACGTGTCTGAACTCATATGCGATGCACCATGTGATAGAAAACACATTTAATGAGTGGGACTAAGTTTCCGGTCGTAGCAACAATATGTGGTTGCACCAAACACGAGTGAATATTAGAAATATCGCACCTTACAGTTTGTTGTTACACACTTAGGTGAGAAAAGACATAGGATATGTACACATACAGAAGGCGGTAGTATTGCGTACACATGGAATATAAAAGCAGTACGTTGGCGGAGCTGTCAGTTGCACTCAAGTGATTCATGAGTTAAGGTTTCTGACGTGATTATGGCCACACGATGGGAATTAACAGATTCTGAACATGGAATGGTAGTTGGATCTGGACACATAGAACATTCCATATCGGAAATCGTTAGAATACCACATTTCGGCATTATCTCTCACCGCGGACAATACGACCGAGAGAGAGCTGCCATTGCTAACAGACAAACAAAACTGCATGAAATAACCACAGAAATCAATGTGCGACTTACGACGAACATATGTGTTAGGACAGTGTGGCGAAATTTGGCGTTAAAGGTCTGTGGCAGCAGACGACCGACCTGGGCTCGTACTACAACTATTGGAACAAAGACGACTGGAAAACTGTGGCCTGGGCAGATGAGCCACGATTCCTGTTGGTAAGGCCTGAAAGTAGGTTTCAGTTGGCGCAAACCCCACTGATCCGTGGACCCACGTTGTCAACAAGGCGTGGAGAAACAAGCACTGTACCATTGCGAGAGATACAGAGGCGAGAGGGTGTGCCGGGACTTACCCCAGACCACAACTGCTAGCGCCACGTCATCACAGCACGCCTATGTGTACCATACGACTGCACCATAATCTAAGGCTGAAGTTAAAAATTAAAATAATCATTCCAAGCGTTGTCAGTTTAATGTTAACATTATGAAGTTTCAGACTGGTCTAATGAATATATTTCCTTGAATAGATTTACTTTCAGAAAAACATAAACAGCGTTTGATAATTAAGCTAGAAAGCTCAAATTTTTTCAGAACTTGCAAATTATGTCGCAATCGAAAGTTACAAGTCGCAACTTTACGAAGGAAATATTTTTGTCAAAATAGGCATTTTTACGAAAATTTGATGGCGCTAAATATTAGACTCAGAAAGATGAAAATTCATTTGTAGCCTCACTCTCGTATAAGATCGTTAACTATAAGACTTCATTAAATTACTTCCATTAGTTTTCAACTCATTTACTAAAAACCAAATTTGGAAACAAAACATCCTTATTCACAATGGATTAAGTATTATTTGTATTTTTTATAGAAAGTCCTAATTATAGTACTCGATTACATTGATGAAATAATACAGCTGTACCAAATTTCAAGACTTTATTACAAATAACAATCATTACGAGGAATCTAAGAGGCAGTTCAAAGATCATTTTCTAGTGTTGGTTCTGCTCTAAAAATTCTAGCCGGCAAAGTTTAAATGCAGTCGAGCTAACACTTTTACAGTAGCTAAAGCTATCTTAACTCTATTTATATAACAATTAAGAAGATTGTAAATTCTTAAAGGACAGAGTTTAGATGCTGCTACCTGTGCCTAGAGCGCTTCATAACAGATGATCCAACACACTTCGCACCGAGATATCAATCTGTCCGCGTCAGTCAAATGCTTGCGAGCGCTGTGCCTCGGATGAAGTCACAGCCAGGCACCTACCAAAGTGCGTTCAGTAAAAGTAAGAAGCGAACTCGCAAGGACATCGTCCTGGATCGCTTAGTTTTCACGGAAGTAATTGTTTGTGTGCTGTCCGTAATGTTGACAAAACCGTGTGGGTAGTGGTGAGATTATTTTCTATTTTTGAGGCGAGCAATTAACTTTTGGTGATTAGAAGTCAGGGTGATAGACCATTTTACCCGGATCTTCCTGTAGAGGTCGTCTCTGAATTGGTAATTATGCTGTTTCCGATAGGGACATTATTATTATTATTATTATTATCAGGAATATTATTATGTTTTGTGCATGTGAACTTTTACTCAATGTATCAATCAATTAAAACCCTAAACTTTTATTTATAGTGATAGTTTCCTGACCCTACTGATTTAATAGTATGTAGGAACCTTTTTTTTCAGTGAGCACAGTGAGTAACGTGAACTTGCGGATTGAAAAGTAAGGTGGTTATATTCTCCATCACTTTCTGGCTGATACAGAAATAATTTTCAGGCTCTTCTCTTGTAAACAGGACAGATTAATTTACCTGCCGTCCCAAAAAGGCACTGTACAAGGTGGTGGTTGCTCCATAAGGGTGTGGGCTGTGTTTACATGGAATGGATTGGGTTCTCTAGTCCAACTTAACCCATCATTGACCATTTGCAGCCATTCATAAACTTCATGTCCCCAAACAACGTTGAACGTTTATGGATGACAATTCGGCATGTTACTGGACAACATTGGTTTGAAAAACATTCTGGAAACTTATAGCGAATTATTTGAGCGTCCAGATGGGCATATGAATGCCATTGAACATTTATGATATGTAATTGAGAGGTCAGTTCTTGCACATACTACCGCACCAGCAACACTTTCGTAATTATGGACTGCTATAGAGGCAGCATAGGTCAGTACTTCTGCAGGGTACTTCCATCGACTTATTGAGTCCATGGCACGTCGAGATGCTGCGCTACGCCGCGCAAAAGGAGGTCCCAAGCGATATTAGGAGGTATGGCTCTGAGCACTATGGGACTTAACATCTAAGGTCATCAGTCCCCTAGAACTTAGAACTACTTAAACCCAACTAACCTAAGGACAGCACACACATCCATGCCCGAGGCAGGATTCGAACCTGCGACCGTAGCTGTTAGGAGGTATCCCGTGACTTCTGTCACCTCGGCGTAATAAAACAAAAATCCGACCTGCTCACCCGTATCACAGAAACAGTCAAGTGTATAAAATAGAACAATCAGAAAACTCAATTTTAGCCCATTCTATAAAAAGCTACAGCTCTGAAAAAGGACTCTATGGTGCTAGCTTGCAAGAAACATCCGAAGTAATACAATTAAAAAAAAAACACTGCTTTTAGATCCCTGTTTGCTTGATGCCTGTGAATCAGAACAGTAAGCGCCAGACGTGGCCGATCGATAAGTGTTCGCGGCAGGAGAAAGCGGCCCTGATGTTCTATGAACTCTTCAAGAGCGCCCGCCGTGGTCCCGAGACGCATCGCTGCAAAGAGGCCAGGGTGTACCGGTCCCCAGAACACGTTCCCCTTCGTCTCTTTCTAAGCCTAATTTATACCGCCAGAGGAAGAGCATGCTTGTTCTGCTAGCGAGGCGCATTTTATTTCACGTCCGTGGAAACACTGCATGTAATCGTGGTTGCCCCGTGCTACGCCTTCGACTGACCTGTTTCACAAGACGCAAGAAGCAAACTTCATGTACAATAATACTATGCGGTAACATCTTCAGAGATGTTAAGGCGGTTAGCGAATTACCACGTCGTAAAGTTTGTTTTTCACTGATGTGAAAGAACTAGAAAGTATTGTGTACGACATTGTAAAGGAGACGATTCATGTGCTCCGCAACCAGTGAAATCCTTCTTCCCTATGTACTCGCCTTTATTTATCGTGCATTTTCCTTTCGTCACTGACATACACCACAACGTCAACTCGGAAACTGTGTCCTAAAAAGAGAAACACACACCTAAAGAACAAGGAGAAGCTGCTTACACCTTCAAGCAACCGAACTGGAGACACGCGCCAATTAGCTAGTAGCCCCACATTCTGCGACGAGGGCGGTGACGCATGGCGTCATGGACTTCATGGAAAAAAAAAACAACTTTGCGAAGCCGTCTTTATCCATGGCCGTCCAACTAAACGTAGCGTAACACGAAGCGCACACGTAACCGTTGATATCCGCAGTAGGTAGAGGTCAGATGACCAGGTAGTTTACGTTAACTCTCGTGTTCACAAGATATTCCTCAGACCCTTTTGGCAAACAATTAACATTAAAGGAAGAATAGCGTGTCTTTGAATGGGGTAATCTTTTTGCTGTGTTTTATAATTTTTTTCGCTAATATGACTCGAAATCGGAGAACAACATGTAATGTGACTAAAAACTACGATCATTACACTGTTGACTCAAACCGACATACAAATGTAGAAGCACGACTGCAGTGCCAACTACCAAGAAGTTTAGATTCAACGTCTTAGCCCTTTGCAAGGGGTGGTCCAATTGGGGTCTTCCTTCGTTGTCTGGATTGGCTTATCCATTCAATTTAAAATGGGCTCCGAACCACTACGCAATCGAGTATTGTCCATGTTAACAAGACATTGCAAGAAGTGGAAGAAACAACATATGTCACAATGTAATACGACGTTTTAACCATGGGTCTTAGAAATTACAGTCCAAAAAATCGTTTTTACAGAAATGCTTGATACGAAAAAGTCATTTAACACAAAATACTGCTGCGATCCCGACAGAATATTATTCAAATTCATGCGCTTCTTTTCTTTTAACACGTTTAAGATGAAAAGATGTCACTTCTCGGACAAACGAATTTACCTTTTTTATTTACTTATTCTTTTAGTCAAACAAAGGAAAAAAATGGTTCAAATGGCTGTGAGCACTGTGGGACTTAACTTCTGAGGTCATCAGTCCCCTAGTACTTAGAACTACTTAAACCTAACTAACCTAAGGACATCACACACATCCATGCCCGAGGCAGGATTCGAACCTGCGACTGTAACGGTCGCGCGGTTCCAGACTGTAGCGCCTAGAACCTCTCGGCCACCTCGGCCGGCCGGCACAAAGTAAAAAAAAATGATTACAATTTTCAGAGACGAAGCGGCCATTTGGATGCACTTGGGAAAGTTATTGAAGTTTAAACAATGGTTGTAACTGTTGCTCCGTAATGGCTTGTCTTTGAGGACTGCCATCGTCAAAATACTTTCGTGAATTTTCGATCCGGCCTGTGTGACCGAGCGGTTCTAGGCGCTTCAGTCCGGAACTGCGCTGCTGCTATGGTCGCAGATTCGAATCTTGCCTCGGGCATGGATATGTGTGATGTCCTTAGGTTAGTTATGTCTAGGGGACTGATGACCTCAAATTTTAAGTCCCATAGTACTTAGAGCCATTTGACCAATTTGAATTTTCAAATTAGGTTATGGGCTGTGTCGAACAAGATGAATTATACGTGGAAATTAATGGATTTTATGTCGTACTCTTTTCCTCCTATTAAAAATTAAATTAAGGCAATGTTTGAGCTCAGTATACTCATGATTTCCTACGGATCCGGCTCGTTGGAACGTTTCAAAATAAGGAACGTCATATCGTTAAAAATGTTTACGGTGAAGCTAACCTGGTTTTGCAGACCTTTTCTACAGGGGAATGTCAGTCTACGTTGCCTACAATACCTGAACAAAACGAGGTGTAAGGTGTCTTCAAAGTCGGTGAACCTTTCATGTTTTATCGCCGAGTACAAAACAAAACTTTATCGCCTATAGGATAAATGTGTGCAGAGTGGAAAGAGTTATGGTACTGGTAGGAAGAAATCCAGATGGATTTGAAAATCTACTCCTATTTCTCACTGGGAGAAGTGTAATAAAATTTTACACCCTCAAAAACATAGTGCTTTTTTCGCATGTATCAACTGTTTTAGTTTAGAGCTCCTTAAACGTTTTTAAATTAACGGAATGAAATGGAATAACATTAACATCACACCTAATGCTACACTAAAACTGATCAAAAACACCATTTAAAAATTAATACAGCTACAACTAAATTATATTCTCCTGGCCAAGGATATGCATGCATGGCTGTTAGAAATTTCGTCTATCTACATAAATTAATCGGCCGACGCTGTGGTTTAATCCACGCCATTATACTTTATAATAATGTCACAAGGAGGTCTCCGTTCTTTGAGCAGAGACTGTATTGAGCACCGTACTGTACTGTCCAGCCCAGCACTACCATAAAACACATATCAACCAAATGCCTCTGATATCCGACTAACATAGTTCATTGTTTCAGCATATCGACCTTTTGGAAGACATGCGATATTGATAATTTAGGTTTCATCATTACATATGACACATAAAGCACAGACGAAATTAAAATTAATACGTGATACTCACCAAAATGTAACGACATACCTCTCAGAGGATATATCTCTCTAACGACGTATGTCTTTTCATAGCCAAAAGTTTAAAGCGTTCCTCAACAGATGACGTGTGTTTATCCTGCAGTTCGCAGTAAGCTTTCAGTTATCAAACAATATGCTACGTTTTGCGTAATATTGTTACAGGACTCCTTCGACTAAATCCTGAACTTCTTTTGCTCCTACATAATTTCCGAGTAATAGCTTTATCTTTTCCTGCTGTTTTATTTCTTGTCGCCGAAACAATTAAACGTAAACCAAAATAAACACCTTCACAAACGCCGTAAACAACAGCTAACAGCATTGCAATTTCGCTTTCTTCTCGATCGCCGAGGCTGCCAGGAAGAAACCACCACCGCGTGACTTTGCGAAACTGCTTATGAAGGGAAAGTTTCAATCAAGACGGACAATAAGCCAGAGATCGTGCGGTAACTGATTACGCAATTCCATTATCCTTTCCGGCTCCCGATGACCGAACTCATTAACACACAGAAGGAACAGTTGCTGCAGCGCCATTTGCCATCCGTAAACCATCTTCTGTAACCCCAGCAGCAAGGAAACAGCCACACCTAAAGTCTGGAATTAAGGCTGTGAATTCTCTGCATGGTTCGCCTTTCTGAGACGATTATGGAGACATCGTCAGAGTTCAGATGCTGACGAAAATAAGTTTTTACAAATTCAAACAAATGCTGGTAGCCAGCAACTAACCTTCTACCAAACAACATGCTAGTCGAATTTATGTAGAATACTTTCTCATTAATAATATGCCACTTCAGTAACGTTCTATAGTTGCAACATAAATCGTTATCTACGATTTGCAGAGTAATATGTAATTAACAATATGTAATCATCGATGATTTGTATATTTGATTGCGATTTTTGTTTGTTATCTGGAAGCTAGTATACAACTTTTTACATTCCAACTCAAAGAAAACAACGAAAATGCAGTGACAGCCTGTAGAAGTTGAAGACAAAACCAATGCCACAGAAGAATTCTAAAGGACACAGCAGAAGAACAACGTGGACCGAGGGTTGTCTTCATGAAGTGAAGATGTTTCACCGTCCTGTATAAAGACACTTGCTGCCCGATGCCTATTCATTATTCAAATTGAAGTACACTGCAGTTAACTATCTGTGATTTGGAAAGCTTACTTCATATATCACTGAAAATAAAGGAAAGAATTTCATGTCATGATGCCACTACGCGCAAGTCTGTCTCAGTGGGAACGTGTACGTGGGAGTACACCAATACAGGCTAAGCAGTAGGTAGTCTGTGAAACGTTAAAATGGCTCAGTTTTCCACTGCACCATAAACAGATTTTTCCCGACGCTTCGAATAAAACTGAACTCTTGCAGCTAACAATTTCTAGAAGAGACGCGGAAGAATGACACAAGATATTCTGTACAAGATTAAAATTGACCAAAAATAATTTCTGTAACGGATTTCTCTGACAACCAGAATGTTGACATGTTTGTATAAGCTAACGACAGAACAAGATGGTTCAAATGGCTCTAAGCACTATGGGACTTAACATCTGAGGTCATCTGTCCCCTAGATTTAGAACTACTTAAACCCAACTAACCTAAGGACACCACACACATCCATGCCCGAGGCAGGAGTCGAACCTGCGACCGCAGCAGCAGCGCTGTTCCGGACTGAAGCGCCTAGAACCGCTCGGCCACAGTGGCTGGCGGCGAAACAAGAACTAGTAGCTTAATGCATGGAATCAAAGCTTGTAACTGGAAATAATCGTATGGAAAATATGGAATTGTATCTGCACAGACGCAAATGGAAGTCTCGTCTAGCAATATGTGTGGAGATAACATTAAAAAAAGTCACGAAATTACGCGAAAAGATTATTCATGTACTTTGAAAAATATTTAGCTGTTGTGGGTCATCGAGTGTGCAGATTTCATAACATTTTCTTCGATGACTCATCTTTAGAGACCAGTTCTTCGCAATATACGCCCCAGCCAAAATGTTTCCCTCATTCTTATCACGACTTCTCTTTTCCTTCCTATTCCGAGAAGTGTTTTCCTTTTTAACGATATTTATCACAACTACCTTTCAAAACTTGAGTTTCGTAGGCCAACATTAATTGGGCCAACATTAAACTGGGCAGCGAACTACAAAGCGTACCGAAACCAAAATGCACACTGAGTGGATGGGCGAATGTGTCCCAGAGAGAAAACATATTAAAGCAAGAAAATTGATCCCAGGTAAGTATTCACGAACAAAGTCAAAACTGTATTGCATAATAACAATTGGCTAGATGTTGTTGGTGTTACTCTGAACTATAGTTCCACTTTAATTGCTTCCTACAAGGCAAAACGCATTGGTCTAGGTCGGAAAAAATGAGTCACCAGTAAGCGTTAGTAATAAAGCTGTTTCAGAACTTTGGGCGAAACAAATACCGTATGGAAATAACTCGGAGTATTCCTTAAATGGAACGCTCAAGACGCTAAACAGAATAAAATAAGGAATTATGTTACCCTAATTTAGTATTTGAAATCCAAACCTGGTAATGGAGGCCACAACAAAAATAATGGAAATTTGGAAATTTGTCGTTAAGTTCCTATGGAACCAAACCGCTGATGTCATCGGTCCCTAGGCTTACACAGTACTTTATCTAAATTTAGCCTTTTAAATTAACTGCATCTCATCAGCGCACTTTAAGAAATCTGAAACGGTATTCCGGTATGCTTCAGAGTTAATTGGGGATGCGGAGTCTCCTTCATCAACTTCAAAAACCACGTCCATCTCATTAGTCACCACTCCGACCATCGGTTAGTGTATTTTGGATTCGGCTGAAGGCACAAAGTGATGCTGTGAAGCGTGGTACCACGCCGGGGCAGACCACGGCTGGCTTTAGGAGGCATCGGATACATGCCCATCTAAAACACGCACCGATGCGCTGTGGGAAATTATACTGTCTGTGACTGCAGTAACATCCAACGCAGGATTACCTATTTTTTCTCTTAACGTTTGGACGCACCATTACGATAAGTAGTTTCTATTAACATGGTGTCTCAGTTTCTCTTGAAGCGAATTTCTAGTTCCATTCCAAATCGGTTTACTTGAACATTTGTGTAATGGTGCCGTTCACACTGAAGAAGATGACGTATCAAAATCATCAACTGTCTTTAGGGACGACGTTTGTAGGATGTAATTTTGCCATGCGTTAGTCAACGTCTGGTACATATTATGTAGCTGAAGAGTCAATGTCGTGTGCACATTGCGTCACTGATGTAATTTCAAATGACTGATCTGTGTGAAGAAGCTCGTTTAAACTAGGATCGGAAGCTTTAGGAGCGGCAACCAAAACTTCACGGACGAGACGTAGACACACAACACCGTCTCCAATCAAAGATCTGCTGTAAGACGTGTTACACCGTGAGCACACAGAATTGTGCTATCGATTAAGACTCTCTAGATCGGAATGGCATTTTCACTAGTTCACTTTCTTCCGACCACTGCGTGAAACTAGTTCTGGCAGACACTAAAGGGCGTGGTGGGGAGGGAGGGGGGGGGGGGGGCGCGGATGGTCGCAAGGTTCCGCGAGTGAATATATAGTGTGACTGATAGGAGGACAGAACATATATATGGAATGTCATGGTTACGTGGACAAGGTCGTATATATGACAATCAGTTGACAATAATAAAGCGGACTGAACATGAGTATGACATGTTACTAACCTTGCAAGACACCATAAACCTTTGGAGATAAATATGTGTTCCATGTTACTAGACATTAAACACTAGAAACATACAGGGTGACAATTATTGTGCACGTACGCAGGCGCTCTGCTATTGTTTTTCCTATTATTGCTGTTTTAGCTTGACTGCTACTGCCACATTTCAATAAACTCACTAACAATACACTAGTCGCCAGTTACACATCGTAACTCTATACTAAACTAGGCAGGTTACAGCCGAGATGCCCGTGGTGTGTGAAAACCAAAAACGTCGTTACGTCCACGGCTTGGCAGTGCAGAGCAAACGTTACGACTGAAAGTAAATTTATCCAAAATAACCACTGATGAATAAAGCCAAAGTCGACTTGAACCACAATATACAACACAACGACATTTTATGTCGAAGTCTGGGTCCAAAAATGCGAGGTAAGAGCAGACTTTCGAATATCGGCATACGGCGGATTGAGTAACGAGATGCGAACTGTCAATAGGGAGTAGGGCCAGGCGTTTACTTCCTGTGGGCTCTGCGGCCAACGCATATTCACATATGACGTGTTTTCCGACACAATGTCGTCGCACCTGTTTAAGGTCGAACAACGCGCCGTCCAGATAACTCAGAGTTCTCTCCATATCACTGGGGCGTCGAGACACTTGAAAAATTATTTGCTAGAAAAAAGTGTTTTTCATCATTAATTTCGACTGTCCACGATTCTCTGCCATATATATTATCAGACGGATAAATTGGTCACCCACTCATCAGTTCATCCAATCACAGTTGCAGGTTGCCTATTAAACGGCATCCAGAGGCAACGAAAGATTGATTTTCAGTCTGTCTTTTAACTGTCGTGTCTGTCTGTTTTCCTTGAAGACGCTAATCTCCAAAACTGTTAGAACAATTTCCATGGGGTTTCTGCAGGTAGCCTTAGCATAGTTTGGGGCTCTGTATAGGCTTCAGTACTTCAAAATAGGATCACGAGAAAAAAGATTTTAAGTTTTAGTCAAACATTCTTTTCTTTGTGTCTCTTTGAACACGATAATCTCCGAAACTACTAGAAGAATTTTCATGGGGTTTTCAGAGGTAACTAGAATAAAACTTTGGGCACCGTATAGGCTTTACTTCATCAAAATCGGATCACGGAAAAAAGATATCTATATATATTATAAAAATAAATGAATGTATGCATGTACGTTCATTCCGCATCTCCTACGAAATTCCTGGACCGAATTCAACCAAACTTGGCACACATGTCCCTTACCATCTGAAAATAATCTCTTTGTGAGTAAGAACTACCTACCTACCAAAGGCGTTAGATAGGGGTGAAAAAGAAGTGTAGGCCACGACGCGCGAATACGGGATTTTATTCATCCATATTTGAGAACGAGAGCACTTAGTGACTTACAACAAACTTTACACAAGAAATTTCCTGCAGATTAAAACTGTGTCCTGGACCGAGACTCGAACTCGGGACGTTTGTCTTTCACGGCCAAGTGCTCTACCACTCAAGCAAGTGCTTTACCAAGTGCTAGAGCACGTGCCCACGAAAGTAAAAGGTCGCGCGTTCGAATCTCGGTCCGGCACACAGTTTTAACCTCCAAGGAAGTTTCATATCAGCGCACACTCCGGTGCAGAGTGAAAATTTTCTGGAACCAGTGCAGATTTTATGAAACTTTTCCTCACTGACACCGCCCTCCCCTCCCACCTCCCACAAAATGATGAAAGGTAAAACTATCGCTTACTACATACACACACACACACACACACACACACACACACACACACACACACAGGTCATTTCCGCATCAGGCAAGACTTTTTAATTTATCACTTCCTTACTGCTAACTCCATTTTGCAGACATAGTTCACATATACCACTGAATCTACTTGCAAAGTTGTTTTATTCTGCGACACATCGTTCAGGATATATGACACCATTAACCCTGTGGTGCTGCGTCATGCATGACGTTTAAGTTTGTTACAGTGTTTCTCACCCACTGAACCGACGTCGATGAAATTTGGTAACGTGATAGCTTGAACCCTGAGGCAACACACAGTCTACTTTAGAAAGAGTGTAGCACAAGAGACTTATTAGTTTGAATATATGGCACGAATTAGGGACAAATATGTGCTCTTTGACTAGCTTCATAATATTTGTGAGTATTCGTTGATATGTGCTACGTGAGCCACTCAAATTGCTTATACGATATGTAGTGTGTTTACTCCATACTTCCACACTACTTCAATAGCACGATGCATAGCTGCGTACTCCTGCCCATGATCTTCTATACGCATTCCCCTACAACGATGCTGCGCATGCCAACGCATCAGCAGAGCTCGTACGGAAAGATATAGTTCATTCTTTCCGCACGCTGTACGAGATTGGAATAATAGAGAATTGTGAAGGTGGTTCGATGAACCGTCTGTCAGGCACTTAAATGTGATTTGCAGAGTATCCACGCAGATATAGATGTAGATGTAGATCCGTTGTCACAGCTTAGGAGGGGGGCCAGCGGGGAACCACTTCATGAACTGTGCTTGCCAAAACAGGCAGACACGTGAGGGTAGCTGATGTTACTACACGTACAGGAGTTCATTTACTCACCATCACCGGTCATAACAAAACTAATGGTACGAGGGTGCAGTGGCAGGAGGAACGAGACTTCTGGTCAGATGGATACATGGTTATAAATACAAAATCAAATATGGGTAATGCCGAAGTAGGTTCAATAATGAATAAAAATAGGAGCGCGGGTAAGCTACTGCGAAAAGCATTGTGAGCGCATTATTGTAGCCAAGATAGACACGAAGCCCACGCCTACCACAGTAGTATTAGTTTATATGCCAACTAGCTCCGCAGATGATGAAGAGATCGAAGAAATGTATGATGCTATAAAACAAATTATTCAGTTAGTTAAAGGGAGATGAAAATTTAATAGTCATGGAGGGCTGGAATTCGATAGTAGGGAAAGGAAGAGAAGGAAAAGTAGTAGGTGAATATGGAGTGGGTATAAAGAGTGAAAGAGGAATCTGCCTGGCAGAATGTTGCGCAGAGCATAACTTAATCATAGCTAACACCTGGTTTAAGAATGATGAGAGAATGTTGTATACATGGAAGAAGCCTAGAGACACTGGAAGGTTTCAGATAGATTATATAATGGTAAGACAGAGATTTAGGAACCAGGTTTTGAATTTTGAAACATTTCCAGGTGCAGATGTGAACTCTGACCACAACTTATTGGTTATTAACTGCAGAAAAAAACTGAAGAAACTACAAAAAAGTAGGAATTTAAGGAGATGGGACCTGTATAAACTGAAAGAACCAGAGGTGGTAGAGAGTTTCAGAGATAGCGTAAGGGAACGATTGATAAATACAGGGGAAAGAAATACAGTAGAAGAAGAATGGATAACTTTGAGAGATGAAATAGTGAAGAGAGCTGAGGAACAAGTAGGTTAAAAGAAGAGGGCTCGTAGAAATCTTTGGGTAACAGAAGAGATATTGAATTTTATTGATGAAAGGAGAAAATATAAAAATGCAGTAAATGAAGCAGGCGAAAAGGAATACAAAGGTCTCAAAAGTGAGATCGACAGGCAGTGCAAAGTAGCTAGGCAAGGATGGCTAGTGGACAAATGTAAGGATGTAGAGGCATGTATAACTAGTGATAAGATAGATACTGCATACAGGAAAATTAAAGAGACCTTTGGAGAAAAGATAAGCACCTGTATGAATATCAAGAGGTCAGATGGAAAACCAGTCCTAAGCACAGAAGGGAAAGCGGAAAGGTGGAAGGAGTATATAGAGGTTCTGTACATGGGCGATGTACTTAAGGACAATATTATGGAAATGGAAGGGGACGTAGAAGAAGATGAAATGGGAGATATGGTACTGCGTGAAGAATTTGACACAGCACTGAAAGACCAAAGTCAACAAAATGGCCCCAGGTAAAGACAACATCATTTGTTGGACGAAAACTATAAAAAAAACTCTAGACCGACATTTCACCACAACTAATCAATAAAAAACGCACCACATGTTCTAATGAAAGCATGAAATCCGTCTGACGATGAACTGTAATGATTCTAAACCAGTAATGGTACCTTTTGAATAAAGGAACTTAAAATAAATTTGTGGCTGCTTACCATCAACGTTTGTTTACAAATAAGTCGCGGTCTCATATGACAAAATAACATTCCATTAGAACTACTGATAGTCTTGGGAGACAAAACTCTTATATCTGGTGAGCAAGATTTATGAAACAGGCGAAATACCCTCAGACTTCAAGAAGAATATAATAATTTCTATTCCAAATAAAGCAGGTGTCGACAGGTGTGAAAATTACCGAACTGTCAGTTTAATAAGTAATGGTAGCTAAATACTAACACGAATGCAGTACAAACGAATGGAAAGACTGGTAGAAGCCGACCTCGGGGAACATCAGTTTGGATTCCGTAAAAATGTTGGAACACGCGAGGGAATATTGACCCTACGACTTACCTTAGAGGATAGATTAAGGAAAGGCAAACTTATGTTTCTAGCATTTGTGCATTTAGAGAAAGCTTTTGACAATGTTGACTGCAATACTCTCTTTCAAATTCTGAAGGTGGCAGGGGTAAAGTATAGGGAGCGTAAGGCTATTTACAGTTTGTACAGAAACCAGATGGCAGTAATAAGAGTCGAGGGGCATGAAAGGGAAGCAGTGGTTGCGAAGGGAGTAAAACAGTGTTGTAGCGTATCCCCGAAGTTATTCAATCCATATATTGAGCAGGCAGTAAAGGAAACAAAAGAAAAATTTGGAGTAGGAATTAAAATCCACGTCGAAGAAATAAAAACCTTGAGGTTTGCCGATGACATTGGAATTTTGTCAAAGACAGCAAAGGACTTGGAAGAGCAGTTGAACGGAATGGACGGTGTCTTGAAAGGAGGATATAAGATGAACATCAACAAAATCAAAACGAGGATAATGGAATGCAGTCGAAATAAATCAAGTGATGCTGATGGAAATAGATTAGGAAATGAGACACTTAAAGTAGTAGATGAGTTTTGTTATTTGGGGAGCCCAAATAACTGATGATGGCCGAAGTAGAGAGGATATAAAATGTAGACTGGCTATGGCAATGGAAAGCATTTCTAAAGAAGAGAAATTTGTTAACATCGAGTATGTATTTTAGCGTCAGGAAGTCTTTTCTGGAAGTATTTGTATGGAGAAGAATGGAATAGAAGCTTTCGAAATGAGGTGCTGCAAAAGGATGCTGAAGATTAGATTTGTAGATCACATAACTAATGAGCAAGTACTAAATAGAACTGGGGAGAAGAGGAATTTGTGGCACAAAGAAGAGATGGGTTGGTAGGACACATTCTGAGGCATCGAGAGATCACCAATTTAGTACTGGAGGGAAGCAAGGAGGTTAAAATCGTAGAGGGAGACCAAAAAATGAATACACGAGCAGATTCAGAAGGATGTATGTTGTAGCAGTTACTCGGAGATGAAGAAGCTCTCACAGGATAGAGTAGCATGGAGAGCTGCATAAAACCAGTCTCTGGACTGGAGAGCACAACAGCAACAACAACAACAACAAAAACAGTGGGTGCAGTCGCAGATAGCAGCTTGTACAGGTTGTCACAAACTTTCAGGATTTTAGAGGGGAATGAGTACATATTAATTTGAATAGGAATACATCTCTGGAAACATACCGTTACTTTTCTACAATGGTTTCAGTTCATATGTGTAACGCGTCCACGTCTGCTGAGGAAAAGAGGAAGACGTCGGAGTTGCTCGTCCTGGTATGCAGTAGGGTTGACAGGATGATGTGTGCTGCGTCAATCGGTCGCCTGGTGTCACTTAGCGTCTGCCTTGCAGCGAAACCAATTCAATCCGTGTACATCTCCGATAAACATGGTTCTGTACACGTTTTATAAATACACAGACATGCTCTTGTGTACGGAGAAGCTCGAGGTAACGGAAGAACTGCTAGTCAGCTGTATCACTGAATTCGCGAAACAGCCTGTATAGGCAGACGAAAAACCTCCTGCCACACATTTTCAGGGATGTCAGCAGCGGTTTGGTATTCACGTAAGGACAGGTATTCTGGACGGTCACGTGATTGTGCCACACCTTCTCCACTCAGGCTAACTGAACCTACATATTTGATCTTCTTAAAAAACCTATTGAAGTAGTTCTTGGAAGCTGTGCCACTGAATATCCGTCAGGAAATGTGGTTTCAGCATGGCGGTGCACCATCTTACTGCTAACACGCGGTTCGGAGACATCTCAACAGACGATATGGTGAAAGATGGATAGGTCGATCTGGTCCAGCCGCGTGACCACCACAATCACAGGATTTAACTCCTATGGACTGCTTCTTGTGAGGTCGTATGCAAAGTTTAGTTTACGAGAGTTTTGTGCGTACAGAGTAAGATCTGCTGGCATAAGTTCTGGCCGCTGCACTAGAAACTGAAGAAACACCAGGTGGGAAGGAGCGTGTGACCTAGAACATTCTTCTTAGGTACAGTGTCTGTGACAGCGTTGGTGGTCACCACATCGAGCCGCTGTTTTAATGCATGAGCACTGTTTCGTACGTACAATATGCTGGGTTCATTTTTGTTTCAGAATAAGGTAAACATGTGATGTCTACGTGTTAAGACGAACAAATGTGCTTCGGTGATAAATAGATGTTTCGTCATGTCCCCTTTCGAATTGTAACCTAATTACTGTACTGCGTCACGCTTAATTCAATTCCCCAAGCAGAAGTTGATGAGCTAACATCTGAGTTGAAACAGTTGTAAAACGGAAACAGTACCTTTCCGGACATGGGTTTCTACTCAAAATATTATGTACTCACTCATATCTACAAGTATTAGAAGTTTATAGCGGTAATTTCCGAACCCCCTGTATGTCATATAATTAATGACCAAATTTAAAATTTTTAATTGCTGTCATCATGTACTCATTAAGGTGTATAATCTTACGTTAATGTTTAACACATGAGTCAATATTAAAGTTAGAAACTGTGTATCACGACCCACTGTAAGTCGTGGTGCATGAATTGCTTATACTATATTGATCCTGTATTAGAGATTGAGAGCACTTAGCGACTTCCGACGAACTCTGTACACAGTGTAAAATCTGTTCGAAATTTTCTCTTTCTGAGTGCCCCCTGACCCTCTCTCCACTACCCTCCACCCTCTCCCCCAAAATAATGAAAAGGAATAAGTTGATGGCTTGCTACACTCTCGCTATCCACGTAGAAAAACTTCACTATTAAACACGACGTTTTAATTTATTATATCTTTACTACTAACTTTATTCGCAACAAAATTCGCAGACAGTATCCACATACACCACTGAATGTACCTGAAAACTTGCATACGTCACGAAGTTCGGCATATATGACACCATAAGCATTGAGATGCGTGAAAAACTAGTCTCTCTTAAAATGGAGTGCAAATTATCCAGGCTTCACTCATCCAGACTTTGATTATGAGAGCAATTATAAGCTTCAAACAAACTTGAAACACAGTTTGAAGCTGTTTTATACGTTTCAATTCGATTCTTTAAGGAATAAGAGTTGGGGGGTTACTATTATAATACAGCACACCAGCCAAAATGTTTGGTGAATCTCCCTCTTAGTTCTATCGGAATTCTTCTTAACGTCGACCAAATTTCCATTTTTGTGAAACGCTTTTTCCCTCAGCTATTCTGTCTCTTACTGCCTCCATATTACTTCCATTTTCTGTCAACATAGTTTCCAAGCATCTAAAATATTTTACTTATTCTGAGGTTTTCTTTCCAGTTCTCATTTTACCTCATCGCTGCAGTCTTTCCTAAAGTTTCAGCTTTCGACACTCCATTCCCACTTTTATAACCGTCTCCATTGTAAGTTCAAGTTCTTCTTCTGATGCTCTCAACACATTTTATCTGCAGACATAATTGTCTTTGTTATTATTTCTCCACCTGTATTTGAGTAAGCACGAAGCACGGTGCTAAATTACATGAGTGTGCGGTTGTTCGTAAAATAATAAGAGGGGCTCTAAATTGTACGAGTATAAACATGGACACTTCAAACTTTAGGCAGAAAATATACTCATTGCTTGCTCGAATCCTATGAGTTATTTTCTTATTTAATTCCAATTCACAATCTACTTGATTGATTGTCAGAGTTGCCGACCTATTGGTCTAGTTGTGAAGTGTGTGTCTGTCGCGGGATCGAATTCGCATCAGACCAAAATTCTTTCCGTTCGCCTTCCACTTAGCGTTCACATCTTAATGATGTGAAGATTCGCCAGAAACGACGTGTTTGCCGGATTATACGTTGAACTATAGGTCTGCTTTCTTCTGTAGGATTACCGCAGCCGGCCACGGTGGCCATGCGGTTCTAGGCGCTTCAGTCCGGAACCGCGTGACTGCTACGGTCGCAGGTTCGAATCCTGCCTCGGGCATGGATGTGTGGGATGTCGTTAAGTTAGTTATGTTTAAGTAGTACTAAGTTCTAGGGAACTGATGACCTCAGATGTTGAGTCCCATAGTGCTCAGAGCCATTTTTTTGATTACTGCAGTAAGTTAGGGACACGCAGGTGCTGAAGTGGTGTCCAATTGAAAGAATTGTACCAGGCCGTTGAGATACATGAATTTTTTATTATATTTAAACTTTGAGAAATTTTAGTCATGAATCTGGAATGCTATTGTCGACACCGCTAATGAATTTCAAGTGTTTATTTAAAACACACAACCTGTTTTACACTGTATTCTGCTGTAACCAGACAAAACTACAGTCCCCCGGCCTTTGCTGTGGGTTCTTTTATTGCTCTCGACTCATTTGGGCTTCTGCATATGAAATATTATTTCACTTTATTACATGAATAATAAAAAGTTTAGTTAACTTGATACAAACCTTTGCCACAGGAGTGCTTGATAATTTACAAGTTTCATTGACTATTAAAGCACCACTTGCTGCACTAATTAAGAAACTTCTCCTGAAGTACAATGTTCAACATTGAGAAAAGTACGTTTCCGTCTGAGACTTGACTGACTCTTTAGTCACATTCGATGATGTTGACTGTTCAGCTGAGATCACAAACCGGAGCTAAGCACTTCCAAGCGAGGGTGCGGCTGTGCTGAGTGAGAGAGAGAGAGAGAGAGAGAGAGAGAGAGAGGGTGTCTCCTTCAGCCTCTCCCATTCGTCATTGTGGATTGCAGGCGTCGCTAATGTCAATAGTATCGATGTGTGTTGCCGACTTTGGTGTGGCAACGCTATCTCTGGACGATACGACACCTTCCACATAATAGATGTAAGGGTATTTGCATGAAATGTAAGTTGCACCACTCTGGTCAGTGACTCAGTGTCTTCGTGTAAGAATGATTAAGGTGTAAAACTCGATAGGTGTACGCAAGTTGAGAATGTATTCAAATATGGATTTATGTATACAATTGTGTGAGTGCATTCAACTTCGTCTCGCCTCTACGTGCGAGAAATCTGATGTGAATGCTAAGATACGACTACATTATGATATGACGTCGTTACTTCACAGAGTCTTATTCTTTTCTCGATGTTACTGTAAATTATTTGTTAATTTTGTGTTGTGAGAACATCAAGTACATTGTCTGGGACAGTTAGGTAATGCCTGCCCAACTAGTAGCATAGCAAGCTTAATCGCATCCATTGCGATAACCAAATTATGTAACAGTAGCAATAGGCCTAATAAGCGGCATGTTTGTTCATGAAGTCATGTTATTGCAGCGCAGATTAATTATTAGGTGCCTCAGAGCCTTGTGACTATGGATCCCATCTAAGTAACATTTTAACGTGTGCACTACTCGACTTTATACCAATAATTTTTTGCAAAATAACACAACAGATAAGCCGACGATGCTGCTGCTGCTTTCAGTAGGTTTTATGATTTCCGATTTGTACGTTGATAACGCAATGGTAACGTTAGGCCACGAACAGAGCGAGGTTGCGCAGTGGTTAGCATACTGGATTGGAATTCAAGATGACTATGGTTCGAATCATTGCCCGGCCCTCTGTAATTCCCCTAAATCGCTCCAGGCAAATGCCAGGATCGTTCCTTTGAAAGGGCACGGCCGATTTCCTTCCGCATTCTCTCGTACTTCGGTCTTGTGACCCGTCTCTAATGACCTCAATGTAGATAAAACGTTAAAACAAAATCTTCCGCTCTTTTTACGTCACGTGCAATTAAACATTCAGATGATAACCACAGGCTCATAGAAAACAGTACCTGCATCTTAAAATGCTCTTGTGGTAGTTGTCGCAAGAAAATGGGAGAAGTACGAAGGAAGGCATTACATACTTCATCAATTTACCACATGCGATTCTTTTATCAGTTGCCTGTTTTTAATATGTTTCAGTCTTATACGCATGTCTGTCGCCAGCAAGCTTAATGGCCATTATGAGCATCCGGCACAAGGAAGGTTTTCCATGTTGTTTCTGAATCGTTGGTTGATTTTCTATCTGGTACCGTGCACCACCGGCATCTCCATTATTTGATGGTGATTCGTAAACGAAGTATTTGTAATGCGTGTATCAAATCGCTCACCCGTTTCATTTCATTTAGTTTCTTCCCCATTTACCTTTGGAAGGTGGCTTTATATACATTATTAAACTTTCACCACCCTCATGGAACGAAGTGCGAAAAAACACAGAGATGTTCTGTTACTAGCGATACACTTCAAGCAAGGATGTCTTTGAGCCCAGGCAATCCACGTATTAAATTTCTGACTTCCTTCTGCGAAACTGAGCGGAGAATGTGACGTCAGCTTCCGGTGAGGGAAACGCAGATAACTGATTTTTGTGAGCAGCCAGTCAGTCTCTCGGTGTCCGAGCTCATTAGATGGACCGCGCTACTGGCCGTGGATTTGCTAACGAAAATCTTCACACTAAATAAAGTATGATGCAGAAGGTCTTTAGCCTACGTGTCGTTTAATATATTCGTGTATGTTCAAATGGTTAAAATGGCTCTGAGCACTATGGGGCTTAACATCTAAGGTCATCAGTCCCCTAGAACTTAGAACTACTTAAACCCAACTAACTTAAGGACATCAAACACATCTATGCCCGAGGCAGGATTCGAACCTGCGACCGTAGCGGTCGTGCGGTTCAGACTGAAGCGCCTAGAACCGCTCGGCCACAGTTGCCGGCTATTCGTGTATGTGTTGCATTTTCTTGCGATACAAATTCGCAGCCATTAAGGACTCATTCCAGTCGTTGACGGCAAACAAACTAGAAATGTTTTCTCGATTCATTATTTTCCGTAATCATGCCCAGTCTTTGTGTTGATTGTCGATTAAAACTAAACCCCAAATTTGGCCATGTTATCGTTACGGAATTGAAATTAATTGGCTTTCGCGAGTCCTTTACCTGCTTGAATTGTAATCTGTTTTTATAGTTCATATCTACATCTTTATTTCTAATGTTCATTTTTTTGTAATATTTATATAGACTCTCCGTGTGTTTTCTTAGAGCATTTTGTAACTCTAATGTATAATTTTGTGTGGCTCGTATCTCAGTAACGTATCGTCACACACTTTATGCCTTCAGATACTGACCGTGTAAAACGTACCTGTAATTGGAACCCTCACAGTTTTTGATAATTTTACGTTGATTACAATGATATGCACAAGATTGTTTCGCGGTTTCTTCAACCCAAGCCAATAATTTTCCGTATCTTCCTTCCATGGTTACCAATATCTGTAATTCTACACGTAACGTACTCATGCCGCAGGAAGCAATACAAATTTATTTTCCTTCAGTGTATCATGAAAGTTGGTCGCTGTTCGAGTTCACGATATGTGGGGCCGATCCACAGAATATCCGCTGCTCATAATTGTAATAAATTGAATCTCAGTTTTGGAGCATAATTTTCTATGAGTATATTCATATTATAGATAGAGTTTAGTTTTTCAAATGGTTCAAATGGCTCTGAGCACTATGGGACTTAACATCTGTGGTCATCAGTCCCCTAGAACTTAGAACTACTTAAACCTAACTAACCTAAGGACATCACACACATCCATGCCCGAGGCAGGATTCGAACCTGCGACCGTAGCAGTTTAGTTTTTATCAATTAATATGTGCATTTAGATAACGTCTAGTTAAAGACAGATTAGGTCCTAATTTACAAGCACTCTCCTAAATTCATGATTTAAGCACAACCAAGTCAGTTTCACCTTATACTGCTATGTTTCCTATAATGATTTTTACTTTTCCCTTCATTTTCCATAAATTTCCACTATTCATTTATATATTTTTTCATCCTCCATGTAGTTTGCTCGCGGGCGAACGTCGATAATCAAAATATTCACAGGAACACATCTTCATTTCCATTACTCTTTCATTCAATGACAGAGCTTCTTTCAAGCATTTTTTTCTCCAAATTTGTCTTGTATATTGATCCAAAACTCACTAGCCCACCGAATTTTACTTTGTTAATGTTACACCCCTTAATTTATCTTATAATATTTTTCGGTTTATCCTGTGTATTGGTGGTTCTTGCTACTCACATTCCAGTTTTGAATCCAGATACTTTTGTCTTCCTCGTCTCATTATTCTCTAGCATCCAACACTCCTCTCCTGATACTCACGCAGAGATCTGAGTAAGGGTATTTTGGCCCGGAATTCTTCAATTCAGGATCAGGGACATTCGTCCAGTGGGAGAAGAGGTATCACAAGTGCCGTTAATACGGAGTTTTCACACTGCATTCGGCGTCATGTGTCGCTGAAATTAGCAGCTTCATCGGCCTTTAGGAATGCTTTTCCATTTCGGGGCATGCGAGTGCCCCATCATACTCCTGTTCTTCCACTCCGCGAAGAAAATTAAATGGAAACGTCTTCTCATTCCAAGAGGTATTGAGTGTATGTACAACATTTAAGTAGACAGACTTAGTAAAATCAGCTGCTTGTACTCATCCCATAACGGCATTGCTTCTCAAGATCTCATAATATCCAACTATTCATCCTTGAGATGCTCATCAAACCTCAGACGATCGTCTACAGTTAACCCACAGCAGGACAAACATTATTAACGTCAGTATCACACCATCAACGCTACAAACATCGTAATAGAAGGAAACAACGCCTCATCAATACCTCCTGTTTGAAAAACTACTATCTGCAACTTTCCGGCTTTTAATAATTCAAATATTTTCCTTTCTATGGACCTGCATAACAGATTGACAGTCAGCTTGTTGCTAACAACCCGTGTCTCATGGGATGAAAAAGTAGAGTAAAGGTTAAAAAAATCTAATGAGAATTAACTGCTACTTTAACTGGTGACTTTGTTGGAGTCGGACTGGGCACTATGAACTTTCGGCGTGGCAGGACGTCCCACTCAGTCCTGGGGCATCAGCCACGGTCGACAGATGCTGTGAAAGCGACCGCCGCGTCCAGTTGACGCAACACCTGAAGGAACGGCGGGCAGGTGAATCTGCAAAAACAAGTACTCGAGGGGCTTTTTATTAGACTAGTGCGCGGGCGCGAGTGGATATGCTAATGAGGCACCGTCTCTAACGTTGCGTGTTTTACGCTGCGAGTCAGCATGAACCTAAATGTCGCTCGGTCCGGTCAGTGGGTTGTCTCGTCGCTATCGTGCACAGGCTTCCACGTTTAGGAGTAACCACTTAACCTCCTGCCACTGGTTGCAGAATGGACAAACCGGAGCCTACACCAGTAACGTGTGCGATCGATATAGAAGGAGGCGTTGAGCGAATGTAGAAGCAGATGAGATGTCGAGATGCGTAACGCTATCTCTTGGCTTAGATCTAAGGGACGAGATAAATAAAACGCTAGGATAAGCAATTAACTATTGTTCAGTTTATGTTAAATCTTCCAAAAAAGCAACTTTTCACGTCATGATAGTGAAGTGCACTCAATACACAGTGTGACAAACAATGTCTTTCAACAGAAACTTTTCAACACGAATGTATGAGTAGAACGGCATGGACAATTTGTCAAAAACAGCTAACAGAGCTGCTAAGAAAAATGGTATGAGTATTCAGCCTTGCAGACTGCCCTAAACGACATGTACGAATAGTTCTTGGCGAAATTAACTGGAGAAGTACGTAGAACATACCAACATTATTCTGAGTTCTCGTCAGGGAGCTTCATAACTGTGTTTCCGAATTATATCTGCCGCAAGGATCCAACGATTTCCTCGAAAATTATTCATATAAGATATACACCAGGAAAAGCTGAAGGTCGCAGCTTATATCTAATGAGTGTCACAGACTCTGTTCATGGGTCAAGCGTGAGAAGACGATCCCCTGTGCTGAGCGAATATGCTTGCCTATAATAGGCACACCGGGTGAGACATAATAATTATTATGCTATTTTAAAGAATATGCGTTAGAGAAATCCTGTGGTGGAAGAAGAAATTATTTGACTCCAACTTCTATAGTTTTGTGGGGATCGTGCAGAGCATTCTACGTATTATCATTCAGTAACAATTCACTCCATACGGCATGACTTTAAGGCTTATTTTCACAGCAAAAACCTTTTCTCTACAAACATAAGTCTCGTACTGAATTTACAGTACCATTAGTTTTACGTCAAGAGAAACATCACTGGAATTGTGACCTCTCAAATGGTCCAAATGGCACTGAGCACTGAGCACTATGGAACTTAACATCTGAGGTCATCAGTCCCCTAGAACTTAGAACTACTTAAACCTAACTAACCTAAGCACATTACATACATCCATGCCCGAGGCGGCCACACCTGCCGGCGGTGACCTCTGCTCAGCCAATTATTTGTCATGTTTGGTCTCAAAGGCCTGTTTTAATTCCAAGCTTTATATTCGTTAGGTCAAACTGGAAGATTGTCTAACGTGATGTCTGTGCCGTACGGTGTCGCTAACGAGAGCGATTACCGTGGTTTCGGACTGCCAGCTGTAACGGGACATCCTCCTCTATCATTACTTTTACTCAACAGTAGTTGGCGATACCAGCATTATTTTTCGAATTTTGGACAGGTCAATATTATCTCGAAAATGAATTACTTTATAAAATATTTCGGTCTCGACCTTATAATCAACAAGCACTAGTTCTGGATGTACAATTAAAATTATTTTTTTTTAGAAACATTTGAAATTACGAAATATTTGCGCACTTAAAATATCTATTATTGATTACGCAATCCTACACTGTTTACTATATTTATTTCTGGACCGTTGTGTGAAATAATAATCGAAATTAATAATGAAACAGAAACTATTAGAAATTCATTTGTTAAGAAAAATTGTAAACCCATTGGAATATAGATTTCCACAGAGTATGGGAGTCGTAACCACGCCTCTGATGTGATCGGACGTATTTTTGTATTTTGTGTTAACAATGTAAATTCGGCTTCGTTACTGTCAAAAATCAAAAGACTGTGAGTTTTACTAAAATGTGAGAAAATATGTTAACGTAAAAACAAAAATTCTGCAACAACCATCTTCAAATTTATTTAGACCAATCCGATCGTGAGGACCTAAAATGTAGCATTTTCAGCTTCAAGAATCAGATCCCTTCACTAGAGGAACTCGAACCAACTCTACATGAAAAACTAAGCAAACTAGAAAGTTTATTGTAATTTTCGCTCTTCTCAAATCTTGAGTCGTTTCTGGAGTAAGCAACATCTGCAACATCTTCATAGAGTATGCCGTTTCCTGAACTGGACTGGGATCGAAGGACGTCAGTTTCAGGGGACGGAAGGAGAGAGAGAGAGAGAGAGAGAGAGAGAGAGAGAGAGAATAATATATACCGTACGTCCCAAAAGTTCCAAGACTGATTTTATGCCAGGCAAGTAAGGGACGTCAGCACAGTAACTACGGTGGTAAGTTGAAGTAACAACTGTAAATAACAGATGTGCATACGATAAGTCAGTTGTGAACAGGCTGTCTTAAGTAGTGGACGTGTGACCGTAGTGTGTCGATGTTGCTGTGTCACAAATCGCAAAGAAGAAACATCTCTAAACCAAGTGTTAATCTACAGAATGTTTTGAAGAATAGAAAAAGGTGTGCACAGTTTGTCCCACACACTTTGACCCCCGAATAAAAACGACGACTCGAGGACGCCCGCCACGATTTGATTGAAGTGCGAGAAGAGGACAATTATTTTCTGAAAGAAGTCATAACTGGTGACGAGCCTTGGTGTTATCAATATGAACCTATAACAAAATGTAGAAACTCACATGAAAATTCAGCGCTTTTGACGCCATAATTGACTTTCAAGCCAAGGTGATCTGGAGTTGAAGATCGCAAAGAAGGACTTACTGTTTCACATGGTTGCATCGACGTTCATTGTGTTGTATTCAAATGAGGAGGGAGATACCATTTAGAACACCTGGAACATCACTGCTGTCTTAACATCTCCCCATTTTTAGGGCTCTGTACCCCAATCGGTAAAACGGATTTCTTATAAAATCAGATTGTTGTCCGTCTTTCAGTCTGTTAAGACCCCTTTCCCTCATAAATGAGTGGAGCTAGCGAAAAAGTGGTTCAAATGGCTCTGAGCACTATGGGACATAACTACTGTGGTCATCAGTCATCAGTCCCCGGTTCCAGACTGTAGCGCCTAGAACCACTCGGCCACTCCAACCGGCGTGGAGCTAGCAAGTATACATTTATGTCAAGTACTTATATCTACGGTCCCTTCATGGTGTAAAAAATTTAAGCTTCTTAGACAACGCAATCAAAATATATTGCCATTTATGTCACATATTTTGATACTCGCAAGCTCACTCATCAAAACCTATAGATGAAATTTCTATATACATAATTATGTTTGTACGGAAACTGAGACCGCTAGTACTACGCGTATATGACCGGTTTAATTAATCCAGTCTGTAAACTTCATCTGACGAAGTGTTCCATTATATGTATATCATTCAGCCGATATTACCAAAATATTAGCTTGTCTATCAGTGTGTGCAGCACATGCTTCATACCTTGAGTTGTCAAACCTTATGAAGAAGGTGGTCTCATTTGAAGACATACCGCGTATGTCGCCCAAATGTTGCCGCTAGATGCGGCGAATGGTGCAATTGTACACACGATATCTGAGCAGTCTGTTACAGACAGGTGTGCGGACAGCGTGGTACATGTCATGAGCTAACCGACTTTCAACGTGGTAGGATATACACTGCCCAGTGTCATTAACGTGACCATCTATCAAAAGCCTGGTTAACCACTTTTGCTGCGCTGTCTGCTGCGGTACGCACAAGAAGAGAGTCGATGAGGTTCTGGAAGGGGCCGACAGGAATGTGGAGGCATGAGGACCCCAGTGCCAGCTGCGTAGGTTTCACGGTTGAGAATCCAAGCCACGAACAACCCAATCGAAGTAGTCCCACTGACTGCCGAATGGATTTAATTCCGGGGAGTTTGTTTGCCAGTGAAGTATGGCAAACTCAGCCGAGAGCTCTTCCAGTAACGCTCGGGCAATGCGAGCTGTGTGACACGTTGCGCTGTCCTGCTGGTAGATGCCACAGTGCCGACGAATACTAAACTGTGTGGAGGGATAGATGCATAATGTTGTACATTCCAGAATGATGAGATCACACAGGGAATGACACAAGAACAGTCCCCACACGATAACACATTGTAGTTGTTGGGTTTCAGACTTTTCACGCTGTACACGCTAACGGCCATCTCTCCGACGGAGCATAAAATGTGATTGATTGAAAAGGCCAGTTATTGCTACTTAGTGGACGTCCAGTTCCTGTAATGGCGCGCAAATTCCAGCCTTCGTCGCCAATGAACAGCAACCATGAGTACATAGACCAGGCGCCTGCTGCGGAGGCCCATATGCGGCAACGTTCACGGAACGGTCGTTGAGGAGAGTCTGTCGATAGTCGCTTTGTTTATCTGGGCACGTCTATTCACCCGTACACATATCCGTAGCAGTTGCTCACCCCTGTCATCTATGGCCCTTGGCGCACCCCAGTTGCCTCGGTGACGGTTTTGGATAGCGCCATTTTGCCTTGCACGGACGGCGGCGGGCACGCAACCTGTTTACAAACTTAGCCATTTGGGAAATGCCTCTACCCTTGGCCCAAAAGCCTATGATCACGCCCTTTTCGATGTCAAATAAATCGCTCAGTTTGTACATTGCGACAACGACTGCACTGCTTTCCGCGTCCCCCCTCACCTGACACGCTTAACTTTCCCTCCACTGCTAGTACACGTCAACGTCGAACAAAGGTGGTGCTCACATTAATTTGCCGGAACCGTGTATAATCGGTGTAACATGCTGCTCTGAGCCATATCGCGGCCAATTTGAATGTGGCTTCAGGAATCTCTTTATACCGGGACTGTACAGAGAGAAATGCAGAGCATAGGATTCAAATTCAGAAGCCGACGGCCGACGTCATGCACAGTGATTTATCAGGATTTCAGTCACTTAGTGTATTACACTAACCACTCGTGATTTGCTGCTGTCGTGCAGTTTACGTGTTTTCAAAACATTTAGTTCAGTTAATTTCTTCGGACATGAAAGCACAGCGAAAGCTATATTCCGCGATTAGTTTGTTGCACAATTTTTGCTACGGTTAACGACCCAGAATAAGCGAAGTTTCCCTAATAACTAGGAGAGCATTGGTTTTCGTCAGTTTTTACGATCCTTCTGATTGTTACATTATTATAAGCTGAATACCGATGGAAGGATTTGATCACATGTTGCTACTGGTAAAATTGTCGGGTTGTCTGGTAGTGGTCAATGAAACTTTTGTTATTGAAATTTCGTCCGTAGCTGCGTTAGACATCTTCACATGTGCTCCTGGAAAACTCAGCAAGACAGGGAGCACCTCTGCAGATGTCCGACTCATCTCTGGACGAATCGACAGCAATAAAACGTTTCATAGCCCACGACTATACAACCCGAAAGATTTACTAGCAGTTAACACAACTGGTCCTGAAAGCCTTCATTGTTAAAATTTACCATGTTGTTGACGTAGAGCGTCAGTGAACACGCTGAATTTTACTACGGAAGTTAATAGTCAATGCCCACATACACAGTTTATTGGCTAAACCGGTTTCGACACTTACGTCATTGTCAACTTCTTAGTCCTGAGAAGATGCACACTCCTACTACATACTGAAGCAGCCATGGAATAAGAAGTTATATTGGCTACTGAGACTTAGGTAAATGATTAAACCAAGTTGCCCAATAATATATGTAAGCACTGACGATAATCTGTGTAAATGGAAGAATCGGTTCTGACTTTTTATAGATTCTAAGACAAAAAGAAAAGAAAAAAAGACGGCACACCACGAAGGAATCATCCGAATAAGACGGAAATCTGTAGACGTAATGTACATGCACAGAAAAACAAAAGATTACAGTATCAGAAAAATTATATGATTTTTCGGCTTGGCATTGACTGACAGAGTTTTTGGATATTCTTCTGGGGGATGCCAGATCTGTCCAATTGATGCTTTACATCGTCAAAATCCCGAGATGGTTGTAGCGCCTTGCCCATAATGCTCCGTACGTCCGCAACTGCAAAGAGATCCAGCGACGTTCCTGGCCAAGGTACTGTTGGGCAAGCATGAAAAAAAGCAATAGATACTCCCGCCATGTGCAGACAGGCATTATCTTGCTGGAAGGTGAGCATAGGATGGTTTATCATGAAAGGAAACAAAACGGGGCGTAGAATACTGTCAACGCGATTGGCAATCAGTTTTGGAGGCCCGATGGTCAGCGAAAACGTGTCTGGAGACGTTCCGAACACCTGTGAGATAACCAACCTGTCAACGCGCCCGACAACCACGAGTAGTGGTCTGGAGTGCCAGTTCTCTTCATAGACCGATCCCTTTGATTATCATCCGCTGCATACTTGCAGCACAGCAATACGCTGACGATATTCTACGCCCCATTTTTTGCCCTTCATGGCAAGCCATCCCGGGCTGTCCGCACACGGTGAGAGCTTCTACTGATTATCTTCGTGCTTGCCAAACCCTACATGGCCAGCAAAGTCGCCGGGTCTGTCCTCAAGTTTGGAGCAAACAGCTCAGGGTTTCGACGATCTAACACGCCAGTTCATTCTGATTATTCCTTTTTTTGTCTTAGAGTGCGTACAATGGTTCTAGTGTTTTCAGGATGACTTATTCAGTTTATAAAATGATAAATGTACGTCGTGACTAAAATTTGCGTTTCCCTTCTTGTGTATGGCGTGTATGGGCTACTTCCTCATATTTTAAAGAATAACTACAACATCATGTACTTAAGCTGCTACGGAGCTGGAGTATGAAATACTTTTGACACAAATTTACCTTTCAACAGTTGGCGTAACACACTGCATATCGGTGGCATCAACAAGTAAATCGAAGCAGTCTCATTCATTGAATCCGCAGCTGAAGAAGCACATTCAGAAGACCGATGTCGTATGAACTGAAGCCTAGGATTACATGGCATTCAAATCTGGACGACGTATATCAAAATTATGTGGGAGGAATAGTTAATTCTAAAGTAAGCATGTAAAGACAGTAACTATATCAGTAGGAAAGGTGTACCATCTCAGATGTTCGAGGATATTGGTGGAACAGGTCAAAGTAAAACCTCTGGATTTTCCAAAGTTGATTTAAGAAAGCAATAAACTTTAGGTCACGGTTAATTCCTTAACCACGCCATTACCAAGTTCGGTATGATACATTCATATATCTGACCAAAAAACAGAAATAATGACGTAGAAGGAAGGAGACTCAGGAAAATACGAGTTCACGTAATGGTCCTTGTAGATAACTAGACTTATGTGAAGACAAATGAGAAATTCAAGTGTCTTTTAACTCGAGGAGCATGCTGAAACTATGTTTGTGGGAACCAGTCTATTAAAATATAGTGTCTTAAATTAGTGAGACTATCGTAGTTGATGACAATATTCATGTGACTAATGCCAGCAGGTATCCAGCTATAAGCGGTAGTGGACGAAAACCAATCTTCAGGTTTAAAATATAGTGTCTTGAGTTAGTGAGACTATCGTAGTTGATGACAATATTCATGTGACTAATGCCAGCAGGTATCTAGCCATAAGCGGTAGTGGACGAAAACCAATCTTCATGTTTTGGCATTGAAATAAACAACTGATGTGTTGCAAGTTATATGAGAACCCTTTCAGCATGTCGGACCATCTTCTGCTGTAATCAATGTTCCATTTGTCCTACAAACGTTTAATATTTGATAATTCTACAGATATTGCATTAGAATGATATAAATGTTGGTATCGAAATAGTGGGACACGAATCAGCAACTGTGACAAGGGGTGCTTCGCTTCGTTAAGTCGTCCATAGCAACCTGATTTCTTACAGCAAGTCTGGTTTACGTATGAAAAACGCCCAAAAGAAGTTGTTCTTCTCTTTCATACTCCCCTGCTTTGAAAGTTTGTCCGGCTTCGTAGCTGTGTGGCCAGCTTATGACTGCGATGTGGGGAACCCGGGTTCATTTCTTGGTGGGAGAACTCAGCCCCGTAAGGCTCGTGAGGCCAACTGCGAGCTACTTGACGAAGCTGTAGCGATTCCAAAGTCAGGAGACCCGACAACGACCGGTGGAACGGTGTACTGATGACATGCCCCTCCATAACGCATCCAGTGACGTCACTGGCGGAGGATTACGTGTTTGTCTGTCTGGTCCGATTGGCTCAACTAGGGCCAGAACTCGGAACTTTAGCTTTATCTTTGGCTCTGTGCTGTCGCAGTGACAAGGCTACTCCGGAACTCCTTCAGGGGTTTTCCAGCGACGAATTGTATCCAAGGATTTTGTAGTCATTTTAGATGAAAAAGTATTCTGTTGTGCTGGTGTGGTTCGCAAACAATGACAGATTCATCAGAGATCTTCAAAGATAGGTCTACCTAGGCATGGTTGAACAAATTCGCCGCTGAAGTTCTTCACGTCTCTCCCAAAAGAATTACCTAGTTTGGTTACCTAGTTTTGTCAATACGAGTGCTTTCTCTGAATTTGAAAAATGTAATCTTCTTACTCGAGAAGTTTTATTTGCCCAGATCGCAGTAAATACATTTCTAGGCACCTAGTTCCGGCATTTATACAGCCATCTTCAGATCATCTAGATACATCAACCATTGTGCCATTCAATGAAGTGCACTGTCATCTCGTCATGAATATATTTGAGAACAACTCGTTGAAGAAGACGCACCAGCGTAACGTCATATATTACACAATACGATAAATGACGCTACACTAGTGCATCTCTTTCAACGAGTTCCTCCCAGTTAAGTTCATGACACTGCACTACATTGATGGCACAATCGGTGACGTATATATATGATCTGATGATTGCAATTTAAATTGCCAAATCTAGTTGTCTATATACGTATATCTTGGGATCCGGGCAAAGAAAACTTATCTAGCAAGAACATTACATATTTCAAATTACCTACTATCTGTAATAAGTTGTGAACAGACAAAAGGTGCATATTTGCTTTCCTATCATCCCTGACTTATGATTGTGGTTGGTTTTTACTTTTAATTGGTTGTATAGCTATATTTATGGCAGAGTTGGGGGCAAATTTTGAGTTTGATTTAAAGCAGATTAGTACTCTTTCTTTGTTTAAGACAGTTAAAATTCACATACTCAAAACTTACTACTAAAGTCATGTTTTTACACACCTTTTTCACTAAGAAACAAGGCCCTATAGCAGGCTAAAGATGTCGGGCAGCGTACCGTTCATTTACGTTCAGAGAGAGCACTATTATTAAGACTGAGCTGATATTATTATTGATCAGTCTAAGCAGAAACGGTTATGATATTTTTCATTGCTGATATCGAAAACAGCGTATAAAGTAAAAAACAAAACATGTAAATGTCGTGTGGCATTGCTGGCTAGGATATCACAGGGTCCACCCACTGTCGGTATTTGTAGAGGTTGGTGAGTCTAACGGATGCATGTGTAGTGTAGCGTTACGTTTGTGTTGTATCGTGACGATAAGAGGAAGGAGAGAATAAAACCCGGTGCCACCACACATCTTACGGACGGGTCACTACCAGCATTGTCACGTGTCCTCACTTCTTGAGACACAGCAGAGACCTCTGGAACTTAATCCAAGACTTTGGCCCAAGGACTGGCAGATGCTGGCAGTGAAAATTTCGTTAATCACCAGGACTCGAACTGGCTTACATCAAGGCCGAGTGCCACCACACAGGCGTCCTTCAGCGACCCTTTCCTTTTTTTCCCTCTACACACTAGGCCATTTTTATGCAAACCAGTTATAGTTTCTCAATGCTTTGAAACAAGGAATACATCTGTCTTTTTAATTAATTTTTAATTATTTAATGTTTCGATTTTTATTTACTTATTTATAGTATTAGGGTCACAGACAGCTACAGGCTGGAGAAGACAAGGCGGTCAGGCGTCGAATCCCGAGGCCTGGCCACGATGCCTCCCCCTTCCCGTCGCTATGCTGCACCCTCACACTGCTCATAGTAATTTTACTTATTTATTTATTTTACATATTAATTTTTTGTACATATTCGAATTAAAACTATGTTGTTCGTATGGAACCCAAGAAATCCCACAAGGTGATATAGGATGGCAGGCTAGCTAGATCCAAGGTGTAGGTGCGTTATATTTCGTTCCGAATCGGGCGGTAGCCTGCCACGCCGGAACACACCAACTTCGGGTGTGATGGAAACGCTGTTAAGATAACTGGCAAAATACAAGCGATAACGAGAAAAGGACGCAGCCTCCTCGTGTGCAGTCTGCAAGTACTGCCCAAAATCAAAGCGCGATTGATGAGCATCTCCACATACCTGCATCTACGTCTACACTGATACTCCGGAAGCCCTCCTGTTCAACTCGCAAATAGAGCGAGGGAAAAACGACTGTCTGTACGCCTCTGTATGAGCCATAATTCCTAGTGTCTTATCTTCGTGGTCCGTAAAAGTGATGTATGTTAGTGGGAGCAGAATCGTTCGGCAGTCAGCTTCAAATGCCGGTTCTCTAATTGTTCTCAAAAGTGTTTCCCCAAAAGAACTCCTCCTTCCCTCCAGATATTCCCACTTGAGTTCCCGAAGTATCTCCGTAACACTTAAGTTTTGTTCGAACCTACCGATAACAAATCTAGCAACCCTCCTCTGAATTGCTTCGATGTCTTCCTTCAATCTGACATGGTACGGATCCCAAAAACTAGAGCAGTACTCAATAACGGGTGACACCAGCATCCTAAATGCGGTCCCTTTACACGTCAACCAATCCCTCCTACAATCTCCCCAAATTAACCGAAGTCGATCGTTTGCCTTCCCTACCACAGTTTTCATATGCTCGTTCCACCTCATATCGCTTTGCAACTGTACGCAAAGATATTTAAACGACATGGCTGTATCAAGCTGGACACTAGTAATGCTGTATCGGAACATTACAGGTTTTTTTCTTATCATCCACATTAATTACATTTTGCCACATTTAGGGCTAGCAGCCATTCATCAGACCAGCTGGAAATTTTGTCTAAGTCGTCTTGTATCTTCTTACAGTCACTCAACTTCGACAGCTTACCGTACGCCACGGCATTATCAGCAAACGACTGCAGATATGCCAACGTTCAAACCTTTATCCAGAGAACCGTCCGATACTTTATTGCATGGAAGTATTCCACCGCGGGCTAAAGAAAGAACTCTGGGCCAATAACATGCGGCAGCACTAGTAGAAAACAACTTGTAGAAAACATGCGGCAGTTTATCGCTCCAACAAACAGACATCGTCAACGGCTACACAAGTGAATCGAAGGTGATCATCGTCGACACTACGACAGTCGGCGCAGAGGGGAGAGTCTGCCAGTCCTATGGCATGAGGCCGCTGATTAATTGGACACTTCCCCGTTATTCACATAATACCAGGTAGATCTGATATGCGTCGGAAAGAAACAGCAACGAATGGGCCGCCAGACCACAGTCCACCGCAACAACGGGAACTTGCACTTAACGACACTACACAGGAAAAGGACATACAAACCCTTTGCTCGCGTCTGGCGCGCTCGTGAGAATTCGGTGCGAGGATAACGGAGTTCCACAGTGAACTCTGCGATGTGTGCAAATGTGGGCGTGATGCTACCAGCCATGTCCGGCGGGGAGAGGGACGCTGTCACAAGGACGGCAAGTAAATAGTGTGTGGTAATGGAGGCCTCGACACTGCGCTATTGTTTATAAATCGTGGCCATCTGAAGGGTCACCACACGATAGCGTACGTTTGTAAGACCAAGCCCTTCGGCACGCGGGAAGCGAATAAGTCTGTAAGATGGACACAGCTGTCAGAAAATATCGGCATCGATAGAACCTGTGCAGTATGAACCATTCTGGATGACACCTAGGCTTTAACGTAGGTAACACACTGCAAACGATCTAGGCGACGTAGGGAGTTGTGACTGAGCATCTTTCGGGTAGTTCTCAAAACTTGACGGAAGTTGACCACCACTGCACGGTACGTTGACGATGTAAAGGTAGCGGAGAGGTTGGGCATAAGACAGGGGCGCCAGATCTTCCGGGGGGTAACCCGGCACCAATAGACAGCGCAGTGGATTTGCACGTTACGACAGTCTCTAGTCGCCATCTGGACGTTAACTGTACCACCTGGCGTAGTTTGTTCTCTGGAGACGACACGTAGTAAGAGAGGTCTGCAGCGCGCTGCCAACAGCCGCGCAAAAGTATTGTAATCAGTATCAGTAAGGTGATAGGGTGGCAGCGTTCCGTAGTAACGGCTTATGTATGGGACCAGTAATGTCCTCGACAAAAGCTTGCGGAATCTCAGCTGCAGGCGTGATAAATTCATTATACATCTCCATCCATTATGTGAACATGAGGCCTCAAGATCTACGATAAAATTCATTCGGGAGTCACTTCATGACTCGCACAGAGCACTCCTGAAGATAGTGGCTGTGACATCGCCAAAGGTGAAAGGCTCCAATAACGCAACTCTCTCTTCACGTTTGAGGGCACGTGGAACGTCCACACCAATAGTGTCGAAGTCCAGGACGGCCCCATCATCGGCACGTTAGACTCGGCGATAATGTTAGACAAGGTATCGACTATGTCCGCTTGGCAGGTGACCTGTTATGCATGGTGATCTACGAATTCGGTGGCTACGCTTTATCTGCAGTATCTGCGATCGAGCACAATATGATGCATGGACGGATTCTGCCGCCACACCACTTGAGGTCTGCGTGCACGCCCCACAGCTCCTGTAGTTTCCAGCGTGTAATCGCTAGTAGCTTCGCCTTAGTCAGGCTGCGATATGTTTGCACTTCCGGGGAAGGTGGTTGGCTTCAAAGTCACGGATGGCGCCGAAATTTAAGTCTGTAGTGTTCCTGTGCCAAGCGGCCACCTCCCCGCTGTAAGTGATGAATGTGCGACAGATCTTCGGTTTGGCACATTCCAGCCACCAATCCATCACTGATGCGTAGAATTGCAAAGGCTGTTTGCACCTTGTCCACGTGTCAGTGATACGTTGGTGACGATCAGGATCCTGCAGATGCTGTGTTGAGTGTCCATGATGTCCGACTTCTTCAAACGTTCTTAAGGGGAAGGGACAATGTACACATGCACGAGCAGTGACCAGAGAACACCTGGCCAGCGCTCAGCATCGAGCATCACATCAACCAGCCCACGGAAGACACAAATACAGTCTAACCGACTTGCCGAATTCGTACTGTGGAACGTGAATCCGGGGTCGTTTGCGCGCAGTTTTTCCCAGGTATCCCGTAGGGCTAGCGCGAACAATGAGACGCAACTCGTGGCACGTTGTAAAATTTAGTTAATGATCCGTCAAGCCGAGTACACAGTTAAAATCCCTTCCAAAGAGGAGATGTTCATGCCGACCGAAGAACAGTGGGGCAATGTCCTCCACATGAAATCGTGACCTGTCAAACCGACACCCGGCACCAGAAGACGCATAGACATTAATCATAGACATGAATCATGAACGCCATGCCTCTGGCAGACTGGAGATACATGATGTCGTCAGTCAGGATGCCTTCGTGGACATACACCACTACTCCACGGGCAAGGTGATCGCAATGAGAGGTATAGAAGTCGTATCCTGCTACATGTGGTAGGGCTGCCAAATGCACATCCTGTAAAAGTGCAAAGTCTAGTTCCAAAGCCCATATCATTTCTTTCAGGAGATGGATCTCGACGAGCGTGCGAACGCCGTTGATATTCAGTGTCTCATGGATCTGCAGGCCAGCGGGGTGATGGGTTGTGGGTCACTGCTATGAAGATGCAGGGCAGCCAGTGGCGGCCGCTTCCGGCGCCCGTCGAACGGCGCAGAAGTTGATATCATCCGGTCACCTCGCATAACGGCGGAGACTCCTGTACGGGATCTGCTGTTTCTTCAGTAGCCTCGCTCCACACCAGCGGTGAGTCCGTCCCCCTGGTATCCATACGTTCAATGCATGTCGACACCGTCAGATCGTCTAGTATCGTTCCTTCTTTGGTAGAGGCTTCAGACGTAGGAATATTCAGTTCCATTGATGCTAGAGCCACTGACGACGCCATCGTTCATGATCTCAGACTCTGTAATGCTGATTTGCTTAAGAGGTAGAGTATCATCTGGAAAGGAAGAAGAGTCCCGTTCCGACGTCGTACGGCGGCTGCTTTTGCGTCGTTTAGGGGAACGTTGTTTACGCAATCGTCCTTCCGTATCTGAAGAAGAGAGTCGCGCCGGTCAGGTAGAAAGGCCGCCGTCGTGGCAACCAGGTATTCGATCAAGGAGTCACCTTCGACATGAACTGGCGCAGCCGGAGCAGCCATCGGAACTGAGAATATGGGCGAAGTCACATCGTCAGTCACGTCGTTCACAGCCGCTCCAGAAAGGATCGGAACACTATCCGCCAGCCGTACACGTGATTCCGAGAGCCGCCGGGATGCCGAGGGCGACTTAAGCGCTGTCCCACATGTGACCGGAAGTGTCGTAGATGACGAGGGAAGTACTACTCCTCCAGTAGGTAGCTGGATTACCCGTCTCTGCAGAAATTCATATCTGATGTGGCCGTCTTTCCCACATGCAGAACAAGTACGCGACTGTCCGTCGTATAGGATTACGGTCCGACATCCGCTGATGGTCAGATAAGACGGAACGTGAGTGCACACGTCGTCTGTGATCTGACACACCCTGTTCAGAACGGGATATGAGCGGAAGTGGCCTCAACGTTCTGCCATATCCTCATGAACAGTGCCGTACGGCCAGAAAGCCGCTGTGACGGGCCCTGCAGCTACCTTGAACGGCAGTTCGAGCACGTGAATAGTTCAAATGCCTACTACCGCTCATTCTACTTTGACCACGCCGGCGTTACCGTCAGCGTGACGGAGTTCCTGTTTCATCGCGTTTGAAAGGCGCTCGCACGCAGCGTCATTGATCATTTTAACGAAAACGGTGTTACTGAGAATTGGTAGATGCATATCCAGAAGTTCCGATGGCGAAATCTTCGCCTCCTCATGGATGAAACGTTCCACATTCAAGGTTTCGGTCGTGCATATATCGGACAAAAGTTGAAACGTGATGTCAGTTTCCTGAACTTATTTACCATGATCTCAGTGCGCGACACCCGTGCACAAGCTATTTCACAGTATAAACAGACACGAGCTCACACGTTCAGCAGGCGGAGATACGGCACGTCCTCTCCGGGCGGCCGCTAAAGACAGACTGCTCAAATGGCTCTGAGCACTATGGGACTTAACATCTGTGGTCATAAGTCCAAAGACAGACTGCAACCTTGGCTGCGGAGTCGTGTGTGCCCCTCCCCCCCCCCCTCCCCCCTCCCGATGCCATATTTTCATAGTGCGACATTCCTCTCTGCTGTTGTCCTTATAAATGAGTTGCAAGTCTTTTCCTAGTACATATGCGGTCCGAATATTACGAATGAAATCTCTCGACTACGTGAGGAGCAGACAAACTGGGCAGAACAAAAATGTTTACTTCTTCGCTAGGTAAAGCATCAGTTTACTGCTAAGTCTCTGTTTTTTATTTATGCATGGAAATATTGGCACTAGTACGCATACCCGTGACACCCCGTGAAGGGAATTCTTTTTTCCCTCTTCTGATGGAGGTATTGAGAACAACATTTCTAGGAACTAGTATATTTTTACGAATTTTCGAGGGTAGGTGCTAACGTAGTGGAATTTCCAATGTGTACTCCTCAAAGATGTGAATCGAAGGCCGTGTTTTTTATTATTTGACCGTACCAGTGTTGACGCTGTTTAACACCTACTACAGAAATGACGATGTTTGCTGACAGTCGTAATGAGTGGAACGCACAGCAGAGCGACCATACTGCGGAAACCTTCTAATATTGCTGTGACGGTAAATCACTGTCTACGACAACGCTAAAATCCATTGAATAAATCTTCATCGTCAGCAGAAAGACAGTGATCAATTTTTTCACGTGTACGATATCTTGTTTTACTTAGTCGGTCTAAAGAACATTAGTTTATAACAACGAGAAATTAGGTCTTAATGATCCCTTCAGAAGCGTATATAATAGTGAAATGAACTACAGTTTGTTAGTAGCAAATTAAACCATAAGAAGGAAGTAAACCATTTCCTAATACTGTAGCCCCTATAACACGGCCGTTATAGCCTGGCATGTAATTTAGTAAATATGGATTGACTTTCAACAGCGAGCTCGTTATGCTCGTTACACAAAACTAATTTGATGTGATACTTGGTCTAACAAGATAGTGCATAATAATATATTGTCTTGATTTGAAATTACCGTAGAGATTTTCTACGGCGTTATTCAGAACTATATGCTACCCTTTCAGGTCCGACGGTTCAAAATTTCATCAACAGTGAAATCATCGGGCAGGATTGACTCCATTAGAGAAAGATAACTCAACTATTCGGCTGTTGTATGTTGACGGATCTATGTAGGCATTCTACATTTACGACAGCTGTTAGTGAACATGAATCTAGGTTCCTCAGTCACAAATCGTCACTGTATTTCGGCGCACGATGCATTTCGAGCACTGGGGGTACAGCTTCAGGTGGTTGATCAATCTACATCATTTTTCAAATTTATATTTATGTCCTGTTAAGATTTCATAGGAATAATAAATTACAATGTGTCACACTGTGAATAAAAAACTAAGACAACACCGAAAAATTACTTACTGTTTGCAGTAATGGTTACATAGTTTCGTAGTAGAGTGTGATTAGTCTATATTTGTGTACGTGTATGCGCTTTTCGTCCTACAGCATATTTGTGAAAACAGTTCAAAACAAGTGAAAGACTATCAAAATGTAAACATGCTACCACACATGGAGGTGTAATAAGGGAAGTTGTGATGACGTCACAAGCCTGAAGCTGACGTCCGCCATGTTACATTGATGTTACAATGTCTGTGTTTATGGATGCACGTCTGGAGGACATTGTAACGTGAAGATACAGGCACTATGTAGACGCAGACATCGTAATCTTCAATGATGTATCCATGCCTCAACGGGCTAAAACGAGTGTTAAAAAAACATTTGTCCCTCACTATGCGGGAGTCGCGAAATGTGTGAACGTAAGGGCTGTCGATTCCGTGGCATATAGAAGTTTGGGTTAGACTTGGAAGTGTGCTCAGATAGGCGAAGGGATTAAGGCGACCGCTTGCTGAAGCTGGAAATCCCGAGTTCAAGTCCCGGTCCGGTACAGATTTTCGTCTGTCTGTCACAACCGCTGATGTCAGTCCGGATTCGATAAAATCGAATCAGTTTCGTAACATTTGATTACGGTACTTGAGATCTGCCATTATAGGTGGTTTAAGAGTAAAGAGCCCATGCTGTTAGTTTTTCTCAGCTGGCAACTTTACTGCCGGAAAACCTTGGCTCGGCTCGGCTGGGCTCAGCTCAGCTGCCCCTTAACCTAGAGGTGATGTAAGGGCCAGGTGAATGAGGAGTGTGCTTCCTCAGCCAGCTACCGGGCACTGCTCGTTAGCGGCGACCCCCCGCAAATTACAGACCAAGGTCACAGGCGTGAGGCGTGCCAGGTTGTCGAAGGGAACACTCAAACAAGTAACGCGCTTAACGAGATCTATAGACGAGTAATTACACGAGCTTCAAATTAAATATCACACAACGGCTTGTAGCTTGCAGCGTATTCTACGGTATTTCCAATTCAAATACTTCCTTTTAATTTTTATTGTTAAGTTGGATACTAGGTATAAGCATCACTATCGCAAATCGAGCACATGAGCGTGTAATCAAGCAGAAAATTTACTTCCATAAACAATATCTATGTGAAATTAGAATCCACATTTTGGGAGCACTGTAAGGCAATGTTTTTCGTCATTAAAACTGACAACGGCAGGGAGAGCGGTATGCTGACCTCACGCCCCTCCTTATCCACATTCAGTGACGCCTAGAGGCTGAGAATAAAAACACGGCGGCCGGTCAGAACCGCTTAGTTCTTCCCAGACCTGTTCAGACGGAGTTTAGATAAGGCAATGTTTGCATTTCAGCATTTCTTTGGGGTTTTAAAGCAAGTGACTGGCGGAACAAGAACAGTGTTGCCGCTGTAAACTCAAATAGTAGATAGACAGACTAGTCAAATGTATATTACCGCGCTCTCCCTTACGCATGCGGTGTGGCGTAGTCGTTAGCGATAACTGGAAAGGGAAAGGGATGCAATTCTATGTAGGCAGAGACCAGTTGACAAAACCGGCAGATGAAGATGGAATAGGCGTCACTGGGAGGGGGGGGGGAAGGGGGGGGGCAGCAACCAGAGGATCAGTCAGGTCTTTTGATGGGCGCTTGTGCACTTACCACAAGAGGTAGAGCTCAACCACAGATAACCACATATATTACTCGCACTCTTAATAACACAACGAGAATTTTACCAAACTCTCAAATGAAAAGAATTTCATTACAAAAGACCTATTGGAGAACTACAGAAAGACGCAGTGCACACACCAGTCAGCCAAATAAAAAACATAGATACGAACTGAAGGCTAGTGTGGTCTGACTTCGGATGCGACTTTACGTTGAATGCTGCGCTCGACCAACGCATCACTGTATCGAACAGTCGGCTGTTCAATAATCTTTGCTTTACGGAAGTGGATTAAATTAAAATTTGCAACGCTATTAAAAACAAGAATAGCAAAAGTTAACACCCAGAAGATAATGTACACGGATTTCAAAACGTTCTCGGCTTCAAAGACAAGACCAATTACGTCGCTTATGTATTCATACTACGTCATCAGCGATAGAGATAAATCTGTAACTGTGTTCAAACAGATCTTGAACCAAGAAAATGGATCAAAAGAAAATTTGCAACGTTAGTAACAACAACAACGGCAGAAGTTAATACCCGGAGGATAACGTACACGAAATTGAAAACGTTCTCGGCATGTGACACACTCATCTTTGTCAAGAGCATCAAGTACAACTTTAGTGAATTCTACTATAGCTGATTCCGTATTTTTGCCTCTTCGGAAACCAAACGGTGATTCTCTTAAAAGGTTGTATTTATTCAGGTAATTCATTACTCTGTCTTTAGTAATTGCTTCTACTATTTTTGAGAATGGTGACGGCAGGGAAATGGGCTAGTAATTTTTTATGTCTTCTGCATTACCTTACTTTAGCAAAGGTACAACTCTTGCCTGTTTTAACTGCTCTGGAAATTTCCATGATGTGAAGTATTCATTTATTATACTTATTAAGCGGCCATGTATAATCTCTATGCATTGTTTCGGTACACACATTGGTACTTCATCTAAGCTTACAGACTTTTTGTTTTTTTAGTTTTTGAATAGTTTTAGTGACTTCATTCCCTGTGGTTAGAAGTAACTTCATTACTTACAAGTGTCATATTTGCTTTGGGAATTTTTGCTGTAACTTCTCCGAAATACTTGAAAAATGTCCGTGTTGTGGATCATTTATTACTTTATCCCCCTACCTTAGCAGTATGCAATTCTGCGTTTGTTTGCCTCTCCCCGTTTCGTTTTTTATAACATCCCAGACGGGTTTGCTTTTATTGTGTGCATTTTATATTATTTTGTCATTAAATGACTTTTTTGTAGCAATCATCATCTCCCTATAGATCTTTTAGTATCTATGATAGAAATTTAAGAATTCTGGATCATTGCGACTCTTTTTCATGGAACTGAGGTATTTAAGTGTTTGTGGGGACTTCTTAATACCTTCTCTTTTCCATTTGTTTTTGTGAGATGTTGATACAGACATGCATACGTTAGGAAATGCCTTTTCGAAGTTCAATTTAAATAATGTGGAGAATTTAGAGAATTTCATATTCACATTGGTTTCCTTATACACTTCATCCCAGCTTTTTTTTGCTAGTTCTTCTGAAAAAATTTTTATTTTGATTTCTAATAGATGCCGTTTGTAGGCTTGTAGTTTAGGGAATGATTCGATGCCTTATTTTAGTGTTGTTATTTGGCAGAGATGGTCTGATAGTACGAGATCTTTTTCAGCTACATCACATTATTCCCTGACCGTCTTTGTGGTCACATCGTCAATTACTGATGCAGTCATTGTAGTAACCCTTGTTGCACTATTGGCCAATAGGGAAATGCCGAAACTTTGAAGGATGTTTATGAGGGTGCCGCTGGATTCATTTATGATATTAGTGTTGATGTTAATGTCCCCACGCAGAATTATGTCGAGCTTTGTACTTGAGACTTTACCCAAAACTTCTGCTAATTTATTGAAAAAAGTGTCCACACTACCACTGGGAGAACTATACACACACAAAATGATTAATTTCTTGGTGATACCAAGCCCTGTTAATTCAGTATCTGATATTTCGAAGCTTTTGCCTTCACTTACTGTACTGAGGTCACGTCTTGGTTTGAACTGTGTTACTTTTCTGATGCAAATGCATGATCCTCCTCCCCTTAAAGCTGTTCTGCAGTAAGAGTTTGCCCTTTCATACAACAGATGTAATACTACATATTGGATTTCTGTGTATCTACACCAGTGATCAGTAACATAAACTACGGTGCAGTTCAAAGATTGGAGCCCAACTTCTAATAGTACTATTTTATGTTTTATTGATTGCATGTTTTGACAGAGAATTTTTAAGTCCGTGAAATGCACCGTGTTACTCTTTCCAGTGGTTTGTTTTTCTTTGTGACATCTGGTATGTATGATATTTGGAGTGTTAAAATCTGCCTTGGAGTGATTGTTTCAGTATTTTTTTAAACTGTTGGAGATACTCTTTAGACAGGGGAACCTGCTGTCTGCATTTCTCCTAAAGAAGACTTTCTTTTTCTACCCATGACAACAGGTATTTGACTATGTGTGGCCCGAGATCCACCCCCTATAATTTCATGAACTAGCTGTACCAATCTTCCCTTGCCAGTCCTGTTTAGGTGTAGGCCATGCATAGTGAAACCCCATCTGTTGATACACTCCTGGAAATTGAAATAAGGACACCGTGAATTCATTGTCCCAGGAAGGGGAAACTTTATTGACACATTCCTGGGGTCAGATACATCACATGATCACACTGACAGAACCACAGGCACATAGACACAGGCAACAGAGCATGCACAATGTCGGCACTAGTACAGTGTATATCCACCTTTCGCAGCAATGCAGGCTGCTATTCTCCCACGGAGACGATCGTAGAGATGCTGGATGTAGTCCTGTGGAACGGCTTGCCATGCCATTTCCACCTGGCGCCTCAGTTGGACCAGCGTTCGTGCTGGATGTGCAGACCGCGTGAGACGACGCTTCATCCAGTCCCAAACATGCTCAATGGGGGACAGATACGGAGATCTTGCTGGCCAGGGTAGTTGACTTACACCTTCTAGAGCACGTTGGGTGGCACGGCATACATGCGGACGTGCATTGTCCTGTTGGAACAGCAAGTTCCCTTGCCGGTCTAGGAATGGTAGAACGATGGGTTCTATGACGGTTTGGATGTACCGTGCACTATTCAGTGTCCCCTCGACGATCACCAGTGGTGTACGGCCAGTGTAGGAGATCGCTCCCCACACCATGATGCCGGGTGTTGGCCCTGTGTGCCTCGGTCGTATGCAGTCCTGATTGTGGCGCTCACCTGCACGGCGCCAAACACGCATACGACCATCATTGGCACCAAGGCAGAAGCGACTCTCATCTCCATTCGTCCCTCCATTCACGCCTGTCGCGACACCACTGGAGGCGGGCTGCACGATGTTGGGGCGTGAGCGGAAGACGGCCTAACGGTGTGCGGGACCGTAGCCCAGCTTTATGGAGACGGTTGCGAATGGTCCTCGCCGATACCCCAGGAGCAACAGTGTCCCTAATTTGCTGGGAAGTGGCGCTGCGGTCCCCTACGGCACTGCGTAGGATCCTACGGTCTTGGCGTGCATCCGTGCGTCGCTGCGGTCCGGTCCCAGGTCGACGGGCACGTGCACCTTCCGCCGACCACTGGCGACAACATCGATGTACTGTGGAGACCTCACGCCCCACGTGTTGAGCAATTCGGCGGTACGTCCACCCGGCCTCCCGCATGCCCACTATACGCCCTCGCTCAAAGTCCGTCAACTGCACATACGGTTCACGTCCACGCTGTCGCGGCATGCTACCAGCGTTAAAGACTGCGATGGAGCTCCGTATGCCACGGCAAACTGGCTGACACTGACGGCGGCGGTGCACAAATGCTGCGCAGCTAGCGCCATTCGGCGGCCAACACCGCGGTTCCTGGTGTGTCCGCTGTGCCGTGCGTGTGATCATTGCTTGTACAGCCCTCTCGCAGTGTCCGGAGCAAGTATGGTGGGTCTGACACACCGGTGTCAATGTGTTCTTTTTTCCATTTCCAGGAGTGTAGTTCCTACGGGCGCCAGAGTAATATGAGCAAAGTTGGCTGCCCTCAAAGTCATCCCTAACTCCACATTGATTCGCCTTACAGCTCCATCAAGGTATTGTCGATCATGACGCCTGAACAGCTCAACATAGTGTATGTTGGTGCCATGAATCAGCTATCTGGTCCAGCTCACCACCTATGTCATATGCCCCACCCCTGTCCGAAATGTTTCCTGCCCACCCACTATTACTACATGGTCCTTTAGCTTGAAGATACTGGTGGCCTGGTACGCTTCCCCTAAACTTTCCTTTAACTGAGGGTCTACACCTCCCCCATGGCTACTACCCAGCAGCAGCACTTTCTTCTTCGTAACACTTTGTACATTCCTAGGCTTCTTGGCATTGGTTGAAGTGTGCTCCACATTTCCTGCTCCTCGTTCTACCTGAAGCTCTTCTCCACTTAACTCTGGCAGTGGTAGATACCTGTTTTTGGTGTTGATGATAAAACTGTCAGATCGCTTTTTCTTTCTTCCTACCCTCCTACCAGCTGGCAGTTCCCAACCACCCTCTTCCCCCTTATCTCCCTTGATCCTTATCAGTTCCTTCCTCGCTTCCTCAAATTGTGCCTGAAGGGCACAGATTTTCTTTTTTTGTTCCCCAATCAAAATGTTTCTACTGCACACTCTGCAGTTCCAGGACAGAGCCTCTTCTGTTCTCGCAACATTCTCCCCACTGCAACCCCCCTCCCCTTTCCCCCAGTGAAGCTGAGAACGTGACAAAGATAAGTGTGTCACAGGTATATTTTTGGATCTTTCTAAGGCCTTTGATACAGTCAACCACAATATTCTATTAAATAAATTAGAAACATTAGGAATAAGAGCGGTAGCTAATGACTGATTCGATCATAGCAGAGGGTACAAAGACTAGAGGTAACAGATACTTCAAATAGATCCAAACATTTAGTAAAACACTTATCAGAACCAAAATCATTAATAAAGCGGTTCTGCAAGGTAGCATATTAGGACCAATACTATTCGTGATATACAGCAATGACTTTCCCAGTAGTGTTACTCATGGTGGAAAAATTCTCTTCGCTGATGACAGCAATATTATAGTCATTGCAGAGAAACCAAATGAAACTCTCAAGGAAGCTTACGATTGGTTAATAAGCAATAAAGTGACATTGAACATAAAGAAAACTAATGCCATGAATTTCGTTTGAACAGGGAAAATGACAATGTTAAATTACATGTAGATGGCACCTCTATAGACTGTGTAACAAATGCAAAATTTCTAGGAATGAATATTGATTCTCAGTTGAAGTGGTGTGAGCATACGAAGGTACTTCCAAACAGAATGCATCAGCATGTTATGCCCTTAGAATCCTATCATCAGCTTGTAACATGCAGTGTCTTTTAGTTGCATACTATTCATATGTACACTCAATTCTTAGCTATGGCACTCTTGTTTGGGGAACAAGTGCACAAAATATGAACTCAATTTTGAAACTCCAGAAAGGAGCCATAAGAATAATAACCAAAAATAGTAGTCGAGCTCATTGTAAAGATCTGTTCAAAATATTGGGGATTTTATTGCTCTGTGTTAATACATTTACCAGTCAGTTGTACACATCAAAAATAACATTGGTAATTACTGCACAAATAGCTCTGTCCATGACCATGGAACAAGAGCTAAACTCTACTTACACTTGCCAACCAAAAATAAACATATAACTCAAAACAGCATTTTCTACCAAGGAATAAAGCGGTACAATAAATTACTAAAAGGAATTAAAGAAATTGCAAAAATACATTTATTTAAAAAGGTAGCTAAAAAGTACCTGTTATGCAATGCATTTTATACACTGAAGGATTACTTAGTTACAAAAAGAATAGGTGTTTGGTAAAAAAATGCTATACAAATAAATAATAATAATGATTAAAAAGCATCCAACATTCCACATAACACCTTCACACTATGTTTTTTCCTTCTTTTTTTCTTTTCTAGAAAAACTTACCCATAAGTTATGCATAGCACAATACTAACACCTCTTCCTCTTTCTGAGCTCAACATCTCACTCATTATAAATGGATGGTGACTCACTTTTCAGGATAGAAAATGGGAAGTTGCGGTACAGAAAATGGCCCAGAGATCACCAGTGTGTGTTTGTGTCTGTGTCTGTGTGTGTGTGTGTGTGTGTGTGTGTGTGTGTGTGTGTGTGTGTGTGTGTGAAGTGTTATGAAACAATGTGTAGTGACTGGCAGTGAGATATGAGTGAACAGTGTGGCATTACATTATTTAATAAATTATTTGTAAAAAAAGTATTGTATACCAGGAGTAAATCTAATGATTGTCTCTAACTAGAAGTCTGTAAATGTATGTGTATACGAATTAGCTTATTCTAAATTGGTCTAAACTTGTAAATACTTTGACATGTCCTATATCCTTGTAAAAAGGGCTCTGAGGATGAAAAAGCTACTACTACTACTACTACTACTACAAGGACCAGAACAGTTACGTGGCTTATATGCTCCTATATAAACTACGTCATCAACAATGGAAGTAAATCTGTAACTGAATTCAAACTGTACTTGAAACAAGAAGGGGCCACATTTCAACAGCAACGGGAAAAAGCAGAAATGTGCCCTTTCATGCACTTTTTACGAAACTAATGTTATTTTTAAAAGAAAAACAACATAATTACATTTCAGAGGAAGTTTTGAGTTCGCGTAGAAGTAAAGCTCAGTGCCTTCATTTCAAACGAAGTAACACCACCTTTTTCATGCGCCACAAATTAAATAACAACAATCCCGTTAGAGAAGAAAATTTTGGTTTTAAGAGGAAATAGAACTTCTTAGTTAATTTTACAGACTCAAACTTCTTACGGAAAAAAAGAATAGCTGAAGAAAGCTAGCCATTAAAAAAAAAGATAGAAAAAAGCGTTGCTAGAAGGCGTGCTGCTCGTCGCCAGTTCAGGCCCTGACACTAGCATTTACTTGATATTTAGCATTTATCTTTCCTGAAAGTTCGCGCGGCTCCCCGCGTCGGAGGTTCGAGTTCTCCTTTGGGCATGAGTGTGTGTGTCGCCCTTAGCGTAAGTTAGTTTAAGTTAGATAAAGTAGTGCGGAAGCCTAGTGACCGATGACCTCCGCAATTTGGTCCCATAGTCCTTACCAAAAATTTCGATTTATCAGTTTTCATTTCTGAAATGTCTAATGTGTGTATATTCTTTAATATTCTATTTTCGTATATGCACAAGCATTCCGGAATATTCCATGTCTGTATAAATAGCTGCACTCTCCACGCAGGAGTTCAGTTTTGTTGTGGCTGTACGTTGTTGACAGTAATAAATACCCTTTCCTTATTAAATGTTGAACCTTATTAGTGACACTGTCTTCAGAATTTGACTTGATTCTCGGTCAGACGTGATATATTATAAGCTGGAATAGGACACAGAGTTCTGCAATGGGGAGCTCTACACGTAAGTCGTGTACGGAACATCAAAGTAGCTTCTTGGATTTCACTCTCCAGAGCGCCTGCAACGATTAGTGGTATTTCCACAAGTAGATGAGGCAGTCTGCCACGAGACTTAATATCTGTCACTGTACTGCAGAGGCGTTGTAACATAAGTAGAACACTCCTTCTGGTTTATCTCTTTCAGTAGTATACCACGTTGAGGACATACTAAAATAATTATTAAATAAGTGTATGTTTTTCAAGGAAGATCATATTCTCCAGCGTTAGCAACAAGCGTCAATTTGATTCAGATTTACAGAATTCGAAGCAAATGTACTGATCTAGGAAACATCATAGTAACTAGTACTACTGCTGAACAAGAAGCAATTCAAGCAACCTGCAGAAAGCAGTTCGATGAAAATTTATGAACTTAAATACAAACGCTCTCTTATTCATTCTCCTGTATCTGTCTTTTCTAATGTGTTATATACGTTTCTGGAAACAGAGAAACTGAAAATATGTACATAGTACCGTTTCGTCTAAAGGCATAATCTCCACAATAATCACAATTCTTACAGGTTATTATCTCTATATGTAAAAACGCCGTCTTATATTCCGTGTACACCTGGTCATTAAGAATTTCACATAAGTGTGAATCTCATTCGGTTGACCAAGTACAGAGAGTTCAAAGCCAAGACTCAGACCGCACGGTCAGCTAGAGCTGCTCTGTGTAACCGGCCGCAGAGGCGGGCTGGAATGTTAGTAATTTCTGGCAACCGACGATGGACTAAAGGCCATCCTTACGCTCATTGAAGAGTTTCTGTATGTGCGCCGAATGGGAACTTCAAGAGTACGGCTGTCTCTCACAGCACAGAGAGAAACTGAGGGCTCGATTTCGAGTACTCAAATGACATCTCACAGATGAAAACCTCTATTTTTTGTAACTAGAGGAAAAGAACAAAACGAGATTGGAAACTTGTAATAAATTTCTACTTGAGTAGTTGCCAGACAGTGAACGATATAGGATTAGGTCTAAAGGTAAAAATGTAAAGTACTTAATTGCAAATCAGGCGGAAACTTGATTAATAGAAACTATTTTTGCATTTGTAAGAAACATATTTACAAACTGCTATTCAAAACTTTTTTTAGCTTACGTAACAACGGAAATTATTTTGTATATTCTCATATAGGTGAACTTCATCAACGGACGTTGTTCAGGGATATTTCCAGCGGATTTCATTATATGTCTGCCTACCTCATAGCACCCCAAGTTCTGGAACGGTATTCTAAAATTCGTTGCATAAGCCTCTTGTACGACATTTCTTTTACTCATACAGTGCACTTCTCAGAACGTTTTCTGGAAATCATTCACCGCCTATAATACTGCTTTTGTGTGATTGACTCATTTCATATCGCTTCTTAGTATTAAGCCTAAATATTTGTACTGTAATGTGTTAAAGAGTTTCTCCAATGAACTTGTAGTAAGTTGTTGCAGGATTCTTTCTCTCTGCTCTAGATATTACCTCAGATAAAACCAAATGTAAAGACACAACCGTCCGGGTATCAGAGCTCAGTAATGTGCATTTCTCGGATTCAGGGAAGCGATCCTGCCCCAGATCGATCCGTCTCGCGGATTAACCTGGTGAGCTGGGCAGCCTGGGTGTGATTTTTCCACATCCATCCAGGTAAATATCGGGAGGGTACCTACGTCATGCCTCTTATACGCGCTACACGGATATTTGTGGAAAGTTCCCGGACTTGAAATCATGATATTTACTCCACATGCAGATCCAGATTTCGTCCAGGGGTGGCGGGGGGGGGGGGGGGGGGAGTGTTACTGTGAGAAAGGACATCCGTTCACCACCTTCACCAACATTGCAAAAACAGTATAAAAATTACGTCCACATGGAGACAATAGAAAAGGGCAAGGAAGTAGAAGAAAAGGAAGAAGTAGAAGAAGAAGAAGAAGAAGAAGATCAACTAGTAAACAGAGATGCTGCTGTTCATTACACCTGTCTTCCGTCTTCCTTCCATGCGTTACGATACGCTCCGGGTACGCAAGAGCATCTGCAGTGAACAGTCTTATGCAGGTGCTGACCCTGTCTGCTAAATCGACCGTGCGTACTGAAAACATAGGGGTCCTATTGCGCTTTCTTGGAGAGCACTTGATGTCTTTCCTTTAAACAAACATCTCTAAATAAGAAAGCTGAAGGGTGTCGATGACATAATAACATTAAGGAACAGGTCAATGCAGTGCAATTGCTAAATAGGATTGGGAATTGGACATGGGTTCTAATCTTCCCCTCCCGTCCTCTTCCTCCTCCTCGCCCTCCCTTTGCCCATTCCCTCGTAGCCCTACTCTTTCTCTTTCCACCCCCCCCCCCCCCCACCACCTTTCTAAAGCTCCTCCTCCTCCTTCCCCCTCTCTCAGTCCATCTCCTCCCATTTCCTTCCCATGCCTTCTATGTCGATCTCCTTCTCCCCCGTCTCTCTGACCTTGACTCGTGCTTATTGTTATTGCAACCGAAACCTTGATTGGGAAAATGAATGGATAAATCGGTTGTGATCACTGGTATACTGCGTATGAGAGAGAGACCTCTCCATCTGCTGGATGTGTGAGCATAGTAGCTTTGGTGACAGTATTTCGGATAGTTTCAATCAGCGAACACGTAGGATTCAAAATGGCTCTGAGCACTATGGGACTTAACTTCTGAGGTCATCAATCCCCTAGAACTTAGAACTACTTAAACCTAACTATCCTAAGGACGTCACACACATCCATGCCCGAGGCAGGATTCGAACCTGCGACCGGAGCGGTCGCGCGGTTCCGGACTGTAGCGCCTAGAACCGCTCGGCCACTCCACGTAGGATTACAAAGTTTTGGACGACTCAGATTCCATAGTAGGCTAGGTCGATAACTCGTAAATCAAACTTTCCTGTTTTCTTTTAAAGCCGACTGCCAAGAACAAACTAAAACAGGACAATGTTGTGTATAAATTTTTATTTATTATCATATTTAGAGGGAAAGAACGTATTTGGTACAAAAATTTCCTTAATGGCATAAACGCCCTACTGTCGTAGTTTAAACTGACGGCGTACAATAAAACGAAACCACACATTCTCATAGTACTGCTCAGTACTATCTTCCTCGCAGTCAAATGGTTCAAATGGCTCTGAGCACTATGAGATTTAACATCTGAGGTCATCAGTCCCCTAGAAATTAGAACTACTTAAACCCAACTAACCTAAGGACATCACACACATCCATGCCTGAAGCACGATTCAAACCTGCGACCGTAGCGGTCGCGCGGTTCAAGAGTAAAGCGCGTAGAACCACTCGGCCACTCTGGCCGGCTCCTCGCAGTCAATTTTGATAGAAAACCTATACATTGTTGGAAAATATGTCCGCGTGAATGTTTGTTAGAGGATCATCTAAGCATTTGACGTAAACCGATGAAGAACTTCCTAGGTTTTTGCTAACAACGTTCCATATATATATATATATATATATATATATATATATATATATATATATATATATATCTCCGAATGTTCATTAGAGTGTTGTGTAAAAATTTGAAGGAAATGGGTGAAGAGATTTTCGGTAACAACGTTCGCCCTTATATATATTAGATATACAGGGTGCATCATAATTAAAGGCGTAAACGCATAGTGTTGAAAGTACACGACACTAGAAGCAAAAAAGTCGCAGTAACCATAGGGTCGAAAATGCATACCTTAAGACCTACGAGCAATTTTTCATCCTCGATACTGTGAAACAAATCTCTTCTACTGCAAGTTGTTTGCTTTCCGTATTTTGGGAACTGGTAGTATGGACCAAAACAAGAACAAAAGTCCAGTAAACATGTGCTCTAAAATGCATTCAAATGGTTCAAATGGCTCTGAGCACTATGTGACTTAACTTCTGAGGTCATCAGTCGCCCAGAACTTAGAACTACTTGAACCTAACTAACCTGAGGACTTCACACACATCCATGCCCGAGGCAGGATTCGAACCTGCGACCGTAGCGGTCGCTCGGCTCCAGACTGTAGCGCCTTAAATGCATTACTTAAGAGCTATGAGCACTTGTTCATCTTTGCTACTTCGAAACACAACTCTTTAAATGATCAAGCGCTCGTAAGTTTTAATGTATGTATTTTCGAGTACATGTTTGCTGGACTTTTTTTTCTTATTTTGGTCCATACTACCAGTTCCCAAAATATGGAAAGCAAAGTACTTCCAGTAGAAGAGAATTGTTTCACAGTATCTAAGATGAAATTGCTCGTAGCTCTTAAGACATGCATTTTCGATCCAATGTTTACTGAGACTTTTTTGCTTCTAGTATCGTGTATTGTCAACTGTATGTTTTTACGGAATTATGATACACCCTGTACATTATGTACCAAAAAGGAAGAGTTTATGTCCAACGTTCGTCCTTATATCTTACATATTTGTCTCTCTATCGAAAATGAATAGCCTATGTTCGTCCGAATGTACATTAGAGAGACGTGTAAAAATTTGAAGTAAATTACTCTAGTATTTTTCGAGATTTCTGGTAACAACATTCAACAACGGCTGGTCTTTATGTATTGGTATAACTAATCATTGTCCTAGAATCTCATCTTGATATACTGAACTGATTTTGAATTATAGGGATCCCGCAACTATACATTTCCAGTATTAAAATATGTCTGCAACCCAGTCGTTTTCTACCGAAGTCCAACACTGATGTCTTCAGACTTACACAAGGAATCTTGAAGAAAATAGACACCAGTAGATGTAGTTATATTGAACAATTTTATTTATCTACCCGTTTCGGTGTCTCATCGGCACCATCTTCAGGCAACTATACACGAAACTAGGTAAGTCATCCAGTCGTTAATGCTGTTACAGGGACTATATCCAGCTGGTTTCCATAGACTTGTAAAAACTTCTCGGTCGATGTCGACCTTTCCGACGTCGTTAGAGGTGCCAGTGAGGCAGAGAAACTGGTCAGTAAATAAAATTATTAAATAAAATTACGGCTGTTGGTGTCTACTTTCTGAAAGTTTTCGACCAATCATCATACGATCCCATTTACACAAGACGGAGCTACGGATACACACGGAATAGTTGTAACAATAGTCCGCGCTCTTCCTGTGTCCACTGCCGACAGCATCCCAAAAAGCAAATGCAACTGCCGACGAGATCGCAAACACCGAGGCAGCAGCGCAGCGCCGCGACGTACCTCTCGACGCGACGCGAGTGGTCGGCAGTCTCGTGGAGGAGTCGTCGGGCGGTCACTGCGGGACACGGACACTGGTTGCTGTCGCGGACGCACAGTGGAGTGGCTGTTGGGCGCAGGCAGCGGGCGGCAGGCAGCGACTGAGCGGTGGGCGGGTGGCGCGGGGCCGCAGCCGCCGCCAGCCGTGCCCCACTCTCGCTGTCCGGCCCACGCCGCGCCGCGACTTTCATCGCGCTCATCACCACGGCACGGCACAGCGGCCCGCGGCCCAGCCGGGGCACGCACCGTCAGCGGCGGCAATAGCAGCGGCGAGAGCCGGCGAAAGGGCCGCGTCCGCCTGCTGACGCCCCACGGCCCCTGCCCGGAAACAGGAGACCCCAGTCCATAGCCAAATGACGTGTCCCATCGCATGGCTGTGCAACTTACACTTTCAGATCCTGAATGGGCAAGCTACTTTACAATATGACTGTCTGTCCCTATTTTCTCTTATTTCCAACTACCTTGTCCGGGTACCTACACTGCGCAACAGAATTAAACGATCACTTTTTCGAAAGCCCGTAATTCCCACCCGTTCCAACGCTTAAGCAAGAAAGCTGACTCGAGGTGCACACAATCTTCCTCCGTAACGGTACAGAAGCGTGGTGCCCTGCGGACGTCACCCTCGAGAACGAAACACCACAGCTCAGAATTTCATGTGACTCGTAAGGTGGGTTGGGTGCTTTTTGGGGGAGGAGACCAGACAGCGAGGTCATCGGTCTCATCGGATTAGGGAAGGGCGAGAAAGGAAGTCGGCCATGCCCTGTGAAAGGAACCATCCCGGCATTTGCCTGGAGCGATTTAGGGAAATCACGGAAAACCTAAATCAGGGTGGCCGAACGCGGGATTGAACCGTCGTCCTCCCGAATGCGAGTCCAGTGTGCTAACCACCGCGCCACCTCGCTCGGTTAAGGTGGGTTAATAACATCACAATACCACCAGACTTCACCACAATTCTGTCCAACGCCGCCGTGGACGCGTCACACGACTATAAGGTCGTCACAGTCCTCATTACCCATATTTCACCCCTTCATTTGTCGTCTATGCCATGCCATGAAGGTTAGAACCACGAATCACAGCATTGAACTGACGCTGTTTTTTTATGTGTGTCCGAGGGACACCTCCCAGACACACCGCCGCTCAGAATGACACGGAATGGCCTCCGGGAATGGCAAAAAACACCTCGAGGAAACCAACTCTTTCCCCGGGGCGTTGATTCCTACACAATTCGCAGTCGGAAACATCAGTTTGAGATGAGCAACAGGATAAAGTCCTTGACAACCTTTGGTACCGGTCACACCCTCGTACTTTTTCAGCCCTTCTCTATGGACATCCCCACTGAACGTGATCGCGCCCCTTTGGAGCGCAGCACGATTGCAGCTGTTGCTCTCGTGTACAGGATGGAGCCATTAACGACTGTTCAACACCATTTGAACTTGATCCGAAGAAGCAAGAGGTGCCTATGTCTTTTTATTCCTCCTATTTCGCGTTCTCCTGCGGCTTGATCGCAAGGGGGAGGGGGGGGGGGGGGCACTGATAGTAGGTCATCCGCAATCGAAGAGAGTCGAAAGGGTTACTGGTCTGCAAGCGCCTGGGATCTGTCTGCACAGATATACACTTTTAAAATTCTCAACTAAGGTGGGCCGGTGACACCGAGGTTTCGCAGAAGTGGGCAGCCTTAAAAGGACCCTTTGCTGTTTAATTCACCCATGTGTCAATGTCACATCGCCCCGTCATCACAACACAGTTAGATATAAGCAGGAGCGACGAAAAAAGTATAATAACTCTTCGCTGCACTACATCACGTTGAAATGGTTTTGAAAGGGCTCTAATGGTTCCAACCTGTAGACGAGAGCAAAAACTGCGGTCGCGCTGCGCTCCAAACAGGTGCGATTGCTTTCGATGAGGATGCAGCTCTGCAATGTCCTTAGAGAAGATTTGAAACGCCCGAGGGTGTCACCAGTGTCAAAGGTTGTGAAGAACGATTTCCTTTTGCTCGTCGCACTTCGAACTGTCGATTTCGATTGCGAAATGTGTAGGAATCAACGCTCCAGAGAAAGGGGTGTTGCATTGAGGCTCTTTACGCCTGCGCCTGCGGCCTCTTCGAGTCGGTTCTTAGCGGCGGTGTGCCTGCAACATTTTCCTCGGCCCTTCATAAGACAACTGCGTGATTTCAGTGCTAGGAGCTACGGTTCTCCCAACCTCCGCGAAGGCACCTAAAGATGGGTTCAAATGTTAATAACCGTGTGACATGTCCACGATGGCGTTGGGCAGATATATGGAGAAACATGACGTCATTAACACACTTTGCACGTTGTAGTGTAATAAATATGTAATGTGAGAAAGCTAAGTGACAAAGATGTTATCTGAGAGACTATGATAATTATATCGTTGACTCGGAATATTACTCTCTCTGTGGTTTACTCGTAACTAAGGGTAACTAGAGTTTTCTGTTCGCTTCTTTTGATGTTATGTGGAGAATTGTACAAGAGAAACAATAAACCGTTAGTATTTCATGAGAACAAAGGTGAGCGTCGCGACCTTTATTAGCATTTTTGGAAGTATTGATATAGCAGAATTGTTTCAGATTGAATGCAACGTGTACGGGAAGAGACGTAGACAACAGCACTCGAACCTGCAATCTCATGTATGAATAGTTGCTAAAAATATCCAGCCGTCTCTCCCATGACTCTTTATACGCGCAACAAACAGTAATTCTTTTAACAGCACCATCACAGACAATTTTATCACGTTGTTACGACCTTTTACTGCGAGCATAATACATCGACAACAGACAAACAAAAAATAGACAAGCACATAAAAGAATCTACCACATTGGCGACAGATGATCAGGACACCATACATGAGCAGACACACACAGTTGTCATAGCAACAAAAGTTTGTATGTGTATTGCGATTAATATTGAATGATGTTAATTGTATTTTCTTTTTCATGTAACCATTTGTGACAAAACGAGAGAACGAAGTTACAACAAAGGAGATAAATAGCAGAGATATGCCAGTCTATATCGCAATTATCTACAAGGAGTAAGTGTACGTTGTCATATTCTATTCTGCTGACTCGTCTACGGGTAGTAGCAAAGATAGGCACATACTTCCTTAGTAGATTAGCGGTAGTTTGTGTTACAAATTGTGTGTCGGTTCAATACGACTATTTTTCACAAAACGGCCATCTGCATAACCATTAGCACGTCGTTAGCTACTGAATAAACAGTACATGTTACACAAGTTTTTAACGCATCATTTAGTATTAATTATTGTGTGATTATATGGCTAAGACACGATCTCAGACCAAGATGGCTCAATCGGGTGAAACTATTGTGCCTCAAGCTAATGTGCAGGAGGTAGTTGACCCTATGACAGTTTTACTGAATCGAATAGAGGAAATGTCTCGAGAATTTCGAGAAAGTCAAGCTGCATCTCATAACGAACTACAGTCTGCTCTGCAAAAACAAATAGCAGAATCACAGTCATATTTATTACACTACAACGTCACATGAACTTGAGAGCTGCGACCTTTTTTTCGTTGTCCCTATCTTCTGATCATCTTCTCCCGCTCCTCTCTCTGTCCATCTCCTCCTCCCTCCTATCTGTGTCCGTCTCCTCTTTCCCCTCTCTGTCTGTCCACCTCCTCCTCTTCCTCCCTTCTATCTATGCGTTATCACTTCCATAACAATAGGAGGCTGGTGGTTCTTACCCCTATAGTATTTCTTTTCAGGTCGCAGTTAGTATGTGTACTAAATTTGGCTGAAATCGCTCCAGGATTTGATGATCAGCTTCCACCCATGGACTTGCAAGCGTACGCACATGTCGAATATATCTCACAGATTTCAAATGTATTTGTACACATGTTTCACCTGTATTTCTAGCGGATTTCACCAAACAGTTTTATTTTCATGCACTTCAGTGTTTATGACGTCTACTGAACTATGTTTCGTATAATGATATAATTTAGCAGTAACGTATAGTGGTATATGCACCTACCGTCTGTGCAATGTGAGAGTAGTGGACTGGGAGGATAGATCTCGGGGATGATTTCATGGTTTGGAATATAGACTACACGTACGGAATTGGGTGTCGGGACTCGAGTTAAGGGGAAATGTTGGACAGAGAAACTTTTTATATGTGTTTCCGAAAGTGCCAAGTGAGTCATAAACTGACTTCTACGATTAGGAAGGAGCTTGTAGCCATGACAGGAGCAGCAGTATATGCAGTATTAGCATTGACGGAAATGAGTCACGTAAGGGTCCAATCCATATAGATAATGATCGCTTTAGTTTTAGTGCTGGGATAAATAAAAAGGCATAATTGGTGCAAAGGAATGCGGTGTTGTCAACGTGTTGAAATAGGTACCTGGGAGTGGGTTTCCTGATAGTGTTGTTACTTGCGTAGAATTAAAGTAACTGAGTAACCCAGCTGCAATTCTGGAACCAAACGAACACCAGATCACATCCTACTAGAAAGTCCATATTAAGAAAACCTTGATCGTACAAGCCAGAGAGCAGTTGGGCAACACCCCTTTTTGAGGGCTTATGTGATGAAGTCGTTTTCAAATGGGTAGACGCAATATTTTCACTGACAGCCCAAAAAAAAAAAAGAAGATAGAGAGAGAGAGCTTATCAGCTCATGAGTGTCTAGGACAGTATGATATTACTTACTGTGGAGAAAGGGAACCGCTCGATAGCAGAATAGGAATTAAGTAATGGAATGAAGGGAAATAGCTCCAACCAAATCGTCAACGTATCTACTGATCCGATGGTGAGAGTGAAAGGAATAATGGATCTCGACTACCTAGTCTACTACACTTACAATGAAACGGAGGAAACTTCAGTACACTGCCCATTTGGTTAGTGCGGAATAGATGCTTCAGTACACTGTCCATTTAGTTAGTGCGGTCTAGATAAGTCGTGGAGTACCCTCGCCATACTTAGAGATGGAAGTTTTCACCTCAATTTACTTCAGTAATGAAACGAACTCCAATTTTTCGTCTTTTATTTTTTCATTTACTCTAATCGTTTTTGTTTTTGTTATCGTTAAATTTTGATTACTCTTATTAGACTATAATAATAATAATAATAATAATAATAACAATAATTGATGGATATTTGTATGGGTAAAATAAGTTCTCATAAAAAAGGCATATGAATCCCTAGATAGGCAGGGAATTGTATTATGTCTAACGAATACCGTAACAAATAAGGCAATCCTATATTTACATGCATATTTTGTGCAAGTTGTTGTAAAATTGTCATGTAAAAATGTACGGTCTAGGTGACGAATCATGAATAAATGGAAAATAAATGTTATTTTACGAAATTTTTTAGGATTTTGGAGCCACGTGATGTATTGCCTGCAGGCTTTTGTCTCGTAATCTTCGGCCGCCGTCCATCGAACGAGTTAATGACGTTTCGCCAGAGCGAGTGGCTGACGTTGTTAAAGGTGCACTCTCCATAGATGATTGCGGATTCCATTAACCTTTGACAATACCAGTCGTTCTTGCTGGCGAAACGTCAGAAACGTCGTTAAACGAACGAGACAAAAGCCAACAGGTAATACGTCAAATGTTATTTTGTCTTCCGCGAACTAGTAGATGGAAAGAGAAGGGGTTAGGTTTCAGCAGTGTAGCACACAGCCCTTCTTAAACGGCATGCTGTATAAAGTACTGTCGTTATAAAGTTGATTAAAATGCGTGTTTTGAAAATCTGTAACTGCCTGCTGCGCAGCCTCGTACCACAGGAATCGTCGGATGTTCGCATGGGGAGAGGTCGGGATTACAGGGCGGGTGCTCGAGTGTCTCCCACGTAAGTCCTCGTAATTTCTGCGTAGCTCCCAGACTGACCGGCGTCTTGGGTTGAACTGCGATCAGCTCGGAACCTGGCGCATCATTCCAGAACGGTGCTTTCTGACAGACATGCTGCCTCATATAAGTTCTTCATTCTCCGATGGATGTTTGTCGGTGTTTGTCTTTCGGCAGCCATGAATAGAATAACAGGACGTTGATCCTTTTTGGGGGATTTGGTAATAACGTCGCCTTAGTTAACGTTTCCTCATTTACCGCACGTACGTCGGAAAGACACGAATGCTACACTAAGCACTTGCGTACATGACAGTGGATGTATACCAGCATCGGAATCGCGTTACGTTGCGTATACGCTGCAGCAAAGCCCTCAAACGTAAACTTTTGGATCACCCCTAATGTCAATGAGTCAAAATTGGAATCATTCAACTCATACAAATAGCTAGATGGAATAATTTGTAGGAATATTAAATGGAATGACCATATAAATTCAGTCGTAGGTTGAGCACATCGTAGACGTGGGCTTATTGACAGGGTACTGGGTAATTAAATCTGTCTACAATGGAAAATGGTTCATAAACACTTGTGCTCAAGTGTGAGTCACCTATACGAAACAGAACAATCAGGAATACTGAGCGTACGTCAAGAAAGGCAGCACAAATGGTCACAGGCTTGTTTCACGTATGGGATAAAGTCACAAGAAGGCGCTAAAAGACTTGGATTGGTAGACGCCAATCAACCCGCTTAAGGCTACTTACCAAGTTTCAAGGATCAACATGAAGAGAGGAATGTACTACAACGCCCCTTCGTATTGCCCCCTAACGAGTGCCCGCATAAGATTACACTAATTACAGACTAATTACGCAGTTAGGCGTTTAAGCAATTTTTCACTTTGCGCTCCGTAAGCAAATGCAGTGAGATGAAGCCTTAGTAACTGATACAATGGGACACATATTCTACCAGTCACTATGAAATGCATAGCAGAGTGAAGGTTTATGAGTAGATGTAGATGTCGTTTCAGAACTTTGTAATGTGGACAAAGTTCATCCATTTTTCTGTTACTTTGCATGCATTCTATTGGTAATATCAGTCCAAGAATGAATTTGTTAGTTCCCTTTATTTGGAGAGGACACATTCACATCATCACTTAGTCACTCGTCGAATAGTTTGACTGAAGCAACCACTGTCATATTCAAAGGGAGTTCTTTCTTTCTTTCTTTCCTTCTTTCGCTGGTGCCTTGCTCGGCGGCTTCGCATTGTCGGCATGGTTAGGATCGGATTTGGCAAGGTTAAGTTTTAAGGGGTGGCCAGATGCCCTTCCTGCCGCCACCCCGTACCCCCTGGGACGGAATTAGTGTACCCCAGCTGTCTGCGTCTAGTGGAATGCATGGAATAGTGCGAACGTATTCAAATGTCCGCGAGTCGTGTAACTGAGGCGGAACGTGGGGACAAGCCCGGTATTCACCTAGCAGGATGTGGAAAACCTCCTAAAAACCACATCCAGGCCGGCCGGCACACCGGCCGGCGTCGGTAATCCACCGCCTGCATTCGATCCAGGGCAGGCGCGCCCTCCCGATTCCAAGAAACAACGCTTTAGCGCTCTCGGCTAACAAGGCGGGTCTCATATTAAAAGGGAGTATATACATACAAAGACTGGAAATGTCATTCCGTTAATGATCCGTGACCTTCGCCAGTTCTGCAGCGTAAGCTGAAACATTTGTCGTAAGACATGCCTTAGGTACATACTGGATATTTCTTCTAGCGGCAGCATAGCAAATGCGAAGAAATGCTAGGGTGCCCATACTTATGCTCAAGAGAGAGCCGCCACCCTATCCCCACCCCATCCTCATCCCCCAACACGCCTACCTCTCAGGGAAAGAAAAGAAGTTAGTATATCCAGGTGTTTTTCTTTCGCGATAACGATTTAAAAGTCACTATTACACAGGTTTTAACATGATCGGATATGAAAAATATTTATGACTACTTACAAGTTGCCATCCGCCTTCCAAAATATTAAAAATACACTATACCCCCAGGTCTAACTCCCCCTTCCCTACAAGCTTTTTTATGGGCGCCCTTGGCCTGGAGTCATACTTATCTAAGGCTGAGGAGCTACGTTGCCGGTACGTTCGTATAATAGTGACGCTGACTTGTGAAATGGGAGTGACGGATTCGTGTCACATCTCACGCATGGATTGATTTTCGTACATTCTGTTCCTATGCTGATGCCCTTTACTTATAGCTTCCTTGCGAATATGTGATGGCCGTCAAGGAAATAGAAAAAAATACACTATAACAACTAGGTCGACAGCGTGCTTGCAGTGCTTGCGAGCGCACGGACTCGTTCATTTGTGTGTGTGTGTGTGTGTGTGAGGTAGGGAAGGGGGGTGTCTGTATGTTTGTGTGTGTGTGTGTGTGTGTGTGTGTGTGTGTGTGTGTGTGTGTGTGTGCGTGTGTGGCGTAGTTCTGTTTAATGCACGAGCGATTTCAACGAAATCTGATACACAATAACATACTTTTTACAGTTACACACAATTTCTTTTAAACCAGTAATTCCAGACTCAACAATAAATAAAAATACCACACTTTATTAATGAAGGAATAAACAACTGTGTAAATAATAGTGTTTTCAGTGTTAATCACCATTAAATACAATACATCAGATGTTTTAAAAGCAAGCCACTGTGGTCTGGGCAGAAGTCCTTACACGACAGGAATGGCAATAAATTAAGAATTGTTTAAAACTCGCTGCAACTTCCCAATTACAGGTATTGAAATATTAAAGGCAAGTCGCCACAAAACACAGCAGAAGGCATCAGACGCCAGGAATGGCAGTAAATAAGGTTTTAAAGGCTTACTGTGTAAATAAAAAAACCAAATTAGAATTTTAAGGCAAGTGACCACAATCACGGCTGAAGGCCTTACACGCCAGGAACAGCAATAATATAAAAAATTTAGAAACCTGGTGCAAAACAGCAAATACAATAGCAAAGGTTAATTAAAAAAAACTGATCACTAAACGGGTGAAATAAGATGATAGTCTTTGTAACACAATCCTTAACATCCACTGGACACTACACTCCTAGATTTATTACAGATGGCGACCAGAACTATTAACTAGACGTATACAACCTTTAATGTAGGCATTACAAGGTATTGTAATAAATAATATAATAATAAAACACAAGGACCAGTACATAAGTTCCTTAAAGGGTACTCAGGCAGATTATACGTGCAGAAGGCGTGGACTGAAGGAGCGTTACACTGAACTACTGGCCATCAGACCTCCTTTTAGAACACGTATGTCTTACAAGAACCAAGGGGCCACATACGGTGCTCCAGGAATCGACCTCTGAGGAGGTCTGGCAACAAACACTTTCGCGAGCGATAAAATAGGCACCCAAGAGTTGCATTCACTCCACAAGATGGTAACTCAGACTAGTGGCAGTCTAACGAATGACTAATGATAATCTTGCTGAAGCTACCTGACTTTCGATAAACCAAATGCAACCATGGAACAATACGTCAGAGCCGGAACCGGCGGTCTGCACATCGTCCCCAGAATGCTGTGCTTAGAGAGCCAGAACGAGAAAGGAATCCCTACCACCAGAGTAGAAGAATTACCAACCGGCCTACAATCAAGAAATCTGTCAGAATTACACGCCTTACCGGACAGCAGCGGCAAGGCGAGGAAACGTACACTGCCGTTACACACACTAACCCTCAGGGCAGTAACTGGTGCGTTAGCTGTCACCAGGCAAGAAAAATTACCGCTGGTTGAACTTATCGCACAGTAACAGGTTGAACGAAGTAAATAGTAATAAGAAGTCGAGGAAAGCTAATCAAATCCGCCTTCCCCAAGCACTCCACTCGCTGCTCTTCGCCTCGGTGAAGCATCAACACGAACCCAAGTCACTGGAGAATCGCGAGATATCACAATGGTGGAGGTTTCTCTACTTGGATTGAAATGTACTCATCTTAAAGTTTGCTGGATCCAGTTTACGACGAGGTCGTACACCCTCGTGACCACAGCCCTTCCATCCGGCAGTCCATGCGTGCCACCAGCGGTCCCGGCGTGTTCTGGCACTATGCGGACCTGACTCCTCCTGAGTCCCCAACCGAAATGGCCCACTCACACGACCCGGAAAAACAATGACGTCGCCCCAAAGATAGGGCAACAGTTACTACATATCGATAACCGCCGCTGCTGCCACTAGCGGACAGGTAACGCTTGCGAAACCTAGTGGCGCCAGTCAACACGAGCAGAAGACAAATAACTGCAACCATGCCAACTAAACGATACCGTCTGGCCTCCAACATGGGGCGGAAACCTACAAACAGCACCAACGAGAGCCTCAACACGGCTCAACCTCCCCCTCTCAAGGAAAAACTCGGCGACAAACCCAGCTTGCGGCCTAACTGAACTTAATTTGATTAAGGTGGGCCCAGTATTGCTTACCGGTACGGCTGTCCTTAACCAGAAGATTAACTGGGCCTAAAATCCGCATAATCGTACACGGACCCAGAAAACGAGGAGCAAACTTACCAAGGTTGCCAACACGCAGCTCCCTCCCGGGAAAATTACGGACATACACCTAATCTCCCCGCTTACCCCTGAAAGCTCGTCGATTACAACGACCAGCTTGTCTGTTGTGGGCCCTGAGAATATTGCACCTCGCACGATTCGAGTTTTCTTTGACGACTTGGGGGGTGATCTCCGCAGGAATTAGATCTTGAATCCCCCATAAGTTCCAAGGGGGGAATTAACAGGACAAGCAAACATCAAGGAAACCGGAGTAGCCTTCAAAGCCTCGTGGCTGGCGGTATTGAAGGCAAAGCTAAGCCAAAGCAGACTAGAATCCCACTTACTGGGAGACTTCTGATGAAAGATAATCAGTGCGGATTTAAGGTTACGGGCCGGCCGCGGTGGTCTCGCGGTTCTAGGCGCTCAGTCCGGAACCGCGCGACTGATACGGTCGCAGGTTCGAATCCTGCCTCGGGCATGGATATGTGTGATGTCCTTAGGTTAGTTAGGTTTAAGTAGTTCTAAGTTCTAGGGGACTGATGACCACAGATGTTAAGTCCCATAGTGCTCAGAGCCATTTGAACCATTTAAGGTTACGATTAACCCTTTCCGCAAAGGACCCCTGCAGATCATGCGGAGTGGTAGTTACGTGCTTAACACCGCTTTGAAAACAGAAGGCCCTGAAGGGAGCCGAAAGAAAGGCCGGCGCATTATCACTAACGATTTGCTTAGGAGGTCCAAAAACACTAAATACGTTAGTTAAATGCGCAATGGTGGTGGAAGCAGTCATATTACGACTCGGAAGAAGCCAGTTAAACCTCGAAAACACATCAATAATAACTAATACGTGGCATCTTTTGGTGCGAGGTAAGGACCCCACATAATCGGTATAGAGTTTGTCCATGGGGCATGATTCACGTTCAGAACTAAGGAACTCCTGTTGAATCCCCAATAAGTTTGAAAGAGGTTTGGTCACACGACACAACTGACACCGAGCAACCATTTCTCTAACGTCTCGGTCAATAGACGGCCAAGTCAGATGCTCCCTAATCTTCTGCAAGGTCTTATAGGTTCCTAAATGCTCGCCAAGCAACGAGTTGTGAAAATAATGGAAAACGGGGCGTACTAGGGCGCTTAGTAGACAGATCGTAATCTCCCTTTTACACAAAATGCCTTTCCTGACAATATATCCATCCAAACGCTCCCCCCGCCGAAAGCCATTTCTTAACGGGTCCCCAAGTGGGGTCCTGAGCCTGATGGTCGGCAATGAGGAATATCGTCTAACACGACACAACTAAGATGCCTTCCCAAGCTTCTTGGGCGCCCTCACTAGATGGTTGTTCAGCAAACATACGGCTGAGTATGTCCGCGAGCACATTCTCAGTGCGTCTAATGTGCTTAACCTCGAACTGAAACGCCGAAAATGCGTGCCGCCCACCTCGCGATACAGCCAGTTTTACATGGCCTGGCTAGCACCCAGCTTAAGGCTTGATTGTCAGTCTCTAGCTGAAATACTCTACGTTCGAGATAAAACCGGTACTTATCCAGCGCGAACAAGATGGCCAATGCCTCACATTCGTAAACAGGATATTTAAGTTCGGCGCTGGTTAACCGACGAGACGATATCCTATTGGCTGCCTTTGACCCTCGAACTCCTGGAGGAGGACTGCCGAAATTCCCGCATTAGATGCGTCGGTTCGGACTATAAATTTCTTATTAAAATCAGGCGCTCCGAGAACCGGAGGATTGGCTGTAGCCGCCTTAATGTGCTCAAACGCGGCCTCTTGAACAGGTCACCACTCAAAACGCACTCCTTTTCGGCGCAGTTCATTTAAAGGAGCTGCCAGCTGAGCAGAATTACGGACAAAACGCCTAAAATAATTCGCCATCTCTATGAACTTGGCAAACCCTCGCAGTGAGCAGCGGAAGGGCTCTCAAGGCCTTAGTCCGGTCCTGATCAGTGCGAGTACACTCGCCTGATACAAGGTGACCTAAGAAGGACACCTGCTGCCTGGATAATGTCACCTTATTGGGTTTAACAGTCCAACTGGCCCCCTGCTACCTAGCAAAAACTTCCTGGATGTGCTCCAAAAGCTGCTCTAGAAACGAACAACTATAAATTTCCAAATCATCCAGGTAACTGTAAACACAGACTAAATTCAAGTCTCCAAGAACATTGTCCAGCAAACGAGTAAGGACGACTGTGCCAGTAGCCAAATCAAAGGGGACCCTATTAAACTCAAACAGATTCCAATCAGTACAAAATGCTGTAACGTGTTTACATTCTTTGGCTAAGGGACTCTGATAATAGGCTTGATTCAGGTCGAGCATAGGAAACAAATTAGCCACGACAAACCAAATAAAAGAGTTACGAAGATCAGGTAAAGGAACCGATTCGAAGGAAACCTTCTCATTTAGGCGACGGTAGTCAACAACAGGCCGATAGTCCCGCCCCTGATCCTTAGGGACGAGGAATATAGGGGAGGCATAAGCGGATGTAGAAGGCCTAAAAACTCTCTACTCAAGCATTTTGGAGATCTTTCCCGTCAGTATCTTCATCTTAGGCGGTGAGAGACGATATGGGAACTGCCTGACGGGAATATGGTTACACGGACGAATATTGTCGTCAAGAACTTTACTAACCCCCAGTCTATCACAGAGAAGCTCTGGGTACCTCTCCAACAAACCCCCTAGTTCAGAGGCCTGCTGGGAAGAAAGATGGGTGAGATCAAACTCACTAACCTTAGCATGAACAACCAACATTCACGCATCTCGATACACCTTACGTTATGTACACTCACAGAACCCAAATTTCTTACCAGAAGCGAACTTAAAAAAAAAAGATAGGGCCACAGTTACTACATATCGATAACGGCCACTGCTGCCACTAGCGGACAGGCAACGCTTCCGAAACCGAGTGGCGCCAGTCAACACGAGAAGAAGAGAAACAACCACAAACATGCCAAGTAAACGATACCGTCTGGTCTCCAACAGAGGGCGGAAACCTATCAAGAGCACAAACGCGAGCCGCAGCACGGCTCATGTATGACGGAGTTTCTCGAGAAATACACTGTTGTGGTAAGAGACCGAAAGTAGCATTAGGCTTGGGATACGAATGTGAAGCGGCAGGTGTGTAAATAAGTAGGGGAAGAGTCTGACATGTACAGCGTAATCGTGAAATGCGAGGAGCACTTTCAACCAAATTTGGTATACGTATTACTAACTATCTTAAAAAAAAAAAAAAAAAAATAAGGGAGTGGGACTTGCATAGCATCCACATGGATGGAGATAGGGAAGTTGGTGATGTAATGAAGTTGAATATAAATGAAGTTGATGTCGCATAGGCAGCTTTTGGTGTGGTTGGCTAATTGGTTACAGGCGCTGACGATATTTTGTCCCTACTTGTACGACACGTAAAAGTAATCGAAATCAATTGAAATTAGTGTCTAATTCAGAGCTTTAGAGGTCGATGCACGGAATGACAACAACCACGACAGTACTCTCATAGTGACAGGGGTTGTACTGGGAAGGGGGAACATGTAAAAATACCCGTATAAGAAAACGACCGACATTACAGTCGAATAGTAGTTATCAGAGTCGTTACCGAAGATCGTGGCAGTCCCGTCTATATTTATGTGACTGTTTGTGGAACTGGGCGAATAGAACTCTATGAAGCTTCTGGATAGTTGTAGAAGCAAATACACTGACGGAAAAAATCGCTACCCCAAGGAGTCTCCGACACAAAAGAAAGCTGCTAGATGTCTTTCTCCATCTAAGAGGCGACTTCTATTCAAATTTCGCGCCAATGGCATAAGAATGGCTATAGTAGCTCCACTATGAGGATGCAAATCAGATTTGCTTTAAATACAGCTGTAACCATCGTGAGCGTTAGTTACCTCGGAGACTGAATGTGGTCCTTACTCAAAGTGGCTTTAAGGCAACAAAGACGCCATTATCAACACCTAACTGCGTTTGAATGAGTTCGCCTAATAGGGTTACGAGAAGCCGGTTGTTCCTTCTGTGATACAGCAGGAAGATTTTGCAGGAATGTAGCCACTGTTCATGATTGCTGGCAGTGGTGCTTATGAGAACGTGTGGTCGCTAGAAGACCGGGCTCCGGACGGCCACGTGGCATTACTGAGAGGGGAGACCATCGGGTTCGGTGTATGGCTCTGGCAAGTCTTTACCATGTTGCTTCTGTGTCAAGTGTTGACAGTGAGCAAGACCCTACCTTTTGTTTTTGAATTATCAGTCCTCTGACTGGTTTGATGCGACCCGCCAAGAATTCCTGTCCTGTGCCAACCTCCTTATCTCAGAGTAGCACTTGATACCTACGTCCTCAATTATTTCCTGGATGTATTTCAATCTCCGTGTTTCTCTAACGTTTTCACTAAAGGTTCTTTTGACTTTCCTGTATGCTGAGTCAGTCTTTCCGACAGTCATTTCTTTTTCGATTTATTCACATTTTTCATGTAACCATTTCCTCTTAGCTTTCTGCACTTCCTATTTATTTCGTTCCTCAGCGACTTGTATTTCCGTATTTCTCAATTTCCATGAAAATTTTTGTACTTTAGTCTTTATGCGAGCAGCTGAAGTATTTCTTCTGTTACTCGTGGTTTCTTCGCAGTTGCATTCTTAGTACCTACGTTTTTCTTTTGCATCATCTGTGAGTGGCCTTTATAGAGATATCCATTCCTCTTCAACTGTACTGCCTACAGAGCTATTCCTTATCACTGTATCTATAACCTTAGAGAACTTCAAGTGTATCTCGTTATTCCTTGGTACGTCCGTATCCAACTTCTTTGCATATTGATTCTTCCTGACTAATGTCTTAAACTTCAGCCTACTCTCTATCATTACTACCTTGTGATCTGAGTCTGAATCTCCTCCTGGATACGCCTTACAATTCGGTATCTCATTTCGGAATCTCTGTCTGGCCATGACGCAATGCAACTGAAATCTTCCCGTATGACCCGGCCTTTTCCAACTATACCTCCTCCTCTTGAGATTCTTGAACAGAGTATTAGCTATTACTAGCTGAAATTTATTGCCAAACTTAATTAGTCTTTCTCCTCTCTCATCCTTGCCCTAAGCCCGTTTTCTACTGTAACCTTTTCTTCTACTCCTTCCCCTACAACTGCACTCCAATCCCCATCACTATTAGATTTTCATCTCCCTTTACTAACTGTATTACCCTTTTAGTATCCTCGTATATATGCTCTATCTCTTCATTTTCAGTTTGCGACGTCGCTGTGTATACCTGAATTATCGTTGTCGGTGTTAGTTAGCTGTCAATTCTGGTAAGAACAGCCCGATCACTGACCTGTACACTCTCTGCCCTATCTTCCTAGTCATAACGAATCCTACTTCCGTTACACCATTTTCTGCTGCTGTTGGTATTACCCTATACTCAACTGAGCAGAAATCCTTGTCTTCCTTCCATTTCACCTCACTGATCCGTACTATTTCTAAATGGAGCCTTTGCATTTCCCTTTTCAGATTTTCTAGCTTCCCTACCATGTTCAAGCTTCTGACATTCCACGCCCCGACTCGTAGAACGTTATCCTTTCGTTGGTTATTCAATCATTTATCATGGGCGCCTCCCTCTTGGCAGTCCCCTGCCGGAGATGCTAATGGAGGTTATTCTGGAATCTTTTGCCAATAGAGAGATGCTCATGACACTTTTTTCAGTTACAGGACACGTGTGGATACACATTACGAGTCTTTAATGCAGTGGTTTCCAGTACCTTCTGCATCCTCATGCCGTTGATCATTGCTGATTCTTGCGCCTTTAGGGGCAGTTTCACTCCACAAGGACAAAAGAGTGCCCTGAACCTGTGTCCGCACTTCCGCCATCTTTGACAAGGTCGTTGGCAGTATGTGGGTGGCTTCTTAAGCCGGAAGTCTTCAACCGTGAAAGCTGATTATTAATCAAAATTTACGCAGTGGCGAGTTTCGAACCCGGGATCGAGTACTTGTTCATTACGAATCAAACTTGTTGCCCCTGGACCAAGGTGCAAGCGCTGGCTGCAACAACAGTAATGTCACTACTGTCTACTCTGCTATATACAATAAATGAAGCATGCTTTTTGTGTTATGCCATATAGTATTCTTGTCTTTCTTTCTGCTGCAGTGTACTACTGCATCTGCAGCAGCAATTTGAACAGCAGATGGCACAACAGTGACACAAAGAACGGTTACAAATTATGTGCTTCAAGAACAGCCCCGAGCAAGACGCCGTGTAGTTTGCATTACACTAAACCCAGACCACCGCCATTTGCTGATGTCAACCGAGAGCTCATTGGAGGGCAGATGGTTGTGTCTTCTGATTGAAGCTGGTTCTATCTCGGTGCCACTTAAGGCACCTGTCCGCGTGCTTAGACACACTGCACCTACACCTGCAGTTACTGTCTGAGGTGCGATTTCGTGTGATAGTAGGAGCATTCTCGCTTTTATCCCACGCACTGGTTATCCCACGCACCCTAACTACGAATTTGTACGCCAATATTGGTTCACGCACAACGCTGGATACAGAACCTGTACTGTAGGTGGAAAAAACTGCATTTTCTTCCATACTTTGTTCCGAAGACAAGAACTCTCGAGCACATAAACTAGCAGAAAAAATCGCAACTCGAAAAAATAATTAGAGTAATGAAATTTCGAGAATACATTTGTCTAGGTGACTTAATTAAGTGATTAATATTGTAAGACCACAGGTTAATGTGAGTGCGAGATAAGCCTTTACAAATGTGAAATACTGGTACATTAATAACCGGTGTAGCCGCCAAAATGTTTAATGCAAACGTGCTTGCATTGTGTTATACTGGTGCCGTATGTTAGTTTGTGACATGGAGTTCCATGCCTGTTGCACTTAGTCTGTTTGTACAGGACCCTTAACATAGACAAATGTAATGTATTGCGAATACATAGAAAGAAGGATCCTTTATTGTATGATTATATGATAGCGGAACAAACACTGGTAGCAGTTACTTCTGTAAAATATCTGGGAGTATGCGTGCGGAACGATTTGAAGTGGAATGATCGTCTAAAATTAATTGTTGGTAAGGCGGGTACCAGGTTGAGATTCATTGGGAGAGCCCTTAGAAAATGTAGTCCATCAACAAAGGAGGTGGCTTACAAAACTCTCGTTCGACTATACTTGAGTATTGCTCATCAGTGTGGGATCCGTACCAGATCGGGTTGACGGAGGAGATAGAGAAGATCCAAAGAAAAGCGGCGCGTTTCGTCACAGGATTATTTGGTAACCGTGATAGCGTTACGGAGATGTTTAATAAACTCAAGTGGCAGACTCTGCAAGAGAAGCGCTCTGCATCGCGGTGTAGCTTGCTCGCCAGATTTCGAGAGGGTGCGTTTCTGGATGAGGTATCGAATATATTGCTTCCCCCTACTTATACATCCCGAGGAGATCACGAATGTAAAATTAGAGAGATTAGAGCGCGCACGGAGGCTTTCAGACAGTCGTTCTTCCCACGAACCATACGCGACTGGAATAGAAAAGGGAGGTAATGACAGTGGCACGTAAAGTGCCCTCCGCCACACACCGTTGGGTGGCTTGCGGAGTATAAATGTTGATGTAGATGTAGATGTAGGAGCGGTCAGTACTGATTCTGGATGATGTCAGAGTTGTCGTCTGATGATGTCCCATTATGTGCTCGACTAGAGATAGATATGGTGATCGAGCAGGCCAAGGTATCACGTCAACACTCTGTAGAGCAGTCGGGTTTCAACAGCGGTATGAGGGCGAGTGTTATCCTGTTGGAAAACACCCATTGGAATTCTGTTCATGAACGGCAGGCAGACTCCTTTGTGTATCACAGCTGGTGGTCGAATCTGTCAGCCGGCCGCGGTGGTCTAGCGGTTCTAGGCGCTCAGTCCGGAGCCGCGCGACTGCTACGGTCGCAGGTTCGAATCCTGCCTCGGGCATGGATGTGTGTGATGTCCTTAGGTTAGTTAGGTTTAAGTAGTTCTTAGTTCTAGGGGACTGATGACCATAGATGTTAAGTCCCATAGTGCTCAGAGCCATTTGAACCATTTCGAATCTGTCAGCTTTGCCAACAGAGAGACGTCCAGTTGAGCAGCGAGGTATTTGAATGTGATCACCTGCCGGAATTTTATGAAACTATAGGCGCTGAAGTTGGAATATTCCACGATGATCCACAATAATTTCCGAATTTTTTCTACCGAAACTAGCCGAGAAAAATCTCTACCGTGTTACTCGCCGACTAGCAGAAGACTATAAAGCGCAACCAACGAAGGATCATCCGTTCGCAATTGTTTACGCGCTACAAAGCCGATCATGTCAAATTTTTGTCGAACATCATCACAAACAATGAGACATGGGACCATCACTTCGAACTGCAAACAAAACTGCAGTCCATGGAGTGGCTCCATACTATCTCTCCTCCTAAGAAAAAGTTCAAAGCCACATCCTCAGTCGGTTAAGTCATATCTTCTGAGACTCTGGAAGGGTTGTTTTGTTTGACGTCCTCCCTCACGGTGCAACACTCAACTCTGAAGTGTATGGTGCTACCCTCAACAAGCTGAAGAAACCACTGTCTCCGTCGCCGTAAAAATGCAGAGGAGGTTCTCTTTCTCCTTGATAATACAGGGCCCCACACAAGCCTGTGCAGCCGAGACGATCTCACAAAACGTCAGTGGACTGCTCTTCAGCCGGCCGTTGTCGCCGAGCGGTTCTAGGCACTTCAGTCCGGAACCGCGCTGCTGCTACGGTCGCAGGTTCGCATCCTGCCTCGGGCATGGGTGAGTGTGATGTCCTTAGGTTAGTTAGGTTTAAGTTGTTCTAAGTCTAGCGGACTGATGACCTTAGATGTTAAGTGCCATAGTACTTAGAGCCATTTGAACCATTTTTTGACCCATTTGAACTGTTCCTCTTCGTCCACCCTTCAGCCCAGTTCTCGCACATTTCGTCTTTCTTCTGTTTGGCTCAGTGAAGATCTGACTCCGCGGTAACAGTACGTGGATGATGGGGAGGTTATTGATGCAGCAAGACGTTGGCACCGACGTCGACAGTAGGGTGGTACCATGCGGACATACAGGCCCTCCCAGTAGGTGGCGTAAGACCGTTGTCTCGAACGGAGATTATCACGAAAAATAGGGACCTATAGCCGAAAGAGTGGGGAATAATATAGTATGCTGGAATCCTGAATAGAACCAGCCTGCTTTCAGAAAAAAAGTGTGCATTCCTTAGTGAACGACCCTTGTACCTAGCGCATAGTAGTCATTAAACCACCACTTTCGTAAATCTTGTCGAAACTAGCGCACGCAGCATGGGAGCTGAAAGAACTTACGCACTCAGCGTAGAATTCAAACGGTGCAAGAACAGTCACTCTTTGTAATTGTTTTTCTTGTGTCGTCCAGCAATATGGCCTGAGTTCACTTAACAAAGACGATGCAATACACGGGAATCAATGTCCTGACATTTATAGCGAAAGACGGACTCGCTCGACGCAATAAGCGTCAACGTCACGGACGTGCTGCCAATTATTGGTAAATGCCAACCTGTTCTGTCGAGTTAGTGACCTCCACTGGACTACGAGCAGCAGTCTTCCAAAAAGTACACTGTGCAAATTGTCAAGATGAGCAGCACGACACTAGGATCGTGCAGAAATTTTTAAAATAAGTCTACCGAGTGTTATCATCACGTCGGTGGATACAAGGGGGATTGAAGAAAAGATGGCTTCTGTCATCATTCAGAGCCTCCATGAAGTACAAAATCGTCCAACTTCTATGACAAACGGATCTCCTGAGATAAGATGGTGTAGTGCCCACGAATGGTGTAAAGACTCTCCGCTCAATTCTTTGTTGAAGAATAAAACAGTATTGCTGAACATGAGCTCTTTCTAGATGAACACAGAAAAAGAAGAGACATGTGCTCTGCCGGACGGTGTTCAATAACTTCTCTGGAGGAGAAGGGCTTCACCATTCGAAGTATAGTCGCTAAGCACCTGATGTAGATCGTATTTCACTATCATCTCTGACACCTTTTAAGAAAAACACTTATCCTTTTAAAGAATATTGTTGTTGTACACTTGGTTATCACTGAAGGAAAACATTATGAAAGAAAAGTCGTAATATTTCTGGACAGTCAGAGGCCGGTTAGCTACACAACAAGAAAATCCTTGAAAGCATATTCCTATCAGCATCATCTGGTATTACACTCCAAAGCCATATTTAAAAAAGGTATAAAACAAAAGTAGATACGAGAGTCTTGTTAACATCTCGGAATATATACTGCACAGCTGCTACTAAGATATTATCAACGGCTTCCTCAGTGCCAGATCGTCTACAATGAGTCACTACGATTTGTACTGACACTGAGCAACGTTCCTACTTTGTGGACGAGTTCACAACCACGGCCCGTAAATCTGTTGTAACCATTCTAAATACTAACTTGTAATCTTGCTATAGGAAGGGGATATCTCAATATACATTCGTTTACGTTTGTTCTCGAAAGCTGACACGAAAAGATCTGAAAAGACTGAAGCGTATTTGCCTGTTGTCCTATAGCGTTCTTCGTTACCCTCACAACATCCATACACATTATAAACATGGATGTACATATGCATGTTTGTACGTATGTACTACATCGCCTCCAAATTCGATGCAACGCAGGAAAATGACTTCACTGTTCACAGTTTAGTCGCTAAGATCCTGATGTAGATGTTTCACCATTATCTCCAGCACCTATTAAGGAAGTCGCTTACATGGCAATTAATTTATCGGTTCTAGCTCAACTAGAAGGGTTGGAAGTGGCCTTGGAAAGTAGTCCGTCAAAATCCTTACTCCATTTAGCATTCACTAGTGCCTGCTCACACAGCTCTGTACAAACCCAAGCTGAAGCCTTCTAAAGTAACAGCACTGCATCCGCTGACCAGCTTGCACCTTGAAAAATAGCTGTCCCGGTGTATCGGCAGGGCCGGCCGGTGTGGCCGAGCGGTTCTAGGCGCTTCAGTCTGGAACCGCGCGACCGATACGGTCGCAGGTTCGAATCCTGCCTCGGGCATGGATGTGTGTGATGTCCTTAGGTTAGTTAGGTTTAAGTAGTTTTAAGTTCTAGGGGACTGATGACCTCAGATGTTAAGTCCCATAGTGCACAGAGCCATTTGAACCATATATCGGCAGACAAACAACTACTGAGAAATTTACTCGCCTCTTTGCAAATTACTAACTTTCCAAACGTTATTTCAAACATTTTATCAGATATTATGTGTGTCCATGTTACGTAGAAAGAGTGAATTTAAAATTACCTAAAGCTAAAAGGAAACTTCAAAATTTCGTTCATTACATACAGCAAAGTAGTTAGCACTTAGTGGTCATTAAACGACTACTTCCGTAAATTTCGTCAAACTAGTGCATGTAGCACTGAAAGAGCTGAAATAACTCACGCAATTAGTGTTCAGTTCAAACGGTACGAGTAAGAGTTGCACCCTGTAATCCCTTCTCGTGTCGTCGTCCAGCAGCACGACCGGAGATCTCTGAACAAATGACCGTGCAATACACGGGAATCAGTGTGCTGCCGCTAAATACAGACCCACACAGTGCTATAAGTATCAACGTCATGGACACGCTGCTAATTACTGCCAACTGCCTACGCTTTCTGTCGAGCTAACTGCCTCCTCTGGACAACGAGCAGCACGCTTGCACAAAGTATAGGATGTAAACTGTCAAAATGAGGAGTATGACACTCGGACTGTGGAGAGGGCTATCATCATGTCGACTGGCGCAAAAGCGACTCGAGAAAAGATGGCTACGTTCCTCATTCAGAGCCGCCTGAAGGACAAAACCATCCAATTTCTACGAAAAAGCGTATCCAGAAATACGCTGTCCCAGGCGCCCAGGAGTCCTAGACGAACTCTCTGCTCAACGCTTTGTTGAGGTTAAATCAGTATTCCTCAACATGATCTCTCCCCAGATGAATACAAAAATGTAGAGTCGCTAACCAATTGATGTTGCTGGTATTTCACTATCATCCCTAACACCTTCTAAGGAAACCACTTCCACTTTTTGTTTTAAAGAATGTAGTTGTTGGACACTTTGCTTCCATTGACGGAAAACAATTTTAAAGAAAAGATGTACTGTTTCTGGACAACCGCAGACCGGTTAGTCAACATTATAAAACTTGGAAAGAATATTTCTGTCTTTCGTCAGACCAGTCTACCAGAGGATGACACCAACACGTGAGCAGTGCCCTTATGAAAATAAACTGGCGAGCTACCGGTTCTCTGTCTATCACTATCGTCTATTATTATACTCTGGAGCCAAACTTAGAAATGGTACATACTACAGGTAGAGGCTAGAGTCTTGTTACTAACTCGAAATAAGTATTCCACAACTGCTAACGGACCTTATCAATGGTTTCCTCATTGTCAGATCGTCGATACGAAGTCACTGCGTGTTGGACAAACATTGAACGACGTTCCTACTTTGTGGGCGAGTTCACACCAACGCCCGTAAATCTGTTGTAACCGTTCTAAAAATCAACTTGTAACTTCACTACTACAACGGAAAGTCTCAGTATACATTCATGTACATTGGTTCTCCAAACTTCAGTCGAACAGACCTGAATACGCTGAAGGGTAATTACCTGTTGTTCTATAGTGTCGTTCGTTACTATCATAAAATCAGGAGGATTTATAAAAATGGATATATGCATGTACGTCTTATGTACACTCCTGGAAATGGAAAAAAGAACACATTGACACCGGTGTGTCAGACCCACCATACTTGCTCCGGACACTGCGAGAGGGCTGTACAAGCAATGATCACACGCACGGCACAGCGGACACACCAGGAACCGCGGTGTTGGCCGTCGAATGGCGCTAGCTGCGCAGCATTTGTGCACCGCCGCCGTCAGTGTCAGCCAGTTTGCCGTGGCATACGGAGCTCCATCGCAGTCTTTAACACTGGTAGCATGCCGCGACAGCGTGGACGTGAACCATATGTGCAGTTGACGGACTTTGAGCGAGGGCGTATAGTGGGCATGCGGGAGGCCGGGTGGACGTACCGCCGAATTGCTCAACACGTGGGGCGTGAGGTCTTCACAGTACATCGATGTTGTCGCCAGTGGTCGGCGGAAGGTGCACGTGCCCGTCGACCTGGGACCGGACCGCACCGCCACTTCCCAGCAAATTAGGGACACTGTTGCTCCTGGGGTATCGGCGAGGACCATTCGCAACCGTCTCCATGAAGCTGGGCTACGGTCCCGCACACCGTTAGGCCGTCTTCCGCTCACGCCCCAACATCGTGCAGCCCGCCTCCAGTGGTGTCGCGACAGGCGTGAATGAAGGGACGAATGGAGACGTGTCGTCTTCAGCGATGAGAGTCGCTTCTGCCTTGGTGCCAATGATGGTCGTATGCGTGTTTGGCGCCGTGCAGGTGAGCGCCACAATCAGGACTGCATACGACCGAGGCACACAGGGCCAACACCCGGCATCATGGTGTGGGGAGCGATCTCCTACACTGGCCGTACACCACTGGTGATCGTCGAGGGGACACTGAATAGTGCACGGTACATCCAAACCGTCATCGAACCCATCGTTCTACCATTCCTAGACCGGCAAGGGAACTTGCTGTTCCAACAGGACAATGCACGTCCGCATGTATCCCGTGCCACCGAACGTGCTCTAGAAGGTGTAAGTCAACTACCCTGGCCAGCAAGATCTCCGTATCTGTCCCCCATTGAGCATGTTTGGGACTGGATGAAGCGTCGTCTCACGCGGTCTGCACGTCCAGCACGAACGCTGGTCCAACTGAGGTGCCAGGTGGAAATGGCATGGCAAGCCGTTCCACAGGACTACATCCAGCATCTCTACGATCGTCTCCATGGGAGAATAGCAGCCTGCATTGCTGCGAAAGGTGGATATACACTGTACTAGTGCCGACATTGTGCATGCTCTGTTGACTGTGTCTATGTGCCTGTGGTTCTGTCAGTGTGATCATGTGATGTATCTGACCCCAGGAATGTGTCAATAAAGTTTCCCCTTCCTGGGACAATGAATTCACGGTGTTCTTATTTCAATTTCCAGGAGTGTATTTACATGTGTACCACATCCCCTCATAAGCCACTGGGCTTATTTCAACCAAAGTTGATACACATATACCTTACTGTCTGTACAGAATCACCGTGGGATTAAAAAACAACCTACCTATCAAATTGGTGCTTTATACATCGAGTATTTGAGAATAAGATCACTTAGTGACTTCCGACAAATTTTACACGTATTTTCAAAGCTTTAAGAAACTTTTTCTGGCTGTCATACGCGATCTTCGTTTGGGTAAATCATCAAACGAAGTTACAGTTTTCCGACCACAACAGAGATATACGAATTGTTTGTGGTGTGAACACAAGTATATCCTGCAGAGCACTGTTCAAGAAACTAAGAATTATAGCTACCGCTTCCCAATATATTTTATTCTTAATGAAATTTGTCATTAAGAATACAAACATAAAGAAATTGGCAGTTGACCCTAAATAACGAAAAGTGTGATGTTATCAACATGAGAACTAAAAGGAATTCGTTGAACCTCGGTTACACGATAAATCAGTCCAATTCTAAAGGCCGTAAATTCAACTAAATATCTAGGAATTACAATTAGGAACAACTTAAATTGGAAGCAAGACATAGAAAATGTTGTGGGGAAGTCTTACCAAACACTGCATTTCATTGGCAGGACACTTAGAAACTGAAACAGATCTAATTTAATTTTATCCATATTTTGCAGCTTAAAACTTGACTGTATTCAAAACATTGGAGGTATGACTTAAAAAACGCCTTCAGTCACAACTTTTTCGTGTTTTATTAACTACACCATGCATTTCGGACCCTGTGGGTCCATCGTCAGGTGTAATTTGTCTTAACACATGTTTTATTTCTTCTCTTGAATGAGGTGAAATGCACATTCCTGTCACGAAAAGGTTTAATGTTAGGTTATGAATTGCGTAATTAGAACACGGAAAATATGTGAAAAATGGTGGAAAAGGAACAGTGGAAACTTGCCAGATAATCCAATGAAAGCATTTTTTAACGTTTAAGCGCCGGCAAACATTATTTTCTCCGTCGTTTTAGTACATGTCACTTCATCTAAGAGGCACATTTGTACACCCATCTTTATAAACACTTCACAAATGTTTTGTGCATGGTGTTGTCAAAGATGAAGTTATTCGTAGTGCAAAAGATATAACTATTAAATAATTGACATATGCAAGAAATAACTTTAGAATAGGTCTTTAAAATTACTGAAATAACTATGGTTTAAGAAATCTGTTTATTCATTTAACATAGATTCTGGTTTTTTTATTTTGTGGAAGCATATCTCCAGTTGTTCTAACAGATTTAGGGTCTTACCATATGGTTCGTTATGTAGTATCACCAAATTGTTTTCTAGACTGTTGATGACATGTTTCGTTTCCAACATATGTTGTGCAATGATTGATTTTTCGAAATTCTTGAGCCTGAAAGCAATTACACGTTCTTGGAAACGGGTCTTGAAGTTTCTGCCTGTTTTCCTACATGGTAGGAAAGACAACTGGGGCATGATGCTTTGTACACTCCGCTGTTGTATGTTTGTGAATTTGATTTTACCTTATGGATGAATAAGTTTCCTAACTTATTATTGGTTGAGAATGCAACTGTTACATTTTTTCTGAAAAGGTTGGCAACTTTTTGTGATATGGAGCCCAGGTAAGGGATACTGGCGAATATTTTCTCTTCTTTCATAGTGTGTCCATTCCTTGTCTTGCTTTTCTGTATTTGTCTGCTTAAATTGTCAACTGTTTTGGCTGTGTAGCCATTGCATATGGCAATGCTCTTTATTGTACCTATCTCATTCTTGACGGTGTTTTCTTCTAAATCAAGTGAGTGTACTTTGTGCAACATGGATCTAAATGCAGCATGTTTCTGTGTGGTGGGATGGCATGATAAGTTGTTCAGTGTTATGTCTGTGTATGTGCGTTATCTGTGTATGCTGAACTTGTGTTTCTGTTGGTGGTTGGTGATTTTAAGATCCAGGAAGTTTATGCTTTTTTTGTCCTCATGTTCTATTGTGAATTTATGTTTTTGTGGAAAGAATTGAATACTGATAGTTCTTCGAGCTCATCTTTTGTTCCATCAAACAGCAGCAAGGTGTCATCAACATATCTATAGTAATATACTATTGTACTTTTGAGTCTATTGTCTTCATTAAAGAACTTACTTTCCAGATGATTGAGAAAAATGTTTGCCAGAAAACTCGAAATGCTACTGCCCATGGCAAGACCCTCATTCTGTTGGTAAACTTTCCCATTAATGTAAAGTAACTGTGAGACAATATTAGCTGTAACATGTCCTTGACTTCTGATATTTCTGCTATTGACAACGTTTCATGTTTTATTAAGTCTTCAAAGATTATGTCTATTATTTCTTCAGTTGGTACATTACATCAAAAGAGGTAAACCTGGCACCTGCAGGAATATTTATGTCCTTAATTTTAGTTGCTACTTCATTTGCGTTCTTAACTGAGTATGATTTATCAAATGTACTGCTTCAGAATTTCATTCAGTAATTGAGAGACTTCGGAGGCAGATGTGTTTTTAGAATTAACAATTGGTCTTAATGGAACATGGGGTTTATGGGTCTTAGGTTGAACGCTTAGTCTTTGGGCTGTGGGGTTCATTAAAATGCATGTTTTTGCTTGTTTTTCTGTGAAGAAGAAATTGCATTTATGACCATGTTTCTGCTTTTGTTTCGGAATTTTATCGTTGGATCTTGTTTGAGCTCTGTCATGTTGTTTTCAGAAAAGAAAGTCAGTGTTTTAGTGATGTATTCATGTGCACAAATGTGCCTCTTGGATGAAGTGACGTGTACTAAAACGACGGAGAAAGTAATGTTTGCCGGTGCTTAAACGTTAAGGGTCCGAAATGCATGGTGTAGTTAACAAAACACGAAAAAGTTGTGACTGAAGGCGTTGTTTAATTCATACCTCCAACGTTTTGAATACAGTCAAGTTTTAAGCTGCAAAATATGGATAAAATTAAATTAGATCTATTTCAGTTTCTAATTGTCCTGCCAATAAAACGCAGTCTTTGGTTAGCCTTCCCCACAACATTTTCTATGTCTTCCTTCCAATTTAAGTTGTTCGTAATTGTAATACCTAGGTATTTAGTTGAATTTACAGCTTTTAGATTAGACTGATTTATCGTGTATCCGAAGTTTAACGAATTCCTTTTAGCACTCATGTGGATGACATCACACTTTTCGTTACTTAGGGTCAACTGCCACTTTTCGCACTATACAGATATTTTTTAAATCGTTTTACAGTTTGTTTTGATATTCTGATGACTTTATTAGTCGATAAACGACAGCTTCATCTGCAAACAACCGTTAACGGCCGCTGAAATTGTCTTCCAAATCGTTTACATAGATAAGGAATACCAAAGGGCCTATAACACTACCCTGGGGAACGCCAGAAATCACTTATGTTTTACTCGGTGGCTTTCCGTCAATTACTACGAACTGTTACTTCTCCGACAGGAAATCACAAATCCAATCACATAACTGAGACGATATTCCATAAGCACGCTTGTGTGGTACGGTGTCAAAAGCCTTCCGGAAATCCAGAAATACGGAATCGATCTGAAATCCCTTGTCAATAGCACTCAACACTTCATGTGAATAAACAGCTGGTTGTTTTTTACAGGAACGATGTTTTATAAACCCATGCTGACTGCGTGTGAGTACACTGTTTTCTTCGAGGTACTTCATAATGTTTAAACACAATATATGTTCCAAAATCCTGCTGCACATCGACGTGAGCGATATGGGCCTGTAATTTAGTGGATAACTCCTACTACCTTTCTTGAATATTGGTGTGACCTGAAAACTTGCCAGTCTCTTGGTACGGATCTTTCGTCGAGCGAACGGTTGTATATGGTTGTTAAGTATGGAGCTAATGCATCGGAATACTCCGAAGACAATATTCATTGTAGCAGTCACGTTAATAAAACGTTATTGCAGATACTGCAGTTTCACTGATGCCTTCTTGCATAAGACAAGGACACTCACAAGCCCTTGGAAACCAACCTCTGACACTTGTATCGTCACCATCTAATCTGTCCAACCTCAACGCCCACTGACCTCATGACCCAAGTGGTGACCGTTACACTTCCTACACAGCACGGTTCACATAGCAGAATTTGAAGAGGTAGTTCTTGGTAGGTGATTCATCAGTACACATCCTTTAGCTTGTTTATGAAATCCTTATTTCGGCAAATGCTGTGTGGAGTGTAGTGATGGGGCAGTAATTACATCCATATCATAGAAAATGTGTGAGAGTGATTGAGCAGTGCATGGCTCGTGTTCATGCCATTTATTGTTTGTCATTTTCTCTTACGGTACTGCCGCCTCGTTTTCTTATTCCATTTACTGGCGTCACTAACTTCCTGCCTTACTTGCACGTGAGCGGCAGCAGCAGCGCGTATCGATAAGTGCACTGTCGTACCATCTCTGGAGCGACCGATAGTATTTCCGGGTCGTCGTGTGTCTGGCAGTCAGTTGGAGACGGACCAGCAGTGCAGTCGGGACGCAGCAGCAGTGAAGTTGGGGGACGGAGCGCCGGTGAGGCGCCGACAGCCAGTGCTCGCTGGCGACATACATGAACTGTCCGACAGTTAGTTGGTCGTCTCATCGGCCGACGTATATTTGGTCCTTTCACCGTTTCCGGGCCTGAGCGGTCGGTCGATTGGCGTGGAGCAGTAAGGATGTTTCCGTCACGCGTTCTCTGGCCGGGGCCGCTGGCGGTATGCACGCGCGGTTGGAGTGTGAAGTGCTGCTTGCGAGTGCTACGAAGTTCGTCGCCCACCGATCTTAGACATGAAAGTTCAATCCTCACTTAACCTACTACATTTCTTCGTTAGATCCTGGTTATCGCTTTCGGAACATTCCCGCGAGCAACGTGTGTGTATTTAAGTCAGCTAAGATTCCAGCTGTCTTCCTGTGAAGTTTAACTTAATTTATTCCCTGTTATTGAAGTTGACCAGCAGTATCTTCTGCCTTGTGGCCGATGACGTTCCGGTTACTTGCTCTGGTCGTTGACGTAATTTTCGGCAGTGTATTTTCCTCGTCGTATTGTTGCTGCCCAGCACGGCGTGTAGTTTGATAGCTGAGGTGTTGTTGGTCTTTGTGGGCGCCAATATTCTGTGTGTCGTCGTACTGAAATCTTGCGGTCGTTTTGCTGGATGCGTGGAGCGGAACTGATCTTGTTGATTGGTCGGTTGGCTGTCTGTCGGCTGGGTTGCCTTCAGATTAAGAAGTCGTTGGACAGGGTGCCCGTCTCGCCTAAACGGGCGTTAGTGTTACAATCCCAGGCCGACCATTGGAAACTTCTGAGCGCCGTTCCTTGTGTGTTACTTAGTAATTTCCCTGTTTGGGTTTTAGTTATTTGGTAGATGTGTAGCCTTCAGCCGAGTATCAATATCTCTTAAAGTAATGTTTTTGTCTTGCCCTTAAGGCATGAGATTATTATTCTTTATAGGGGCCTTCAGCCGAATTTTATATGAATTGTTTTAAGAGACGGCCATCTGGCTTTTAAAATTTAAACTCTTCTTCTAGGACTTAAGCCGTTAAATTATTTGCTGATGTGCGGTCTTCAGCCGAGTTTTAATATCTCTTAAATTAATGTTCTTGTCTTGCCCGTGAGGCATAAGATTGTTATGCTTTGGTATGGGGCATTTAGCCGAATTTTGGATGAAATGTTTTAAGATAAGGCCTTCTGCCTTTTGATTGAAACTCCTCTTATTGCTTAATATGCGGCCTCCAGCCAAGTTCCATTAAAATTAAATTGCTAAGGCCTTCAGCCTGTTTAGATTGAAGATTTAGAAAATACTCTTGGGTGAAAGCTCCAGAAGAACTTTTTATCCAATTTATTGCTTAGACCTTGTGTCTCGGATTTTGAGTATGGCCTTTAGCCACAGGTTAATCTATGTAGGTCGATTAAAGTTTTTAATGTTTTGCATCCTTGTTGTAATATCGTGTGTTGATGAATGAAGTTTGTATGTTGAGTGCAACTGACAGCAACCTTTTTTGGCCCCTTTCCACAACCTAATCCGCTCTGTCCTGTTTGCCCAGGCATTTCAGTGATTTTGTAGACAGAGTTTAGTTCTGTCAGCGGCTTTTGTTGCATGTACTGCACGCTGCAACGCTGAACATCCTTTTTTGATCACAGGTGACGACGCCTGATACTGTGGTCGTGTTTTCGGTTGCTGATATACCGAGGTACCGAGCGATAAAAATTCGTCCATACTGCAATGCATTAAATGCCCACAGTGTGTTTCTACAGACATGTGGGCCTGTAATTGAAAAACCGTCATGATGATCTCTCCATTGGCAAAAGACTACAGATTAGTCACTCATTCGGATATGTGGAAGGGGCTGCGGAAGGGGAGGTAACCGTGAGAAAAAAATTGGATACCCACGAATGGGTAACGTGGAATGTCAGAAGTCTGAAATTGGTAGGGAAGCTAGTAAATACGAAAATGTAACTGCAAAGGTTAAGAGGTCAGTGGAATGAAATGAAAAGAAAACAAGGATTTCCGGTGAGACGGAAACAGGGCAATCGACAGCAAACCAATACTGACAAAAATGGTTCAGGTACACATGTCGACGTCACAGAAGGAGGAAAAGAGATGGAGACTAAATATGAGGATATTGGGAAAGGATAATTCATTAATTAAAATAAGAAGATAATCTAATAATCAAGAGAGATAGAAACGCAGTGGCAGGGTAAGGAAAACAAGAAAGAATTACGGAAGAATGTGGGCTTGGTAGTGGGAATGGGAGAGAAGAATATTTGATCTTTGGTGACAACATTCAGTAAATGTCTGAAAATGGCCTTGTAAGCCGAAGACTGTTTGACACAATAAAAGTTATACTGCAGAACAAAAGTAAACTCGCACATTTCATTTGTTAAGAATGTTTGAGTTCTGCGATAACAGCGAATACACCATTTAAACATCGCATACTTTGAAAAGGCCTAAAGATACGTGAAGATCCCAGACGGCTCAAATCACGGTCAGACAGATGTTCCGAAATCGGACGAAGGCGTACCCAGGAGCAGATATAGACTCGGATCACAATTTAGTGATGATGAAGAGTAGACAGAAATTTAAGAGACTGGTCCGGAAGAATCAATGTGCAAAGAAGCGGGAACTGAAGTCCTGAAAAATAAAGACATATGTTTGAAGTTTTCTGAGGGTAGATATTTTGCAGTTATGAACACTACAGTAGGCAGCTCAGTTGAAGAGGAATGGAAGTCTCTAAAAAGGGCATTAACAAAAGCTGAATAGACAAACGTAGGTACGAAAAAGTTAACTGTGAAGAAACCGTATGTATCAGAGGAAATACTTAAACTGATCGACAAAAGAAAGAAGTACATAAATTTTATGGAGATTCAGGACTGTTGTTGTTGTTGTTGTTGTGGTCTTCAGTCCTGAGACTGGTTTGATGCAGCTCTCCATGCTACTCTATCCTGTGCAAGCTTTTTCATCTCCCAGTACCTACTGCAATCTACATCCTTCTGAATCTGCTTAGTGTATTCATCTCTTGGTCTCCCTCTACGATTTTTACCCTCCACGCTGCCCTCCAATACTAAATTGGTGATCCCTTGATGCCTCAGAACATGTCCTACCAACCGATCCCTTCTTCTGGTCAAGTTGTGCCACAAACTTCTCTCCTCCCCAATCCTATTCAATACCTCCTCATTAGTTATGTGATCTACCCATCTAATCTTCAGCATTCTTCTGTAGCACCACATTTCGAAAGCTTCTATTCTCTTCTTGTCCAAACTATTTATCGTCCATGTTTCACTTCCATACATGGCTACACTCCATACGAATACTTTCAGAAATGACTTCCTGACACTTAAATCAGTACTGGATGTTAACAAATTTCTCTTCTTCAGAAACGCTTTCCTGGCCATTGCCAGCCTACATTTTATATCCTCTCTACTTCGACCATCATCAGTTATTTTGCTCCCCAAATAGCAAAACTCCTTTACTACTTTAAGTGCCTCATTTCCTAATCTAATTCCCTCAGCATCACCGGACTTAATTAGACTACATTCCATTATCCTTGTTTTGCTTTTGTTGATGTTCATCTTATATCCTCCTTTCAAGACACTGTCCATTCCATTCAACTGCTCTTCCAAGTCCTTTGCTGTCTCTGACAGAATTACAATGTCATCGGCGAACCTCAAAGTTTTTATTTCTTCTCCCTGAATTTTAATACCTACCCCGAATTTTTCTTTTGTTTCCTTTACTGCTTGCTCAATATACAGATTGAACAACATCGGGGAGAGGCTACAACCCTGTCTTACTCCCTTCCCAACCACTGCTTCCCTTTCATGTCCCTCGACTCTTATAACTGCCATCTGGTTTCAGGACTACACAAATGTAAGTCAGTTAGGAATGAAGTAAATACCAAGTGCAGAGCGGCCGAGGAGAAATGACTGCAGGAAAAATGGCAAGAAATTGAAAAATTTAGCGTCGTCCGAAGGGCTAATTCAGCTTATGGAAATGTCAAAAGAAACTTCTTTGAAATTAAAAGCAAGTGCTTCAACATTAAGAATGCAATGGGAATTTCACTGCTAAGCGCAGAAATGAGAGAACAGGTGGATAGAGTACTCTGAATGCCTGTTCGAGGTGAGAGCTTGTCTGGTGACGTGATTAAGGAAGAAATGGAACTCGATATGCAAGGCATTCGAGATCCAGTATTAGAGTCAGGATTTAGTAGGACCTTGGAAGATTTGCGATCAAAGAAGGCATTATTCAGAATTTTTAAAATCACTGGGAGAAATAGCAACCAGGCGACTATTCAAATTAGTGTGTAGAATCTATCAGTATGGAGACATATCATCCACACAATCCCGAAGATAGCAAGGGAAAATAAGTGCGGTAACTACAGCGTATCAACTTATCACCTCATTCATCCAACTTGCTGAGAAAAATAACGGCACAGAAGAACTGAAAAGAAAACTGAAGACCTGTTAGATCGGTTTTCGGAAAGGTAAGTGCACCAGAGAGGCAGTTCTGGTGCTGTGATTGATAATGTTGGCATAACTTCAGAAAATCGTGTAGCGTTCATGGGATGTATCGATCTAAAAAAAGTTATCGACAGTGAAAAATGGTGCAAGATTTTCGAAATCATGAGAAAAACTGGAGTACGTTGTAGGGAAAGACGCATAATATACTAGCACAATACGTACAAGAACCAAGAGGGAATGCAAAGAATGGAAGAATAAGAACAAAGTGCTCAGATCAAGAAGGTAGCAAGACAGGAATATAGTCTTCCGGTCCTACTGTTCAATCTGTCCATCGAAGAATCAGCGATGGAAGCAAAGACGGGTTCAAGAATGGGGTTAATATTCAGGGTAAAAGAATATCAATGATAAGATTCGCTAACAGCATTGCTATCCACTGTGGACGTGAAGAAGTGTTACGGGAAGTATTGAATGGAATTAACAGTTTGATGCTGCAGAATGTGGGAAGAGAGTAAACCGAAGAAAGACGAAAGTAATGAGAAGTAGCAGAAAAGAGAATAGCGAATAATTTAACATGAAAATTGGTGACCAGGAAGTAGAGTAAGAGTAGAAAACCTGTTACGCTGAAAGCAAAATATATGACGGACGAAACAATGAGGACATTAGAAGCAGATTAGTACAGGGGAAGAGGGTATTCCTGATCAAGAAAAGTCTGCTAGTACCAAACATTGGCCTAAATCTAAGGAAGAAATTTATGAAAATGTACGTCTGGAGCATTGTATGGTAGCGAAATATGGACAATGGGAAAACTGGGAAACAAGAGAATCGAAGCATTTGAGATGTTGTTCTACAGAAGGACGTTGAAAATTAGGTGGACTGATAAGGAATGAGGAAGTTCTCTGCAGAATAGACGAAGAAAGGTAAGTACGGGAAACACTGTCAAGAAGAAGTGGTAGGATGATAGAACGGTGTTAAGACCTCAGGGAATGACTTCGATGTACTTGAGGGAGCTGCAGGGGGTAAAAACCGCAGGAGAAGACAGAGATTGGTATCCATCTACAAACAATATAAGGCACAGGGTGCAACACCAACTCTCAGATGAAGCGGTTGGCACAGGAGAGGAGTTCATGGCGGGCCGCATCGAACAAGTCAGAAGACTAATGACCCATTCCCTACCCCCCACAAAGAGAAAAAGTAATACATGCTCTAAGGTAGGCCGTCGTCACAGTGAAAAATTGCTATGATACACTGAAGCGCCAAAGAAACTGGTATAGGCATGCGTATTCAAATGCAGATATATATATATATAAACAGGCAGAAAACGGCGCTACGGTCGGCAACGTCTATATTGGACAATGGCGCAGTTGGTAGATAGGTTACTGCTTCCACAAAGGCAGGTTATCAAGATTTAAGTGAGTTTCAGTGAGGTGTTACAGCCGACGCACGGGCAATGGGGCACAGCATCTCCGAGGCAGCGATGAAGTGGGCACTTACTACCATTTTACGAGTGTACCGTGAATATCAGGAATCCGGTAAAACATCAAATCTCCAACATCGCTAGGGCCGCAGAAAGATCCTGCGAGAAAGGGATCAGCAAAGACTGAAGAGAATTGTTCGACGTGACAGAATCGAAACCCTTTCGCAAATTGCTGCAGATTTCAATGCTAGGCCGTAAACAAGTGCTAGCGTGCGAACCATTTAACGAAACGTCAGCGATATGGGCTTTCGGAGCCCAAGGCCCACTCGTGTACCCTTGATGACTGCGCGACACAAAGCTTTATGTCTCACCGGGGCCCGTCGACACCGACATTGGACTGTTGATGACTGGAAACACGTTGCCTGGTCGGACGAGTCCCGTTTCAAATTGTATCGATCGGATGGACGTGTACGGGTATGGAGATGACCACATGAATCCATGGACCGTGCATGCCAGCAGGGGACTGGTCAACCTGCTGGAGGCTCTGAAATCGTGTGGGGCGTGTGCAGTTGGAGTGATATGCGACCCCTCATACGTCTAGATACGACTCTGACAGGTGACACGTAAGCATCATGTCTGATCACCTGCATCTATTCATGTCCATTGTGCATTCCGAAGGAATTGAGCAATTTCATCAGGATAATGCGATACCCCGCACGTTCAGAATTGCTAAAGAGTGGTTCCAGGAATACTCTGCTGAGTTTAAACACTTCTGCTGCCCACCAAACTCCCAATTCATTAACATTATTGAACATATTTGGGATGCCTTGCAACGTGCTGTTCAGAAGAGATCTCCATCCTCTCGTACTCTTACGGATTTATGGACAGCCCTGTAGGGTTCATGGTATCAGTTTCCTCCAGAACTACTTCAGACACTAGTCGAGTCCATGCCACGTCTTGTTGTGGCACTTTTGCGTTCTCGCGGTGGCCCTACATGATATTAGGCAGCTGTACCAGTTTCTTTGGCTATTCAGTATACAATATATAATGTTGCTACAAGATGAAAATTGCTAATGTCAGTACAAGAAAATACACTCCTGGAAATTGAAATAAGAACACCATGAATTCATTGTCCCCGGAAGGGGAAACTTTATTGACACATTCCTGGGGTCAGATACATCACATGATCACACTGACAGAACCACAGGCACATAGACACAGGCAACAGAGCATGCACAATGTCGGCACTAGTACAGTGTATATCCACCTTTCGCAGCAATTCAGGCTGCTATTCTCCCATGGAGACGACCGTAGAGATGCTGGATGTAGTCCTGTGGAACGGCTTGCCATGCCATTTCCACCTGGCGCCTCAGTTGGACCAGCGTTCGTGCTGGACGTGCAGACCGCGTGAGACGACGCTTCATCCAGTCCCAAACATGCTCAATGGGGGACAGATCCGGAGATCTTGCTGGCCAGGGTAGTTGACTTACACCTTCTAGAGCACGTTGGGTGGCACGGGATAATGCGGACGTGCATTGTCCTGTTGGAACAGCAAGTTCCCTTGCCGGTCTAAGAATGGTAGAACGATGGGTTCGATGACGGTTTGGATGTACCGTGCACTATTCAGTGTCCCCTCGACGATCACCAGTGGTGTACGGCCAGTGTAGGAGATCGCTCCCCACACCATGATGCCGGGTGTTGGCCCTGTGTGCCTCGGTCGTATGCAGTCCTGATTGTGGCGCTCACCTGCACGGCGCCAAACACGCATACGACCATCATTGGCACCAAGGCAGAAGCGACTCTCATCGCTGAAGACGACACGTCTCCATTCGTCCCTCCATTCACGCCTGTCGCGACACCACTGGAGGCGGGCTGCACGATGTTGGGGCGTGAGCGGAAGACGGCCTAACGGTGTGCGGGACCGTAGCCCAGCCTCATGGAGACGGTTGCGAATGGTCCTCGCCGATACCCCAGGAGCAACAGTGTCCCTAATTTGCTGGGAATTGGCGGTGCGGTCCCCTACGGCACTGCGTAGGATCCTACGGTCTTGGCGTGCATCCGTGCGTCGCTGCGGTCCGGTCCCAGGTCGACGGGCACGTGCACCTTCCGCCGACCACTGGCGACAACATCGATGTACTGTGGAGACCTCACGCCCCACGTGTTGAGCAATTCGGCGGTACGTCCACCCGGCCTCCCGCATGCCCACTATACGCCCTCGCTCAAAGTCCGTCAACTGCACATACGGTTCACGTCCACGCTGTCGCGGCATGCTACCAGTGTTAAAGACTGCGATGGAGCTCCGTATGCCACGGCAAACTGGCTGACACTGACGGCGGCGGTGCACAAATGCTGCGCAGCTAGCGCCATTCGACGGCCAACACCGCGATTCCTGGTGTGTCCGCTGTGCCGTGCGTGTGATCATTGCTTGTACAGCCCTCTCGCAGTGTCCGGAGCAAGTATGGTGGGTCTGACAAACCGGTGTCAATGTGTTCTTTTTTCCATTTCCAGGAGTGTAAATATTCATTTCAGATCACTAGTGTCTTATCTCAAAGGATATTCTACCTTTCGTATAATTTTAACCCTCAAGATGTGACACACCCTGCATACATGAATTTTCAGGGCATCATTTAGAAAATTTAAGTGGCGTTGGATCACACATGGAGGATAATTTATTGTTAGTAACAAATTGTTTTACTTTAAGTGAGGAGCATTGATAAAAGTAGGTAAATCACTGCATCATAATATTATTTAGTCGTTATTCTGCATGTAGTGTGCACCTTATCAGTCCTTGTTGTCTATATGTGAAGTCGCGTATCCAGCACGAACTATGAACTATGTGATTTAGCTTGCATGATTGTGTATTATAGATGAAGTGAAAAGCAATAGAAAAGCTTCCAGTCGTTTTTATGCATATTGTCATCCAAATAGGAGAATATAACATTACAGTCCCATACCTGGAACTAGTGTAAAAAATATTTATTTAAATAACAACAAAAATGATCTTCTGTTGTTACCTATAGTCCACAAAATTTATCGAGGGAACTATCAAACACTCTGTTAAGGAGTTTCGGAACCTTATATGCTTTTGTATTTTTTGATATTAATATTACTGTTTTAAGCCTGCGCCATAGATTTAACACAAAGTCTTTGGCCATACCATGAGACAGTAATGTTTCCAAATCCTTCGAGTGACTAGGAAAAAATACGTATCGTGTCCTGCAATTTGAAATCCATGGTTTTTATTTAGAAATAGTGGTGTCAGTAGCGTTGATTTCTCAATGACTACTTGACCAACAATACTGTCTAAAAGCAACGTCTAAACACCATTTAACTATTATATTATTTGGGTTTAAACTTTTGGTTCCGCCCGCGAAATGTTGTTTCATGTCCAGTACAGTGACGGAGCAATATCTTAATGTCATGCGCCGTTGCGTATTGTATCGACAAAATTACGTAAGGCAGAAGCTGTGTCACGTACGAGACGCACTGTAACAGCGAAGGTCATGATGTTGTGATGTCCTGGAAACCGGGACTTTGTAGGACACCCAGTAGTTTTCCACTTACCTGCCTCTGATTAATGACCTTCTTCCGAGCAGAAGGTTTCACACAGTTTACGCAATAATGGCCACAGTCTGAACGTCTTCTCAACTGAATGAATGAGTCACAAGGGGCAAGCAGTACAAATAAGAAGCTGTGAAAGTTACTTTCGTCACGTTTTATTGCTTCAGTACTCTTTTCCGGACTTTTATTTGTTATCACCTTACAGGTCAAGAGACAGGAGATTATGCTTACTTATTATTTATCCTGAATCATGTTAGCACAATTAATGATTTACCAGGAAACAACTGCAAAAATGAAGATAGTCAGCCGTATATGATTGGAGCGTGGTGCACAGACACACGAAACAGGGCGCAGACTTTTGTAAGTCACGAACAACCGCTCTTTTCCTAGTCCAAGTACACACTGTATCCGTACCACATGCAGTCAAATGCTTCCGCATGCTCCCGCAGCCACACTTTACAATCTGTACATTTGTCTGTCAATCTGTGAGAGAGTGTGCACTAGGACTAGAGAAAGAACTTTACTTAAAAAGCTAGAAAATTCTGTTGTAGAATCCAGGATTAACAGTCGGTATTTGCTTCATTGCTCACCAATAGGCATAAGGCCGTGGTCCAAGGTATAATTCACTACCTGACTGCTGGAGACATCATTATCAGAGGCTTTAACGACTCAGAAATCTGTTACACACTCACAAGAAATCCCTTGAGTGCGAGATCGTAAGTTCAGTCTGCAGAAAGGTTTATTTGAATATGTTCTGTTAACAGTTATGGCAGGAAAAATGTAAGGGGCTTTCAAAAAGAAACGAGCCGGAGGCATAATTACAGAAACCAGTACCCGTATGTTGGAAGTATTGACCCTGGCTGTTAAGAGACTTGTCCCACTGTCACACAAGGCGGTGAATGGCTATCTCATAAAGTTCCCGGGGCTGCGATGTTAACCAGTTCCGCACGTACAGCTGGACGTAATCATCCGAGGTGAATCGTTTTGCCCCTCAGAGCCTTTTTAAGGACTTCAATTGTGGCACGTCTACTCGATATGTCAGGTAAAAAAATTTTCTCTAATTTTCTGTGAGCTTCTTCGAACTTACTAGCGAACTCTGAATGAAAATTGTATCTACGGCTGCACTGTTTAACTAACGAACTCCTATATAAAGGAAATTACTGCCATCGCAAGTAAATGAAAATTTCCGTGAAGAAAAGTGGTCGGTCCCATCAGGAGTAGTGAAGATAAGCCTGACGTCACACCATAAGCTCTACACAATGTCTTATCTGATCTTCCACAATTTCGGGATAGTTTCCGCAATACACACATTAAAAAAGTTTTGCATCACCTCGGTTCCGAGAGTTCCGGAACTTGTACAGAAAAATAGAAGAGAGATCAACAGAAACATCATTTCCGCCATTTTTATTGCTCATGAAAACCACACATTGCATATTATACTACTATACAGCGAGACCTTCAGAGCTGGTGGTCCAGATTGCTGTACATACCGGCACTTCTAATAGCAAGTAGACGTCCTCTTGCATTGATACATGCCTGTATTCGTGGTGGCACACCATCCTCAAGTTTGCAAAGGCACTGTTGGTCCAAATTGTCCCACTGCGATTCGGGATGGATCCCTCAGAGTGGTTGGTGGTTCACGTCGTCCATAAACAGCCATTTTCAATATATCCCAGGCATGTTCGATAGGGTTCATGTCTGGAGATCATACTCCTCACTCTAGTTGAGCGATGTCGTTACCCTGAAGGAAGTCATCCACAAGATGTGCACGATGGGGGCGCGAATTGTCGTCCATGAAGACGAATGCCTCACCAATATGCTGCCGATATGGTTGCACTATCGGTCGGAGGATGACATTTACGTATCGTACAGCCGTTATGGCGCCTTCCATGACCACCAGCGGCGCACGTCGGTTCCACATAATGCGACCCCAAAACAGCAGGTAACCTCCACCTTGCTGTACTCTCTGGACAGGCGTTCAGCCTGACCGGGTTGCCTCCAAACACGTCTCCGACGATTTACTTGTTGAAGGCATATGCGACACTCATCGGTGAAGAGATCGTAATTCCAATTCTGAGCGGTCGATTCGGCACGTTGTTGGGCCCATCTGTACCGCGTTGCATGGTGTCGTGGTTGCAAAGATGGATCTCGTCATGGACGTCGGGAGTGAAGTTGCACATGTTGCATCCTATTGCTCACACTTTGAGTCGTAACATGACGTCCTGTGGCAGCATGAAAAGCATTATTCAACAAGGGTTCCTGCAAGCCATAATCCGTAGTTAGCGGTCATACACTCCAGTGGTAGCCCTTGGGCGGCCTGAACGATGCATCTCATCGGCAGTTCCTGTCTCTCTGTACCTGCTCCATGTCGAAACAACATCGCTTTGGTTCACTCCGAGACGCCTGGAGACTTCCATTGTTGAGAGCCCTTCCTTGCACAAAGTGTAAGTAGGCTGTATAGCTTTTTATATTGGTAACGCCACGTAGCGCTCTGTATGAAAATTACTGGCTGTGCTGTGTGCAGTCTGTGGCTCTCAAAACTCCGCCATTTCTCTCCCCACATCCACCACTGCTGGCGGCTCACCTCCAACTGCGCAACGCTACGTGATGTTGACAGCCAACTGCCCAACACTACAATAGCAAATTCCAACAATGCCACCCAGCCACAGACTGCACACAGCACAGCCAGTGATTTTCATACAGAGCGCTACGTGGCGTTACCAATATAAAAACCTAAACAACCTACTTATAAACGCAACAACGCGGACGCGATCTAACCGTGCTATTGACCGTCTAGGCATGGTTGAACTACAGAGAACACGAGCCGTGTACCTCCTTCCTGTTGGAATGACTGGAACTGATCGGCTGTCGGACCCCCTCCGTCTAATAGGCGCTGCTCATGAATGGTTGTTTACATCTTTGTGTGGATTTAGTGACATCTCTGAACAGTCAAAGGTTCTGTGTCTGTGATACAATATTCATAGTCAACGACTATTTTCAGGAGTTCTGGGAACCAGGGTGAGCAAAACTTTTTTTTTAATGTGTGTACAATCATCTCATTTGGTTCAATCTCAACTGAGAAGCATTCGAAAGAAATATATTAGTGCTGTGTCTGTATTTGACAGCATCTGTACAGTTAGATTCAAAATTACTCCAGACTTGCATGTATGTCCGAACGAAATGACACTGCTGGCGATTTATGACCGAATTAAATCAGGAAATGTATGCTCAGTTCGCAAATACAGGACGTCCACAGCTACAGAATTTACTGAAAACAAATGAAAACCTGTACTACAAAGCGACTCGAACCTCGCTTTCCTGCTTTATGTGAGCGATTTCCTTCATCACTTCGGTTACCCGAGCATGCTTCAAGGACACATTCAAAGTTTCGTTTTGTCGCTGTCTCCCCTTCCCAGTGCTCGCACGATGATGTGATTCCTGTGCAGGAAGAGATTTATTTAGTTTCATCGTCAGATTTGACTTAGCTGTGGTATAAAATACGTTAGTGCTGTGTCTGTGTTTGGTAGTGGGTAAGGTTTGGTGCAATCTTCCTTCGGACATTTGGGTCTGTCCTTGAAGCACGCTCAGATAGCCGAAGTGGTTAAGGTGACTGCTCGCATAAAGTAGGAAATCCATGTTCGGGGCCCAGTACAGCACAGTGTTTCATTTGTTTAGTGAATTGCGTAGCTATTGATGTACTGTATTCGCACCTTGCCAATATATTTCATGATTTAAGACGGCTGTATATCGTCAACAGTGTCTGTTCTCTGGGATATATATGCACGTCCCAGATGAGAAAACTAAATAAGTCTCTTCCTGTGTGGGGATTCCATCATTGTTCGAGCATTATGGGAAGCAGACTCTGGAACTGTGAGAGTTTGAGTGTGTCTGTGCAGCATGTTCGGATAGCTGAAGCTGTGATGGTGACAGCTCTCGTAAAATGGGAAATCCGGGCTCGAGTGCCAGCCTGGTATAAGTTTTCATTTGCTTCCAGTAACATGTATATCTGTGGTGGTGCCGTATTCGCAGTTTGTGAATCCATTTCCTGTTCCGAAAGAGAGGTCATCCGAATGTTGCTCATGAACTTCGGCAGCTTGGCTAGTTTGATGTGACAGTAGCTGTTCCTCCAGAACTCTGCTGGTGCGCCGTGAATCAGCCGGCAGGATGCCGGACGTATCGCTTTGTGTTGCCAAACCAGAGCCGCGTGCTGGCGGCGGGGGCGGCGGCCAGGTCCGGAGAAACCTGCGACCTTTCGGCCGACCCGGGGCGCGCTTAATAACCGGTGCACCACTCGCGTGACCGCCCGGGAAATACCGTTCCTCCTGCGCCTCCTCCTCCTCCTCCTCTTCTGGCAACACCTCTCCAGCCGCCATACCCCGCGCCTCGGCGTGGTAAATTAGCCAGCCTCTCGTTGCAACAGTTACAGCGCAGCGCGGCGCGACCTTCCTCGACGGGCAACCGCACTTTTACAGTACCTCAACTTTGCTGCTTTTTTCATTGTTCTCCTTAACGCTTGCGTCGACGTTTCTCCCAGACAGTTCAAGCCATAAATGGCTCGACGATTTCAGAGTGGGATATTTTTCCTCGGAAAACGCAGAAGCAGCAATTTAGTTTTTGACGTGGGCAGCTGAGGCTGATAGTCCCTGCATTGACCTATTGTTCCTCATTGTCGCCACGCTTAATGTTCTTTCTTTCAGTACTTCAAATGTTCAAATGTGTGTGAAATCTTATGGGACTTAACTACTAAGGTCATCAGTCCTTAAGCGTACACACTACTTAACCTAAATTATCCTAAAGACAAACACACACACCCATGCCCGAGGGAGGACTCGAACCTCCGCCGGGACCAGCCGCACAGTCCATGACTGCAGCGCCTATGACCGCTCGGCTAATCCCGCGCGGCCTTTCAGTACTATTTGCTAAAAACAGCACTCAAGGGCATTTGAACTACAGAGTCATACTGTAATGGGAAGGCAGCACTGGTGGTACTACGGCGAATGAAATATTTTCACTTTTCGTTAGACTAGGATTTTGTGAGAACTTGTACCGACAGTCGACGTAGCGGCTGACAATTTGATGACTAACTTGGGAAAAGCAGCGCATTTCTATTTACCACCAAATGTTGGGTGTCCGATGCACCGACGTCGTCCAAACTAAAGATTTCTGTATTTCACTATGTCGTCAGTGTTTGTCAGGCGAGGCAAAAGCACCCTCTACGTAGCCAACTGGCGTGCATACACAGTGTTAACTATCGCAGATTGTGAAAGCCATCTTTTGCGTGCGTTTTTTGTGTTAGGTATCAGTGTGTAAGTAACGAACCACTCGAATGACTCAAAGAACTTCAAGTCCAGGTTTTCATCTGCTGAACAAGACAACGAAGAACCAAGTATTCGCGCAGTACTTTGAGGATCGCGCTTCTGTTTGAATATGCGAGGATCAATATCTAGTTTTCAGACTTAACTGAAGATGTAGGTCATTATCAGGATACTTTTCCAACTCTCTGATCAGTAGTACTGGGAATGTAAAGTATACGTGGCTATGTTTCTTAGTTTTGTAAATGTACTGTATAATACACTCACGTGTTCCGTGAGAAAACATTTATATTTACTATTCGTGAATTTTTGTACCTGTCTTCTGAATAATAACCGAATATAATTTGTAATCGTTACTTTCCTCCTGGAGTTATTTGTCAATACTTCCAACTTTCATACCCATTGGCACAAGCGCTCACTTATCCCTTGTTGATGCTAATAGCAGGTGGAAGCAAATCGTACTTAAAATAAACTGCGTATCTCAGGCTTAGAATTTTCTCCTTTTATACGCAATTTTCAGCCAAACGAAGTAAGTGCGAGTAATAGAGAACTTCATGATAACTGCTGCAACATTGGATATATAGAGACTGCACTTCACTGAATCATTTTCTTCTAATTAGGCATTAGGACATAAAAAGTACTGTTGCAGTGGCGTGGCACTCCTCTTTCATACAAGGAAAGATGCATTTATACCTTTAGGCTACTTTAAGGCGGTATAAGATCACGGTTGCTAATTGCCATCCTGTAATTTATGTTAAAGGCCATTTTATATGTTCCGTTGCGCTACGAAAGTTCGCTTACTGCCATACATTTCATAAAGTGTAGTCAGATCGCGTTATTGTTCATTAATGGTTCAAATTTCACACAAAGGTGAATAGTTTCAGGGCATTAAAACCGGAGTCGTGACTTGTTATGTATTCAGATTTAATTAGCAGCTACTTTCAACTGCAACAGCGGAATGCTGGGCAACACGACAGTAAATTACAGACTAATTTGATACCACACAACAACTCGGGAACAGAACCTTATCCTTGCTATGAGAAACAGATACCACTGAATCAGACTTGTACCTTTGCACGTCGTACATAACATGGGTGAGGGACTTTTCATCAGAAGCCTTTCTTAATCCGTAACCCGCGGAAGCTTGAAGTTCTGTGGAAGTCACTCTGCGGTTCCACTAATTTTTTTAACATTCCAGAAAGTAATTTAAAACGCAATAGAAATTGAGAAATTAAGTAAACTGAGTAACAACTACCCTAGCTTCCTCTTATTTTATTGGACAGTGGGTACGAATGCGACACCGGCCACGAATAAGGCAATATTGGTCAGAGACCAGACGGAATACTCGCAGATGGAAAATCAGCCGCAAGGGAACGACTGCACAAGACGTGACCGAAACCGCCACCGTTTTACACCTATGTGCACACTTATCACTTTGTCACCTGGCCACAATCCATTTATCATTTTGCACCGACTCCTTACTCACTTTTACCTATAACACATACACCTGTGTCAGTTTTCACTACTAATTATGATACGCACTGTACACGAATCTTGCACTTCCAAGCCCTAGCATCCCTCTCATATCAGCAACTCGATCTCAAATATTAAGGAGAAAAAAGTATGCTTGCAAGATAATAGCCCCAGTAATCTATACCACACGAAAATCTGATCCATAATTCTGACAGTACGCAGTTACTACTTTCTGAATGGACAGCTTTTAAATTTTGCGGGCACCGGTTCTTTGTCACTCGCTCCTCCCCATTGCAACTGCTTAATATCCGAGTGCGAAGTACGGTAAGGTGGAGTAAGACGTTAGTGAAATACTGCCGTGACACAGGTAACATGCTGTTTTCATCGATTATCAATGAAATCGCCTAAAAGAGCCAGTTAATGCTTCCACAAATAATTAACCAGTAGCAACTACAAAAATGTTGTGAATCATGATTAGGATTATATATTTTCAGGATTCATAAACAGTAATTCTCAATCTGTTACATGGAACTCCAACTAAAGTGCGCCATCATTTTTAATCTGTTCATGGCGAGCATAAACAAAGAGTTTTGCATTCTTCTTTCGAAAGTGTGACAACGTCTTAAAAACATTGTTAAACTTTCCGTTATGGTGATGACAAAATCTATGTTAAGTGAAAAATCAGCAAAAGGAATAGCTAAGATCGCGTTTTCGAATGACTCGGTAACTCAGTGCTTTAGATATTTGGGAACTAATAAGAACAACGATCTTACTTTTCGACTCAACTCACGACTATTTTCATTGCAAATAAATAAATCGAACGATGTAGTTGGACTCGCAGCAGTAATTGTAAAATGCATTACTGAAGGATCTTGTTTTATGCAAATGTCTACCAGTGCTTTCTATTGGACTTTAAAAATTTGATTTTTTGAATTGTTTTCTTGAAGAGGGTAAGTACCAAGGGGCAAGTGGATTGATAACCGTAGCGATGGAGCAAAAAAACATAAGTGCCATAACCAAAGGGGATTCACAGCTTTTAAAGGAATATTGCCAAAACTGTTCTATTGCATCAATAAAATTATCCCTGTGTCATAAATCTGTTCTTGATGAGATAATCAGAATCATTAACTTTCTAAAATCTGTACCACTAAATTCGTTTATTCAAAATACCAAGGGTTATCTCGAGGAAAGATAGTAGCCCCTATACTTGAGCTGAGGGTTCAGATGCGTGCTTTCTTTTTAGAATACGATTTATAGTTAAAAGGTCGATTATCTGATAGATATCGGCTGCTTCGGACATTTTTAAAAAGATCTTGGAACTTCATTTAAGGCTTCACAGCAAAATATTTATTGCTGAGGTAGTTATGAAGGAGATGCACCGTACCTGCTGTGTACTGAAGCACAGCAGGAATCGAAATTCAGAGCCAAGACTTCCTCTGAAGTGTTCTTATGTCGAAGCTTTGTAAGTGCATATCAGACATTTCCAAAAACACCATACACATATGGGCACCATTCGACATGCCCATACGGCACTCAATAGATGGCTGTACTAACATGCATCAAGTTTCTGAAAGTATATTCCTGAAAGTGAAAGCAGTGTGTTGTATTTTCGTTGTTATGTTGGATATATTGGAAACTCTAAGTCTGGAAAACAGTTTTTTGTCGTCGTCTATCAGGCACTGCATCATGGTCGGTTGGAGTGCTGACTTTATTTCTGTGCTGCTCAGATGTTTCAAGAGATGAGGTAGGTCGGGGAGCAGTTTTTCTGAGGGAGTAATAACAGAAAACTATGAAAAACCTACACATACACCCATAACGAATAATAAACATTGAGTGAGTGAATTATTCTTTCTGGAGGTGGTAAATCTCTAATGATGTTTCATGATGATTATCAATCTTTCACTATAGAGTACAGAGAAAAAGTGGCAAGTCCACTTGACTGCACTTAAGCCTGGACACTGAGGACTAGTGGTGGGGGTAGACGACTACAGCGCCACAGAAAACCAAAGAATTGTTTTAGACTGGTAATGTTGCAGGGAATGATCATATTTCCAGCTCCATCATCTTGAACCAGCTTTTTGGATGCCAATGACATTCATGACGTCATGGATCGCCATCTTGAATTCTAAACTTAGAACCGTGCAGGCTGCGCTAGTTCCCTCGGGATCGCTATCCTGGATAGTTCACCATGCTGACTGCAATAAGGTCAGTCATCTTGTTTACAGTTTTGGAGAGTATTTTGTTACAATTTTTAGTGAAGCGTATTGCTGTATGGGATTAAGTGTTATGTAAACTCCACTGAGCAGTGCACAAAGTGTTCAATTGCTCCACCATATTCCCACTTAGTACGGAATGCTCAAAGATCAAATTTCGTCGCAAATATTGCAGAGTACCCTTCATAAAATAAAATCTCTCATCATCTTGAATAATTCTGAAGTTCGACGATTACCAGAACAACTTCACTACAGTCAAACATATTTCAAAGACGTACAAGCTAGCAGGCTTGCAGAATTTCTCCAAGGCGACACACACAGTCGTTCCACATCACATCTCCTGCTATGGCGCGTGATCATCATAAAGACCTCCTGTACAAGCGCCCTTCTTGAAGGAATCGTGCAGGCATTCACTGGAAAATGATTTAGAAATCCTATGTGAGCAGGTATGCTTGCTATTAAAGGTAAGTTTACCCACTAGTTGAATACGAGCACATTTTCACATACTGTTCAGATTTTCAGTACCCCAACTTAGAAATCCATTAGAAATGTCAGATGTCCTATTTATAATGTAAGACATTTAGAGTTTGTGTGAGGAATCACTTGTCATGCAATGCTCCTCTGGAAAATACAACTCATTCTGTTTATAGGAAGGTTGATTGGGTTTAAAGTTTAGTTGACATCGATGTCAAACTGTCAGTGGCACCAAGGCGTAGAAACAGCGAAGATCAGTGTTAGTTAAAAGTTAATACTGCCACCATCAAAAGAGTGTGTGGTCGCTGTGGTACAGCAGGTTGAGGATCCATGACTATGAATGTGCTACTAAGCTAGCTGGGAACCTATGCAATCTATACTATGAAATTACCATCATCACCTTACTGAATTCACCGCTGCAACTACTGTTTGAATGTCACTACAACAAACAATAGTACTCTACCAGTTGAGCCACATCGGCCCACACCTCGATATGAAATGTTACAGCACATTTTTCCCGTAATAGTACCCTTACAATGATTTAATAATCACTTGGAAACGTTTGATGTATGTGTCAGTCGTTTATGTATATTGAGAACAAGACTGTCAAGTTGTTTCTACTGAGCTACAAACCAAAACCTCAGAAAAGTGATTATGCAGGCCGTGATTGCTTCAGGTTAGATATAAACACCTGGAATACAAAGTTTCCGACACAAAATTGGATAAAAAAAAAGTTATATCCTATTTGATTTACCGCATCAAACGAAGACGCAAGTGGAATGATGTAGAGTAGCATTTCCCTGTCACATCTTAGATATAAATCGAGTGGTTCAGTTTTATGGCTGTAGCGATTCTAAATCAGTGACACCAAGTGGTGAGTCTCTGTCAACTCTACGCATCCTTTTCTCTAGCCATTTGCTTGACAGTTCGTGTGTGTGTGTGTGTGTGTGTGTGTGTGTGTGTGTGTGTGTGTGTGTGTGTGTGTGTGCGTGTGTGTGTGTGTGTGTGTGCGCGCGTGTGTGTGTATGTGAAAGAGAGAGAGAGAGAGAGAGAGAGGTTGTGGTGATCCATTGTTCTGTTCTGTTGGTGTTCGCGACGCTAGTGCCGTGTACTGGTTACGTTCGGACGCCAAACGCTGGTGCCCATGCACTTAGCTATTTCCATCTAGGAGCTCGCTTTTACTGCGCTGTCTAGTGAGATGAGTATTGATAACAATTGGTATTTGTAAGTATAACTGGTAACGGACAACGAAAAGCTGGTAGTTTACCGTAGTACCATGAGAAATCTGCTGGAGGCGGTGGATTTTCCATATACATCCTAAAACACTTTTAATTTATGTGGTTTAAATTTATCTGAATACTAAATAGGTTTCTGTTTATGGGAGGAATGGCTGATGGTTCAAATGGCTCTGAGCACTATGGGACTTAATTTCTGAGGTCTTCAGTCCTCTAGAATTAGAACTACTTAAACTTAACTAACCTACGGACATCACACACATCCATGCCCGAAGCAGGATTCGAACCTGCGACCGTAGCGGTCGAGCGGTTCCAGACAGTAGCGCCTAGAACCACTCGGTCACAACGGTCGGTGATGACTGATGTTTAATGTGTTAATTTCATTGGTTTCGGTGATGTATTCGTAATTTACAAAGCAAAATTTAAAGTTGTCAGTACAACATTCATTTTAAAATCAGAAGACTACATCTGGAGAGGGAATTTATACTAGTTTAGGAACAAATTTTCCATTGATTTCGTTTCTATATTCGCTAATTTCAACTCAAAGTTCAGTGTGCTGATTTCAGCATAAATTTGGCGAGACAATCATTTTTGTAGGAACTATGTAAACATACGATAGTTCCCCAACCATAATCAGACGCGAATTTTGTAAAGAGTTGATGTTACACACCTCTGGAATCCTACAAATGGTTTGTGTCGGACAGAATCAGTTTTGTATGTGGTATAAAAGGTAGCAGTTTCACCCTTTTTAAGTTTGAAATTACAGTGTGCATAAATCTGTACAAGGGTATCTTCCTAGCTGAATGTATGTCAGGCAATGGAAATATTTTTTCTACATTGGAACGGTAACAGCGTCGCATTCCAAGCGTCTAAAAGTTTATGAACTGCGGAGTTCTAAAATTAGATGTTGTTTTAAGTGCAAAATCGTCTAGACTTAGGAATGCATCTGGAAGTTGTGTTGCCAAATAAAGTGCGCCGATTGTGGCACTACATATAACTTGAATAATACGAAAGTTTAGGGATGGCTCCTTGCATCCAAACCATATGACGTGATACCAGTTGCTTCAGACCTGTCTCGTGCAAGCTGATGGGCATGGCTGGAGACGGAGCACACTTGAAGGCAGATGCTTGTAGTATACCAGCAACTGGCCTGCAGAGTCATAGCACAGCAGGTTTGTTGCCTAAGTGGAATCATGTGAGGTCATGTGGAGCACAGCAGAGGTTTCTGGCGATATCATCTCTTAATTGATGACAATAGGTCGCTTCTGCCCTGGATAACAGCAGCACAGCAGCGGCTGCGGCTGACGACGGTGCGTGGCCGTCGCAGTTCCAGCATGGACTGGCGAGTGTTAGTGGGTACAGTCGTGCCAGACAGAGTCTGGTGTGGTATTAAATAAAGACTCAGTTGTTCTTACTACACAGCATACAGTTTTATAATTTGAACTTTATCTTAGGGAAGTACGTAGACTGACAACTTTTGAACTGAAGTAACACAATGCCTTGTGACCGAGTGCTGGTCTTTTGGAACTTCCCACCAAACTAAAACTCAGGGTGACAATGCTTAAATGGAGATGCACAGAAAAATCGTTTCACTTAGGACAGTCAGCGTGGAATTCCACACTTAGAACAAGTGACCTGACTGCTGTAAATAGCCCTATATTTCTCTACAGCACTGGGCACTTTGTAGCAGCTAAGTTAATTCTGTTTGTCCTAGAATCCTAGATTCCGACTTCATAGTATGCCATGGTCGGTATGTTGGATCGCTATCTTGCATTATAACCCCACTGTAGGGCTGCACCAATACTCCAGGGAATTCTATATTTTGTACAAGTGACATACTTCCACCTGCATATCAATGCACTGCCTGAATTTTTTTCATTCTGACAATTTATGCTTGGGACAACAGCCCTACATCTACAGCAGTGTCCTATGTGTAGGATGCATAGGGGAGAAACACAGCTATTTTTTAATTTCCTACAAATTTGTGAATGTCTCGCCGTCTTATAGACAGGGAAATTGGCCTAAGCCAGAGGCATGCGCCGGGGGGCGGGGCGAGGAGGGAAAAATCGTATGACTCATCTATGACGACCTTGGTAACATACCCTGCACAAGAACCCTCCTCATCTGCCTACTCCGTACCATACAGGACCTATCAGTTACCCTACATCCCACTCTGCTACGAATCACCATGTAAAGTGCGCATCTGCATTGGACAACACTGTGATTTCTGCCATTTTTGGGGACAGGATCTTAAAGCTCGAATTGACAATTATAATGTCAGCCACCGATATTCTGCTACATTCCTCAATGCCTTTGAAGTCATTTTGTGAAGAGAGTTCCCTGAAATCCTAAACGACTTGTAGTATCTCGCCAATGGGCAAGACAGTCCTTTACTGAGTTCACAGATACCTCCTCACGAAAAGAGGCAATGAAACAGAGGAAAAGTGCATCGTCAAAATTTGGGAGAAAATGGTGTAATCTCGTGGGGTCCATCAATTGCAGAGTCGTTCCAAACTTTTACAAATAATGACATTCTGAACTACTTCTCCAAAATGCAAAAATGAAGATCTGGTAAAGGAGTCAGCCATTTACTCCACCTCAACATGTACTTGCATATTTTTGACCCAGTAAATGAAAGGTCCAGATTCAACCCACTTCTGAAAGATATTACTGCTAAAATAGCATGTATTAATGTCCTGGTGATGGAGATAAATTCTTCTTTGGATTGTCACTTATAGTTCGTGACAGAAACTAACGGAAATACTGTGTTTCTGGATACATATAAAACAGCTAACGTTCTTGGATATTTTAACTTCAGTGGAATGTCATTCCCTGTCGAAATAGAGGAAGTACAAAAATTCAAGAGGCAGAATGCTAACTACTCAAATGTTCAAGTATGTGTGAATTCCTAAGGCACCATACTGCTGAGGTCATCGGTCCTTAGACTTACACACTACTTAAACTAACTTATGCTAAGAACAACACACACACACACATATATGCCCGAGGGAGGACTCGAACCTTGTGTGGGAGGGGTCGCGTAATCCGTGACATGGCGCCTCAAACCGTGCGGTCACTATGAGTGTCTGCTGACTGTTCAGTCCACGTGTACAGCCTGTAGTACACAAAGAAAGATAGAAAAATGGTTCAAATGGCTCTGAGCACTATGGGACTTAACATCTATGGTCATCAGTCCCCTAGAACTTAGAACTACTTAAACCTATCTAACCTAAGGACAGCACACAACACCCAGTCATCACGAGGCAGAGAAAATCCCTGACGAAAGATAGAAGAAAATGACGAAGATCACACAGAGCATAAAGATGTAAAGCGTAGTCAGGCACGTCTACTTCTTCAAAGTAGCTGGTAGGCAGAGGGTGTCTCAAACCATTTGAGTCCAGTCTGAATGCATGCAGTGCACGACGTTCTGTCTCACTCTCTCAAAGATCGACCTATACTTGAGTATTGCTCATCAGTGTGGGATCCGTACCAGGTCGGGTTGACGGAGGAGATAGAGAAGATCCAAAGAAGAGCGGCGCGTTTCGTCACTGGGTTATTTGGTAACCGTGATAGCGTTACGGAGATGTTTAATAAACTCAAGTGGCAGACTCTGCAAGAGAGGCGCTCTGCATCGCGGTGTAGCTTGCTCGCCAGGTTTCGAGAGGGTGCGTTTCTGGATGAGGTATCGAATATATTGCTTCCCCCTACTTATACTTCCCGAGGAGATCACGAATGTAAAATTAGAGAGATTAGAGCGCGCACGGAGGCTTTCAGACAGTCGTTCTTCCCGCGAACCATACGCGACTGGAACAGGAAAGGGAGGTAATGACAGTGGCACGTAAAGTGCCCTCCGCCACACACCGTTGGGTGGCTTGCGGAGTATCAATGTAGATGTAGATGTAGATCCCTGGTGTTTGTCGTGCCAGGACACAGACAGCTTGCACACTAGCAAGCAAGTCTTCATCCATTTATTATCGAGTTTCGTACACCAACGTCTTAATGTAATGCCAGAGGAAAATGTCAGTAGGTGTGAGATGTGGCGATGGCATTCGCCACGGTGCAGCATGTCCCCTTCCAACCCAACGATAAGCGTACATATGAAGGATATGTCTTGGAGGCAGCCCTGGCATATAGTGTTTTCCGAACGCTTACATGAACTTGCCACTGAGTTTCGAGCACCTAATCCAAAGCGATGCTTCCATCGTCCAGATGACGGAAACGATGGGGAATAACAAGACATCATTCTGCACTACACAAATAACTAGTAATATCACACTTTGGAGATGAAACTTACTACTGTAGAATCATCCACTGCAGCCCCTTCAAACAACTTCCCTGGCTGAGGACATACATCGACGTAAATACTGAAAGACGGCTATTAAGACATGTGATTTTGAAAAGGATTTTTATAAATTAATAAAGAATTTTATTATCTGCAAAAGCATGGAAAGTGTTGGAAACTTTCACGAAATTCGTTTAGTTTATCGTTGGAAGAGACGTTATGGCATAAGAGGTTACATTGCCAGGCCCAGTATTAAGTGGGCCACAATCTGCAATGAAGGACTAGTCTTTGCAGAGATTGAGAAGGTTATAGTGCATTCTGTTTGTATCGGTATGTATATTCCTGTCCTCTCCAAACCCCATTACAGCAGGAGTTTGTCAAACTTCGCTAATCCCTAGTTACTTTACATGGATTCAGATGTTTTCACCTACTTGGTGAAGGCCACGACCAGTATGAAGTAATTACGTTCAATCTCGAAGCATTCGACATGTTTGGACCTTTTTTTTTTTTTGAGTCATCAATCTTCTGATTGGTTTGGTGCAGCTCTCCACGAATTCCTCTCCTGTGCCAATCTCTTCATCTCAGAGTATCACTTGCAACCTACGTCCTCTATTATTTTCTGCCTGCATTCCACTCTCCGTCTGCCTCTGCAGTTTTTACTCTGTACAGAACACTTTAGTACAATGGGAGTTATTCCGTAATGTCTTATCATCCTGTCCTTCTTCTTGTCGGTGTTTTCCATATATTCCTTTCCTCTCAGATTCTAGACAAAACGTCGTCAATCCTTATCTTAGCAGTTTATCTAATTTTCAACATTTCTCTATAGCACCACGTTTCAAATGCTTCAGTTCTCTTCTGTTACGGTTTTCCCACATTTCCATGCTTCACTACTCTGTGATGTTGTACTCCAAACTTACATTCTCAGAATTTTCTTCCTCAAATTAAGGCCTATGTTTGAAGCCAGTAGACTTCTCTTGACTAGGAATGTCCTTCTTTGCCAGTAGTAGTCTGCTTTTTATGTCCTCCTTGTTCTGTCCGCCTTGCGTAATTTTGCTGCCTAGGTAACAGAATTCCTTAACTTCGTGACCATCAATCCTGATGTTAAGTTTCTTCCTATTCTCATTTCTGCTTCTTCTCATTACTTTAGTCTTTTTTCGATTTACTCTCAATCCATATTCTGCACGTTCACCTAACCTTATAACTGATATTCTTTCACCCTGAATTTTAATTCTATTCTTGAAACTTACTTTTATTTCTATCATTGCTTCTTCTTTGTATAGACTTAACAGTAGGAGCGAAAGACTATATTCCTGTGTTCCACCCTTTTTAATCCGGGCATTTAGTGCTTGGCATTCAACTCTTATTATTCATTCTTGACTCTTGTACATTTTGTATATTACCCATCTCTCCCTATAGCTTACCCTGTTTCCTTATATTTTGGAACATATTGCGCCATTTTATAATGTCGAACGCTCTGTTCAGGTCGAAAGACGTTATGAACGTGTCTTGATGCTACCTTACCCTTTCTTCCATTGTCAACCACAACATCAGAACTACCTCTCTGGTGTCTTTATCTTTCCTAAAGCCAAAGTGATCGTTATCTAGCACATACTCAATTTTCTTATCCATTCTTCTGTTTATTATTCTCGTCAGCAACTTGGATTCATGAGCTGTTAAGCTGATTGTGCGATAAATCTCGCATATGTCAGTTGTTGCAGTCTTCGGAATTGTGTGGATGAAATTTTTCCGGAAGGCTGATGGTACATCGCCAGATTCATATATGCTGTGCACCAAAGTGAATAGTCGTTCTATTGCCAGTTCTTCCAATGATTTTAGATATTTTGATGGAATGCTATGTATCTCTTTTGCCTTATTTGATCTTAAGTTTTTCAAAGCTCTTTTAAATTTTGATTCTAATACTGTTTCTTCTTCAACCACATCAGGAAAGTTTCCACCTCACAGAGGCCTTCATACTCCATCCAGTCTCTCTTCTGAATTTAACTGTGGAATTCCCAAGTTACTCTTAATGTTAGCACCGTTGCTTTTAATGTCACCGAAGGTTTTTTGACTTTCTATATGCTGCCTCACTCCTTCCGACAATAATTTCTTTTTCGATTTCATCACCTCTTTCATACACCAATTTTGCCTTAGCTTCATTGCACTTTCTGTTTATTGCATTCCTAATTAACTTGTATCTCTGTATTTCTGAATTTCCCTGAACGTTATTGTACTTCCATTCTTCACTGATCAACTGAAGTATTTCTTCTGGTCGTAGTTACCTTCCTTTTTCTTTCCAAATTCATTGATTGCCCTTTTTAGAATTGTCCATTCCTCTTCAACTGAAATGCCTACTGAGCAACTCATTGCAGTATCTATAGCCTTTGAGAACTTCAAGTGTACTTTTTCATTCCTCAGTACTTCCGTATCCGACTTCTTTCCGTATTGATTCCTACTGACTAGTATCTTAAACTTCAATCTACTCTTCATAACTACTAAATTGTGGTCTGAGTCTATATCTGCTGCTGTTTACACCCAACAATCTGATTTCGTGATCTCTACTTGAACATGATGTAATCTAAATGAAATATTTCCATATTGACCATTCAATACCACCCTTTTGGTAGTCCCGTCATGGCCACCTGAATGGGGGCTAGACTGGAATCTTTCGCCAATAGAAGAGCATCATGACGCTTTTTTCAATTGCGGGTCACGTGTCCTGTGGATACATGTTATGACTTTAATGCAGTGATTTCTACTACGTTCTGCACTTGCACCGCCCTTGATCATCGCTCAGCCTTTCGACTTTCAGAGGCAGTTTCCGACCACAAGGGCTAGGTAGTGCCCTGAACTTCTATCTGCTTCTCCGCCCTGTTTGACAATGCTTTTGGCGGAATAAGGGTGACTTCTTATGCTGGAAGTCTTGGGCTGTTATTGCTTATGATTTTTATTCAAAAGTTAGGGAGTGGCGGTGTTTGAACCAGGGATTGAGGACGTTTTGATTACTTATCAAAGGCGCTACCCATAGACTAGTTGCTGTTAGTCTACATTTTCCATGCATTCTAAATATTACATAAAAGAATGAAACGGTATATACATTGGTTTTCATGTCATTCAATGTTTTCTGCGTATATATATATAAATAAATAGTGGAAATTTATGGAAAATGAAGGGAAAAGTAAAAATCATTATAGGAAACATAGCAGTATAAGGTGAAACTGACTTGGTTGTGCTTAAATCATGAATTTAGGAGAGTGCTTGTAAATTAGGACCTAATCTGTCTTTAACTAGACGTTATCTAAATGCACATATTAATTGATAAAAACTAAACTGCTACGGTCGCAGGTTCGAATCCTGCCTCGGGCATGGATGTGTGTGATGTCCTTAGGTTAGTTAGGTTTAAGTAGTTCTAAGTTCTAGGGGACTGATGACCACGGATGTTAAGTCCCATAGTGCTCAGAGCCATACTGAAAGTCGCGAGCTCTATCTTCTTATCTCGTGTTTTCTATTGAAAATCTCGTGCTTGTACTCTTGTTAACTTTACTACTACAGAGATCGCCTAAACTTTACTTTTTTTATTGGTCCTGTGCGCAACAAATAAATTACTTGGTCTTTCTGCTGCCACTGCTTGATCTGCTGCATTCCATTATTTAACAAAAACATAAAAAACCTATTATTCATGCTGAGTGTAATGCATGTTCCCTATGGCGGCTCCTGCTGTTGCTGCGGCTGCTGCTGCTTACTACAAGTACATGTAATTCAAGAGAAAGGGTTTGGTCAAATCTAAACTCGATAAATGATAACGCAAACAAAAAACTATATTCTGAAAGCGATTCTTTCTCATTCAATTAACAAAACGCTAGAGGCACTTTGAACAATCGCTTCGTTTGTAAATCTGCCTCCAGTGGCATTAAAGCAATATTACAGATTAATCAAACTCTTGAGACAGACTGAAATACTTCTCAACTGAATACATAGTGAAACAATTCCCTGACAATTACAAAAGAAATCAATGACAAAAATCAATACTTAATCTAACAATGGTTTCCCCTTAAGAATTCAACTCCTATCATTATCAAAATTACCGTCTGCTGCTATGCACATACACAAACCCTTTTCTTTAAATTAATAAGCATGCTGCAAATTATAAAAAATATCAACTCAATACCAAATCCTGTGTCGCTGCTGGCGGACACGGCAGCACGGCAGCTCGGCGACGACCCCTAGCCCAGCACACGTGCGCACCACAGAAGGCGGGCTCCTACACTGGCTTCCAAACTGCCAGTAGTTAATCCACGCGCTGCAAGGCGCGACAACAATATCTTAGATTCCAGAGCTTGTCTATGCGCGCTGTAGCTAACCTTTAAATCCTAAGAGAGTATTGCCAACTCTCATAACCCCCAACCTCATTTTTGAAAATTTCGCGGGTTGATTGTTGCCTAACATATTGGCAAGGAACAAACAGTAAATTTTTTTTTCAAAACGACGAAAAAATGAGGCAAAGAGAAAAAATGTTGCAATTTATATCCAATGACTAAAAGTATTTCTTGCGTAGCATCTAAGTAAATTTTTTTTTTTTACAAAACGACGAAAATTGTCTTGCATGGCATATAGGCAACAGCAAAATGTTAAAATGTTATACAAAATGGCAGAAATGTTGCTTGCCTAATTAATTGGAAAGGAGAAAACATGGGTCCTTCTACAAAAATAATATGAAATGTTGCTAGCCTAGTAAGTATGTTATAAGAAAACATCAAAGGAAATATAACAAGTTTCTTACGTAAGTAGATAAAAAAGATCATATAAGTTTTAACAGATGTGTAACAATAACTACTTAAGCATTGAATAGTCTTCAATAAGCTAACATAACCTAATAACCAGTAAAAAATAATATTTTATTTTGTGCATTTGGGCACTTTCGTTTCCATGACATTAATCAGTAGTGGTCTGGCTACATGATATTTTATGTTTTTATGCTCGCAGTTCCCTCTGGTCAAAAGAAAGCAGGTCTACATGTTTTAAGTGCAGCAGACTCAGGGACTTCATATCCACTGACAACCACACTAATATTCCAACATCAGTTAATTTACGGTGTAAGCAGACTCAGGGACTTTGTATCCAATGACGACCACACCTGTTTTCCATCATCAGTTAATTTAAGGTGTTGGCAGACTGACAACCACACCTGAAGTCAAATTTTACTCTGGTGAAACAGTTTGACAACGTAGGCAGACTCAAGGACCTTGTGTCCACTGACAACCATACGTAACGCCCATTCTCACAGGATGACACAATTGGACAGTGTTGGCAGACTCAGGGACCTCGTGTCCACTGGCAACCACACGTCACTGCGTTATTGCATAAGTACCTTCTTAAACTCATGTAGTACAACTCTCGGTCTAGTATTTCTGTATACTGGAAACGTCATATTTTATAGAAAATAGGTTCTCCCTTTAAAATACGATATCTCTAACCTAACTACAGAAATTAAACAAGGAATAATATTATATCATATAAACAGGAAAGTGAGCTCTGAGCTCATTTAAATGTTTTCTTTAACTCTATATCTCAAGTCATGAATAATGTGAGGCTCACCACACGGTGGCAAAGTCAATTTTCTTTGAATTTCTCGCCACAGCAATCACAGATTTGTGGCATGTATTTTTAAATTCAGTCATAATATGAGGCTCACCACACGGTGGCAAGTTAATTTTCTTACGATTAGTTTGGCAAATAGCAGTGGCAAAGTTTTGATTGTGACCACGAATCATTACAAATGTGGCACCACACAAAAAATATTATTTTAATTTCAAGGCATAACTCCTGTGCCGTCGAACTCCAGTTACCTACTATTTTTACATTACTAGTGATGCCGAAAAAGAATGTTACAATGTTTGTTGCAATAATTGTTATGTACATTTTGGTTATAAAATATTTAAATAGTCCTGCAAATAGAAAAGTAATGCCATAGTGATGCTATTATATATAATAAAAGTTACAGAATCATTTAGAAAAAGCCTAGCCAACGGCTTGTCAAATCAATTCATGTATATGTACAAAATTTTGTGAACAATTACGTGACTTTGCGTCAGAATTTTTACACTCTAATTACTAAGTTATACCAAATTTATAATGATCAGTCTGTAATGACTGTCAATATTTCTGATGTCAAACGTCAATGTCTGTGGTATAGCGTCTCAATCGTTTTTGTATGGAGTCCTCATTGTCTCTGTTTTGAGACCTACCTAGTCTTTGTATGAATCTGTGTGGCCATTCCTTGGATAGTCACAAAGAACAAGAAAAAAAAAAACAACCTACAAAGCACATAATAAAAATATAAATTATTCACACAATACAACAAACAAAACCCCTCCATCTGTCCAGTAGAAACAGAAAGGAATGCTTTATTCTTCAAGGTGACAAGAAATAAATTTATGACATGACAAGAGAAAAATCATTACCTTCCAATTAACCTCGTGCTGGAATCGGCACTGCATCACTAAATGACTATCATGAAATAAAAAAACACAAGATAAATATTAAATTGACTTATTTTACACTACTATTTACACATTCATAAAATATGGCAGATACTCTCGCCTTTTGGCGTAAGAGTCATTTCACTCTGAAAAGAGAAAAGAGAAAAGAAATCGTTAAATGCACGACATAATTATCTAGGTCATAGCTCCGTTTTTTTTTGTTTTTTTGTTTTTTTTTTCATGTCCGACTGTTTCCGGAACGTCTTTCTTCTCGCGACTCTTAACGGTAAGCGTGCTACGCTCCGATCTGAAGATAACGCCTACTACACAAAATTACGTCACGTTAAGTGCTTTCGTTTCTGCAATGGAGAAAACTTCCGTTGCGATCATGTTTCCTGTAAGAAAGGCAATAAAGTCACCTTAACAACACTAAGAAGAGAAACAACAATATCATTCTTACCATTCCACAATTTCACAGAGAAAAAATATTCTTGGCACTCATTCATCACATAATTCAACACTTTTCTGTGTATTTGTATCAGAACTCCTTTCGTGACTCATAGCTATGTCTTAACTTTACTGTGACTTAGATTTTAAGTAAGTGTATACTCTACCTTAATATTACTGTGACTTAAATTTTACGCAAATGTGTATAAGCTATTTCTTCCTTCATAGAATACCGTTGTGGGTTTCTTCGTTTAGAAGTATATCTTTCTTACCTTCTCTTGTTCTATAAATGTCTGCAAAGTGCTTCCTCATTGTGTCACACTATTCATGAGT